>NC_081185.1:147340981-147697581 GCF_029867415.1 Vicia villosa | reverse complement strand
TTACACTTTCACGTTAGGAGATAGATGTTCTACCTTTTTAGAAAGATGTTTTATTACCTAATCGTCTTTGTTAAGAAAGTAAAAGGTTGAAGAAATAAGTTGGTGATCTTACCGTTGAGAGAGATAGATGTATGGAAGAAGTCCATGATGCTTTTGAGTAATTTTTTTCCATTGAAAGAACTTTAGGCCCCTTCGTGCACCTTGGTTCTCTGGTTTAAAAGGTGAAGTGACTTTTTAAGGTGCAAGTCGGATGGGTCTTTGGCAGAGGCTAATCGGTCTGTGGAGGGTGCTCACAAGAGGAATGATGAGATGGAAATGACTTTGAAAAAGATCCAAGAGAATAAAAAAAAATTGAGGTTGGCCTTAACAACATGCATGAGGAGAACCTTTCTCTTTGTAAGGAGCTAGAAAATCCCTACAAGATGGTTCCACTATGGCTTGGGAAGCTTTTGAGAATGCACTTCAGCGAGTGGAATACTTCTATTCAATTGGTCCTATTTCTCGATCCCAGATCCGTCTTGCCAAGTTATTAAAGGTGGGCAGGTGGTTCCTCTATATGGATAGCAAGTCATTTGCTTCCTTTTTTTTGTATGATGGCGTCGAAGTGTTTGAGTTTGGCCATTATAAAGTGTTTATGCCCTTCACCTGCAACGCACATGTATATATTTTTATTTTATCTTATTCCTTGTCTAATATGTACATGTTTTATTGTGTCATTTATGTTTGAAATTTTATATATGAATTTCGACTCTTTTTCCTTGTTTGGTGCTTGGAGTATAAACCGTGTCTGACCAAGGGTCGGTATCTCTTCACATGCCTAGTTGTAAACCTGGTTCAAGATTGATGTATTGACGGACCTACAACAGGCGCTGGAGTGGCAAGCTACCAATAGGGGGTATGCTAGTTATTTGTCATTTTGAAGTGTGTTTTCATTGTACTTGTGTGTCGATATTTTGGGGTTATGATTAATTTAGTCAAACTCTATTGGAGTTTATGACAACTCCTTGAGTTTGTGCGATCGGGCTCTGATCCTTCTGGTCGTACCTCGGACTCATCGCTACCTTTCATGATAAAAATGGAGAACACAATTTAGTAAAAAAAATATTTCTTTACTTCAATGGTTGTAGTACATTATACATGTCATGCTTTTAATTTACAATAAAAGGAAATACAAAATTTAAACATTTCTAGGTGGTACTAGCACTTCTTATTTGTTACGGGGCTGGTCTTGCATGCTTTCCTTTGAGTTAGCCACTTTTGTTTAACACTCGGATTGTCATGTTTCTCAGGTCGGAGGTTGAATGGCCATACCCTTGAGTTGATTAATCATTGAGGTTACATTGATTTTTATGGTCGTAGCTTTTCCTTCCTTTTGACCCTACTGTAAATGATGATAGTTGCGGGCTCATTATGTGCGTTAGAGTATTTTAACTTCAGATGAACCAGGGAGGCTACTATGTCAATTGTTGCTGCAAATGGCCGACCTGAGATGCAGTTGTAGACGCTTCAACACATGATGAACAGGAATTGGGAATCGACAGTTCTGGTATCCCGTCCTTGTTCTAGGCTAACCATCATCTCGATGTACCCCCAAGGATGGGTTACTGTATCATTAAAGGCTTGCAAATTTCATTCCTCGTATGGTAACAACTTCTCCTTTTTCAATCTCATCTTTTCAAAGAGGTTGTCATACTTGATATTGCAAGAGCTTCCACCATCAATCATAACTCGGGATACATCCAAAATGGTTGTAATGTAAGTATGAGAGGCAATCTAAGAGGGAGTGTAAGTTAGATTTGCTGGATTTTTCTTAATTTTATGTAAAGTTTCTTATCTTTTAATTTTGTTGAAAACAAGTGATTGAATGCAACCTTAATATGAATGTAAAGTGCATAAAATTAAAAGCATAAAGATAAATGACACATATTTCCCTTAACAATCAAGGGTACATCTAGTCCTTATACTCTTTAGAGGATTTTCTACTATGTTTAGATTCTTGTACAAGTCTCACACCAAAACCACATTACAATATTCTCACACATACATAGACACTAAACTCTATGATGAACTTTGAATCACCCAAATTTCAAGAATTTTTTCACAATCTTCAAACATTATGGCGGGCTTTGAATCACCCAAATTTCAAGAATCTTTTTCACAATCATCAAACACTATGGTGGACTTTGAATCACCACAAATCAAAAAACCTTTTTCCAACAAGTTATCACCACAATCTTGATGATTAATTTATATCACATACGCTTTGAATAATCTTGAATAAATTTGACCTTGGTTTGATTCCAATTAAAACCATTTGTTCTTCACTTTCTCAATATTATAATCCTAACTAATTTGCTTTAAGTGCTAAGAATATGAAACTTTTGAATGATTTGAAAGTTATGCACAAAATTTCAGTACTTAAAAAAAATAAACACTCGAAAAAATTATTTGAATTGATATTGTTGTGAAAAACGATACCAATAACAAAGTATAATAGGGAATTAGGGAACAGAAGAATTGGTTATAACTTCTATTCTTTTACTTTCTCTTCAAACAAGATTACAAGTTTACAAGAATAACAAATAACCTCTCTCACCCTAAATTAGGATTTGCAGCATAGCAATGATGAGAGACTAGTATGCTATTTATAATAAAACCTAACATACTAACTAATGGGCTTTTTCAGCAAGGCCCATTACACAAGCCAACTTAATAAACAAGCTAACTTAACAAATTAGGGTTTAAACACTAAAACCTAATTTAACATGCTAACAACCCTAGCATCTTCGACATCTGCATGCTAGACCCATCTTCGACTACAGCATGCACACTTCGACACCAGCATGTGAACAATCCTTCGACTTCATGCTTAACTCTGTCGAACCAAGAAACTACCCTTCGATAATACTAGAGTTCGATCCAATATCTCACAAATCTCCACCTTGGACCTAACTCTACAACGTCAAGGAACAAACTAGCTTTCTTCATGCAGCTTTATCAACTGCATACAGTGGAAAAACTTGCAACTCGGCAATGTCTTGGTGATCATATCAGCAGCATTGTCTTCAGTCGAAACCTTCAGCACTTGGACTTCTCCACGCTCGATTACTCCTCTGACGAAATGCAGCCTCACATCAATGTGCTTAGTTCGCTCATGATAGGCTGAATTCTTTGACAGGTGTATTGCACTTTGACTATCACATTTAACAGTAATACCTCGACCTCAAGTTTCAGCTCCTTCGCAAAACCTTCAAGCCACAATGCTTCTTTCACAGCTTCAGTGAGAGCAATATATTCCGCTTCAGTGGTTGATAGAGCAACAACCTTCTGAAGAGTTGCTTTCCAACTAATTGCTGTGCCAAACATAGTGAAAACATATCCAGAAATAGACTTTCTAGAATCCATACAACCTGCATAATCAGAGTCGACATATCCTTCTATTGCTGTTTTACTATCTTCACCCAAGACTCCACCATAAATTAAGACTCTGTTTAGAGATCCATTTATGTACCTTAAAATCCACTTCAATGCTTGCCAGTGAGCCTTTCCAGGATTCACCATGTACCTGCTTACAAGACTTACTGCGTATGCTATGTCGGGTCTAGTACAGACCATAGCATACATCAAAGAACCAACTATATTAGCATATGGGATGCTATTCATATAGGCTCTTTCGACATCAGTACTGGGACACTGATCAATACTCAGCTTGAATTGAGGGTTTGTTGGAGTCACAACTGGCTTCGAATTCGACATACCAAACTTTTCAAGAATCTTTCGTAGATATGCCTCTTGAGATATGCATAACTTCGACTTCTTTCTATCTCTTCGAATGTCAATTCCAAGAATCCTGGAAGCAGCTCCCAGATCCTTCATATCGAACTCCTTATTGAGTTCAGCCTTCACCCTCATCACATCTTCGA
Source organism: Vicia villosa (assembly GCF_029867415.1). NCBI lineage: Eukaryota > Viridiplantae > Streptophyta > Magnoliopsida > Fabales > Fabaceae > Vicia > Vicia villosa. The sequence continues at coordinate 147,693,658 of NC_081185.1, read as the reverse complement.
CATTGTTGCTTGCTATGAGAATATCATCCACATAAAGCAACAAAATAACAAATGAATTACCAGGTCGAAATCTGAAGTAAACGCAGTGGTCGAACTGACTTCTAATGAAACTTATGCGTGCCATGAACTTGTCGAATCTCCTATTCCACTGTCGAGGAGATTGTTTCAGCCCATACAAAGATCTCTTTAACTTGCACACATAATCTTCCTTCCCCTTTTCGACATACCCTTCAGGTTGCCTCATCAGGATCGTTTCATCTAGATCACCATACAAGAACGCAGTCTTCACATCCATCTGTTCTAGTTCAAGATCGAACTGTGCCACCATGGCAAGCAACATTCGAATGGACCTATGCTTCACAACAGGAGAAAACACATCATTGAAGTCGACACCTTCTTTCTGAGTGAAACCCCTTGCAACTAGCCTTGCCTTGTATCTTTTCGACGTCACTCCTTCAATTCCTTCCTTAACTTTGAAAATCCATTTACAGCTGACTAACCTTGCCCCAACAGGTTTCTTGATCAGTTCCCAAGTATGATTATCATGAAGAGATTTCATCTCATCATCCATGGCCTTCAGCCATTCAGTCTTATTTCGACTCCTCATAACTTCCTTATAGTCTCTAGGTTCTTCGTCTAGAACCTCACTTGCAGAGATCAAGGCATAAGCTATAAGATCTGCATATCCAAGTCTTTGAGGTGGCTTGATGACTCTTCTCGACCTATCTCTCGATAATAGGTAGTCATTGTCAGTTTCCTCAACTTCAGCATCTTCTGCTTCTTCTTCGACTTCATCTGGGATATGCAATTCAGCATCAACATGCTCCACCTCAACAGGAATCTCTACCTGTTCCAGCTCTTCGTCAGATGTTTCTGTACTTCGACCAACATCATCAGTTTTCTTAAAAGCCATTTCAGCTTCATTGAAAACTACATCTCGACTGGTGATACACCTCCTGTGACCTGGCTCTAGGCACCATAGCCTATAAGCTTTGACTCCTTCAGGGTATCCCATGAACATGCATTTCAGAGCTCTAGGTTCGACCTTGTCTTGCCTAATGTGAGCATAGGCTACGCAGCCAAATACTCTCAGTTTGTCGAGATCTGGTGGATGTCCCAACCAAACTTCTTCAGGTGTCTTCATATCTAACGTTGTCGAAGGACATCTGTTTATCAGATATGTTGCTGTCGAAACAGCCTCAGCCCAGAACACCTTCTTTAACCCCGCACTAGTCAACATGCATCTGACTCTCTCCAAAATAGTTCGATTAAATCTTTCAGCCAAACCATTTTGCTGTGGAGTACCTGCAGTAGTTCTGTGCCTTGCAATACCAAAGGCAGCACAAAAACTGTCAAATGCCTCATTGCAAAATTCAAGGCCATTGTCAATTCTCAACCTCTTGACCTTCCTGCCAGTCTGATTTTCAACCAGAGTCTTCCAACTTTTGAAATTCTCAAAAGTTTCATCCCTAGTCTTCTGGATGAATACCCATAATTTTCTGGAATAATCATCTACTATGGATAGAAAATACCTTGCTCCTGAATGTGATGCACACCTTGCAGGCCCCCAAAGATCAGCATGGATGTAATCAAGGGATCCATGTGTTCTTTGTTTGCCTTTGTTGAACTTCACTCTGCAAGATTTTCCAAGTACACAGGGTTCACAAAACTTCAGCTTTTCGACTTTGTCTCCACCAAGCAGATTTTGTTTCCCTAATTCGACCAGACCCCTTTCACTGACATGGCCCAATCTCATGTGCCAGATTTCTGTCTTCGACAAAGGTTTCGTGGATACAACATTTGTCGAACCACTTACAACTTCAGCCTCAAGGGTATACAAGCCTTGTTTCTTCACGCCTCTCAAGACTTCCTTCGACCCCTTCATGACTCTTAGGATACTTTTCTCTCCTTGGAAAACATATCCTTTCTTGTCGAATTCACCAAGAGAAAGCAGATTTCTCTTCAAATCAGGAACATACCTGACTTCAGTCAACAACCTTATTGACTCATCATGGAGCTTGAATCTCACAGATCCAACACCTGCAATCTTGCAAGCCTTGTTGTTTCCCAGCAATACTGATCCACCATCTTGATCACATAATTCCTCGAACAAGTCTTTGTTTGGAGTCATGTGCCAAGTGCAACCTGAATCCATAATCCACTCTCTTCTCGAGTCACTGCTTGAAACCACAAGAACATCAGATGATTCGAAATCATCTTGAACAATGGCTGCATTGCCATTATCCTTACCTCCATGATCTTTCAGGCGTTCAGGGCACACCTTTCTTGTGTGACCCTCCTTCTTACAATGATAGCATCGAATGCCAGATGCTTCGCCATTGTAAGACTTCGACTGGCTTTTGCCCTTCTTGTCGAACTTACCATTCTTTCGCAAGAATTTTCCTTTAACGGCCAAACCTTCACCAACAGTCGAAGGTTTATGCTCCTTTCGTTCGTTCAGGTCCTTTGAATATAGGGCTGATTGAACTTCTTCAAAGGTCAGGGACTCCCTTCCTTACAAGAGAGTTTCTTTGAAGTGAGCATGTGATTGAGGCAAAGCGCACAATAGTAACAGCGCTTGATCTTCATCATCAATCTTTACATCGATATTTTCAAGATCAAGAATCAGCTTGTTGAACATATCTAACTGCTCAGCCAACACTTTGTCTTCAACCATCTTGAATGAATACAAAGCCTGCTTCAGGTAGAGTCGATTTACCAGCGATTTGGTCATATACAAACTTTCAAGTTTCGCCCATAACCCTGATGTCGTCGTCTCCTTTGATACCTGTCGTAGAACCTTATCACCAAGGCTCAACAGAATTGCGCTGTGTGCTTTCTCGATCATAGTTGTCTTCTCCGCTGCCGTTAATGCAGCATTCATGGCTGTCTCTCCCTTCAACGCTTCCAAACAACCCTGCTGAACCAGTAGGGCTTTCATCTTCAAGCGCCACAGACCGAAATCATTCACTCCAGTGAACTTTTCAATCTCATACTTTGTTGAAGGCATCTTATCCACGCTCACCGCACCAATTTGTTGTGAAAACGATACAAATAACAAAGTATAATAGGGAATTAGGGAATAGAAGAATTGGTTATAACTGCTATTCTTTTACTTTCTCTTCAAACAAGATTACAAGTTTACAAGAATAACAAATAACCTCTCTCACCCTAAATTAGGATTTGCAGCATAGCAATGATGAGAGACTAGTATGCTATTTATAATAAAACCTAACATACTAACTAATGGGCTTTTTCAGCAAGGCCCATTACACAAGCCAACTTAATAAACAAGCTAACTTAACAAATTAGGGTTTAAACACTAAAACCTAATTTAACATGCTAACAACCCTAGCATCTTCGACATCTGCATGCTAGACCCATCTTCGACTACAGCATGCACACTTCGACACCAGCATGTGAACAATCCTTCGACTTCATGCTTAACTCTGTCGAACTGTCGAACCAAGAAACTACCCTTCGATAATACTAGAGTTCGATCCAATATCTCACAGATATGAAAGTGATTTTCAAGAAAGAGGTAAGTTTTGTTTATGATGCATAGAAACTTATATACATACTAAAACACCCTTTTGAAATGATGCATAAGTTTAAAATTAAAACATGAAGCATCGCAATGAGTGGCAAACATTCCGATCGTGAGAAGAGGCACTATTTCAACCTGTTAGTCGAATATCAATAGGTTGTGGAACTTTGTTTTGAAGGTGATATGCTTTTAACAAGAACTTTAACTTTTGATGATGCCAACCAATGTCTTGTGACAAATCAATCATAAATGGTTAAGTGGATAATGATGCAAACCTAATCATTAGAATTCGATGATGACAAGTAAATGGAATATAACTAAAGTCTCATCTCAAGTTACTCAAGCCTCATCACCTGAGAGACTTAACGCCTAGCCTGAGGGACTTAGAGTCTCATTATATAAGCTTAACGAATAACCTCACCTGCGGGACTTAAAGTCTCATAAGACAGACTCAACGTATTATCTCGCTCGAAAGACTTAGAGTCTCATCAAACATGCACATATAAAAGCATCTTTTGAGGGACTTAAATAATTCTCAGAGAGGCTCCTATAAGCTTAATCTTTCTAGATATATCTCCAATCGTACAAGTTGGACTCGAGCTTTATTGAAACTATATATATGGTATTATTCAAATTGGGATGACAACGGGTAGGGTCAGATGCGGGTTTCAGACAACCCAAACTCGCACTTGAAATTACCATCCGAACGCGAACTCAAATCTAAAGGCTATTCGGGTGGACAAATAGCACTCGTGCCCACACCCGTTGGGTTCAGGTTTTTTCACCCGAACTTGAACCCGCAACAAAACACATAAAATACAACAACATTGAAATTTTCCATCAATATTACTACAACTTATATATATATATATATAGGGGCAATTATGTAATTTCAGGTCTAAGCGGGTTTGATTTCGAGTTTCGAGTGCGGGTTTCTAAACCCGCACCTAAAATATCGAGTGACACCCGAACCGAAACTCAATCAACTCCGTTTTTATCCGTTGACTCGGATTCGAGTGCGGAAAGACCCCGCCGGTTTGGGTCTGCGTATCATCCCTATATTCGAACAAACAAAAACCACATAAATGTAATTAGTTTTCGTTAAAAATTGTTTTAACATCTTAGTTTCACAAGGGTGTTGAGTGCTCTGTTATGTACTGTAACTTCATAAAAGTTATCTAAACCCCTGCCTTCCGCATATTGTTGCTGCTGAATGTGTCTCTAGTGTCTCTTTGAATCAATAGCAAATAGAAAGTGAAGCCTTATTCCACTTCAGAAATAGCAACAAGAAACACGTGTATTAATTACCAACTTCACAAAGAACCAATTATCAATGTTGCATAAAAACTAAGAGTGGTAAAAAACAAACATGAGTTAATAAAAACCAATGGCATCACGGAACTGAGATCGCACATGAATGCGCTCAACTGTAGTTAAAGTTTCATTCTGCTTTTAAAATAAAAAGTAAATTATATGCAACTTTTCTAGTAATTTCTAACGCCTCAAGATTCGATTATATTTTCAACTGTTATTATATGAATTTTTAGTTTACTATTATATTTTCTGTTTTGAGAAAGATTCGATTTAATATAATTATTTAGTAAACTTGAACCAGTGCATATTTAATATAATATTTTCCCTCAACAATGCTACTGTAGTTTACTTTAGTACAACTGTACAATGCTTCTGGTTTCTATATGATTTTATATGCAACAACTGGCTCCGCACCTGCAACAACACTAGAATCAACAATACTTTTATTCCCATGACAAAATTGCACGGTGAGATTTATCTGTTGCTTACAAGGAGTAAGCTTCAGGGAAACTATAATTTTATACATAACTACCAAATTATGCATTCGGAGAGGTTAAACAAGGGAGTAAAGAATTTTCAGCCCCTTCAGAAATAGAAACTTCAACATCTTTGTGACTAGTTTTTGTATCATCATTGTTGATTGCAGTTGGAGTATTGAAGAAGTTGGTACAGGTCTTCTGCTGCTGATCAAACATCTTTTTCAGCTGTTTGCCTTGTTCCTCAAGTCGTAATTGTAATGTTCTTTGAATCTGGAGTAAATAAACTATGAATTACTGACAGATACCACACTAACACACGAGACTGGTAATAATTTTAAAGAATAAGTTATTTGAAGGATATGTGTCAGTGTTGTGTCAAGTGTCTGTGTGACACTAACGTTTATCACATTAGACACGCACTTCATAAGAATATAGACATATGCTGCACAAATAATACAAAGTTGCTATAGAAAATGATGGTGAGAGTATATACCTCTAGTTGTTCATGAAGACGTCTTTGTGCTTCTAATTGAAGTTGAAGTGCTTCCTTAATTTGATAGCCACTGCAAATCAAGAGTATTGTAAATTTAGTACATTTATACATTCGCAACATATGAAGTCAATATGAAACTAACTAAGAAGCCTAGTGTAAAATAGTAGTTTAGGTGTTAAAAAAGCATTACGCTTTAACACCAACATGATGCAGATCTTCTGTATGGATTCTTTTGTCAGATTTCCCTGAAATAGAAAACATAACTTAGTTCAATATTGGGAGTGAATATGACAATAACAAAGAAAATAACAACATTTGAAACAATAACTTATGAATAATTGAGTTTAATAAAAAGAGATGATTTAGAAAATTTGTGATTTAGTTGTTAAAACTTCCACCATACTAGTGGATATCAACGCATTTATTCTACATAGCAACTTTCTATATTTAAATCCTATTTAACAACTCACATTATTCACTATGAATAATTTGCATTACTTAATTTAAACCTTATCAACAACTTCGGACTAAAAAACAAAGCCTAATGGAGAAACATATATCCTATCCATTTACAAACACTATAAAACAAAAACACATACTTATCATTTATGGCATGAATGCAAGTAAATTCAAACACACACAAAATATACTTGTTTTGGGCCTGCCAAAATGGTCATCGGCCGACCATCCGAATAAGAGAATGGTTGGCAATGGCTCGAATTGCTCACAGCGCACAGGGGAACTATCCTATGAAAGAGTATAAGAGATCCAAAAACAGGATACATCCAATCTTGCATCACACGCCTACAAAATAGCGGGTTGTTACAACCACCCCGTTATATAAAGGGCACGCACGCTAGTTTAAACAATTTTAAATTCATATTTCATTCACTTTTCTCCTTCAAATAGTGACTTGAGCATTTTAGTGATAATTTTGAGGTCAGTCTCTCCTCACCATGTTTGAAGTTCAAGTCCATTGTTGTCCGTTGCAACTACTGACTCTCCGATCAATTTTGGTTCCATAATGGAACAATACTAAAACTTAAAAAGAAACTAATCAAACTAAAAATTACCTGAAGTCTCTGGCATGAATTTTGCAGTTCTATATTTCTGCAAATGACTTTTCACATGAAATATGGTCAAACCTTCAGAATCCATCATCTTCAATATAGCTTTTGGTGTTGCCTCTATTATCAACAACCCAATAAAGGACTATTAGATTATTTTTAACACTTTTGCTCAATTGACAAATTTTATAAGCTATACTTACTGTCAGCGCCTCCGAGGCGATTCACACACTCAACAAACTTTTCATGAAGATCCTTTGTCCATCTAATTCTCGTTTTACTCGAGACTACATTTCCATTAGAAGAAGAGTTTCCAACAGAATTTGAGATACTTCCTGATGAAATTGTTGGAGATAACATCTCATGTTGAGAAGAGAAATTCAGTTGCTCAACTGATAAATGATATGTTCCGCGAGCAACCTACAAAAAAGATGCAATAATAAGACTATTGAATCTTCAAAGATCTAAGACAAGATAAATCATTCTTTGCGACACATATCCTCTTCAGACTCTCCATCAGTATCTCAGTCATTAGATTAATTTAACGACCGAGAGTTGCTGGAGAGGTAGAAGAGGTCGGAGAAGATTCAGTTTTCAAACGCGCTTACCATATAGTCATGATTTCCTTTGTTACAAAATGATGAGCTTCTGTTAACCGAGGCAAGATCATCGAAAAACAACTTCTGTTGTTCAAATGGAAAAGGCATGATCCTAGAAAAATTCTCACATGAAAATTTATTGTGGTTTTCTGGTAATCTAACACAATGATTACCATTCAATTGAGATTTCACCAATGCTTGCAAAGTATTTGACAACTCAAAGTTGGGATCAGATTGGTTTGATGAATTCAAAAATTGATTGTTTTCCCTTAAAGATTGACATAAAGGATACTCCAAATCATTGATCTTATGCACTTGAGTATTCAAAGATTGATTATTATCAAATTCTGCAAAACCCATGCAAGTTTCTGTTGCATAAAAAGCAGAAGTTGGTGACTCAAAACGGCTCATAATAGTGTTTGTATTAGATGGTTTTTCTTCTTCTTCTTGTTGACTACATGTTCCTATATTCCAAACCTCTCTCATATCAAAATATTGACATGAACTTGCTAAATTTAGATTTTTGGAAAATAGTTTGTGAGGAAGTAAAGAGAACTCTTTGGGAGTTTATTCTTATTAAGGAAAGAAGAAGGTTGAAATGGTGATAAGAATAATTGGATAAAATTCTCTCTCTTATATTCAAGTAAGGCTTCAAGAATAATATATGAATCTAAATGAGGTAATGCAAGGTCAATGACTAATTATTCTTGAATTAAAGATAAGCATGGACAATAATTATCAAATTGACATTAACAAAGTAAGGGTACATAGAAACAAACAAAAAGTTTTGTCTAATGTTGTCATTATGTGAAATTGAACCAAGTGAAAAAGAATCTGTGGCAAAGACAAAAAGAGATGAAAAGTTTGGGTCCATTTGGTTTTAGAAAAATATATCATTTTTCTATACTTGTACTATTTTCTTGGAATGATTTATTCTAAGGCAAGCTGGCCTATAAGAACTAAATTTCAAAGAGGTTGCAAGAAGTCATAGACTATGTAACTTTGTCCTAATATTAATCTCCTAATTTCTAATATAATTTTTATTATATTAGAAATTATGTATTCAATATTTACAAAGCTAAAAATTGTGTATTTTGAAATATAATTTTTATTTGTTGTTTTTGATCTCGTTCAAACTATAATATCTCAACATAGAATTGAAAATCGACAAGATTATAATGTCTAGTGATGCATCGATCTTAAGAGCTCTTTTTAAGTTTATAGGAGTGAAGAGGATAGTACTACAAAACAATATAACGTCCAAGTTAGTGAATGAACAAGATAAATGGTGAAATGTTTTTAAGTTTTCAAAAATGTGTATCGTGGTTCTGGGATCATGCTTCTTTATATATGGGGTGTATTACTGGAGTTTCTTTTCACCCTCATCCTTCGCTTATAATCATGATTGTCTTTGTGACAAATGCCAACATATAATTCGCTATGTCATCTGACAATCATGTGTCTATTAGTTGACGACTTTGCCTGAATCTCGTGCTTTTTTAGGGAAGGTCCATATTTTCTCTATAGGTCATAGAACCATCTACCTTTGTGATTGATACCTAAATATATATTTAACTTTCTAACCTTGTTCATTTGATGTTACCCTTGTCATAAATATATCTGCCTCTTGACCTTAAGCGGCTAAATTGAACTTTCCCTTTTGATGCTAAAACTAATTTGGACTAATTGTGTTTCAGGCATATGACTTATTAAGTTAATGGGGGTAGTTTTATTTCTCCTTCGATCTAGGTAATAAATAATTTCTTAACTTATGTTTTAGAAGATAAGTTAACATGACTCATATTTTAAAATAAAATTGCATAACGAATACACAATCATATTATAAATTTTTATAACACTTGGTATTTTAAGATAAAATACTAAAATTATGGTAAATTTAAAAATTAGAGATTATTTAATTCTCTTAAAATTTGTTAATATTGTTATGTTTATATGGGCATCAATGGTAGAGATGCCAATTTGTATCCATTAGTGGAAATCAATATGGAGAATTTCCTATTTGAGGCATAAAAAATGAGAATTTTTTCCTACGAGGACGAGAATGGGAAACAAGTCCCCTCCAAAATCATTTTGGAGACGGGGACGAAAAACATATACCCGCCCCACAAAATCTTTGCTCTGCCTAGATTACCAATATATCCTTAATTAAAATATAATTTTAAATTTATATATAGATTATTTTTTATTTCATAGAATTTATATAAAAAAAATAAAAAATATATGTATTATTAGTAAAAGAGAGATATTTAAATGATTATTTAAAAAAAAAATTAAGTTTGAAAATTTGGTGGTCATGACTCTCATGAACATATACTAAATATTAACATAATAATAGATTTATCATAGAAGATTAGTTTCTTAATTTCTTGTGGTTATTTATTTTAATTGTTTTTAATGTCTATGGATGTTTGCAGGATCCGTGGGGATATGTGGGACGGAGATGGGGAGAAAATCCCCATGTGGCGGGAGCTGAGACGAAGATGGAGAATAAATTTGAGGGTGGAGATGAAGATGTATCCTCCTCCTTGTCCCATTGATTCCATAATCAATGGTGTTGTAATTAAACATACCAATTGAGATATAAAGAAAAAATCAATTGTAATAAACACTTCCAATTAGATTTACTGGTGTTTAGGGTGTAATTTGAAGGCAAAAGTTAATCTAGTCTAAATATAAAAGAAGATGAAGAAAATCAATTAAAACCTAGAATTTTCAAAACACAAACCCACATCTCAAGTTCTTTTTCTTAAAACACTCACTGCTAGGGGCACATCAACTCTATATTCTTCTTAATTTGTTAGAATTTGAGTGAATTTGCACACTTATTTTGACAGAGTATATAGAAATCCAAAATTCCCAATTTTAAAAATCGATTTTAAGTTCTATTATTGTTTGTTATGTGTGCCTTTGTGATATTGATGTTCTTGATGTGCATCTTTGTGATGTTGGTGCTACAATTAAACTCAATGTTTTAAATTCTATCAAATGAAGTTAGTGTTCAAACATCCCATTTTCAATTAGTTGAGGACAAAAGGTAGATATGACTAAGTATATGACACAGTGGGAATTACAAAGTGTTTGCAAGCTCTAAGCCTAAAACATAACACAAGTTTGCAAGCAACAAATTTGTTAGATAAAGCTCTGGAATCCACCATAAAGAGAAAACTCTCGAATTTTATTATGATAAAATATAATCTTGACGGCCACGTCCCAAAAGTGTTTAAATATTGAAAAGAAAACTTAATGCTAAAAATATTCAAAAACAAAAAATAAAATAGAAATTGCTAAAACTGTGAAAAATATTTAAATGTCATTTTAGGGCCTAGAAAAAACTCAGATGGCTTAAAAAGCCCATATATCAAGGTAAATTTGTGAGTTATGCTTCTTAGCCGATTCTTTTTTCGGAAAGATATAATAAGAGTCATTATGACATCAGCCTCCAAACTTGCGCAAATCTTGTTAAGTCTTTTCGACGTGCGACTTCTTCTTCGATACGCCAACCAACCTTCCCACACCATTCTCCTTCACCACTGAAGAACTCAACCCCGATTTCTCTTCTTGATAAAGAGCCTAATCAACTTGATACACAAGAAACTATATACATCCACCACTATATATCTTATGAAAGCATTTGCCATGAAAACATTTGCTCAAGATAATGAAATCTTGGAACTTAAAGAAGCTTGAAAAAGTTCTCTAGGATAGATTGCAAGTGCAGAAAAAATATTTTCCAATGATTGGAACAAAGAACTTATTAGAAGCTGGATGCATACAAATCATTGAACTTTAAAAGAATGCGCACAAAGGATATGCAACAAAATATGGATAACAACAAACATTTGTTTTTCTCCAAGAATAACAGCGGCGATGATGAATCGAATTTGTCAAAATATGGAATTGTTGTAAAAAATATATTTTACCATTATGTGTAAACAATGTAATTTAAAAAAAAGAAGATTTTTCCCTTGATTTTATCAGAAATTGAGAGGAATGTCGCGCTTGGGATGTAACATAATTCATTGTATTTTTTGTATTTAAAATGTAACACATATTACCTCAATTTTGATTCATAACCGACGAGATATGTAAGTGTGTTTATTGAGTTTTTTCACCATCCTTAAACAAATCTTTATCTTCCATTTAATGAGTATCAACGCTCAAGATACTGCCATTAGTGATATGCGTGAAACCTAAAAGACATCCATTATAAAAGCATTCTGAATATCAAAAATTGATAATGAAAATTTTGAAACGTAAATAAGCTTGGTAAAGAGCAGAAAGTTATTTGGGTTTAAGGTTTATGTTCTTCAACAATCATATAACTGAATATTTATTTTATTTATCTAACCCTTTTTTTTTGTTTTATATCAGAAACAAATAAATGTAAAAGCCATAAAAAATATATTGCATCCAACATTTGATCTTCCCCGAGATTTATATTAAACGAGGATCCATCATTTATTCTTCATTGACGGTGATGATGAATCATATTCAATTTTTTTTAATATATTTTTACTTTAATAATCTATGTACACAATGTAATATTATGTATAAACAATGTAGTTTCTAAACAAATTAATTTATTGATACTATGCGTAAACAATGTAATGAGTATTTAAAAAGAAGAATTTATTTTTCCCTTTGGTTTTGGTTATAAACTGAGAGGTATGTGTCGTTAGTTTTTAAAATCCAAAAAATACAATTGATTGGGATCGAACCCATGACCATTTCAAGTATCCCCTCGGTTATTCAAAAATTGGGGGATTAAGTGGCAAGTTATTATGACGCCCTTTGTTACCTCGTCTCTATAACTGAGGTTAAATCAACTTCGCGCCCAAGGTTAAATGTGTATTTTGTAGTAGTGTATCCTTATTCCCAAAGTTGGAATCCCTGGTTGCTGTATTCTTTTCATTGTCTTCTATTATTTCAAAGTTATTCTAGGTCGAATACCTAGAGGAGATTTCTCCATTAATTTTGTCTTCAAAGCTAGACTAGATGCCTCAGCCACGGTCCATATAAAGTTGCATGTCCCTAATACATTAAGAGGGAGAACCCCAATACAATTTTGGTTGCTTATATTATCGCTTTCGTTTCGTTTAGTATTGTTTACTAAGTCTAATATATGACTGCATATCTCTGAATCAAATTTGAATCAGTTCGTTTTTAGTATGCATAATTAAGTTGTTTGTATTTAAGTTTGATCATGATGCTTTAAGGAAATTGCTTGAGTTAGTGGAACAAGAACCATATCTGTTGTTGGTTCAATTTAGGTGGAAAGGAAAATCTAAAAGTATTTTGAATATCATGAAAAATTGAGATTCTATATGCATGACTTGAATCATTTACATATCCTGACTTGAATCAAATTGAACATAGGCAAATAGAAGTTTTTCAACATCTGTGACTCGAATCACAAGTTGCACTTGATTCAAATCAAATAGATCTGGTCAGCCTTTGCCTCATTTAATTTGAATCGCACTTTCTACTTAACTCGAATCACACATCTTTTCACAAGCTGATGTCGAACCAAGATGGAGTTTTGAGTTATCTATTCCTCAAACCGAATTGGGGTTTTATATCGGCCAACCATGAACTAAATTGAGATTTATACTATGATGATCTTCAACCTACTGAATTTTTATATCGGGTTGAACTCATAAACCAATTGAGATTTTACACCAGGATGATCTCGAACCGATAAAGCTTTTAACCGGAATGAGCTCAAGAACTATTGTGGATATTTTTACTGGTTAATCTTCACGAATCAAAAAGAGAGCTTTTTAAATGATAGAGCTTACAAACTAAACGGAGAAAAATTCCCAACATGCAAACAAGATTTTTTTTCAATACCAACTTCCTAAGGAAGAATTATTTACTCAAGAGAAAATCTACTCTTGGTAAATATATAATTTTTCCCTCACCCAGAGTAATATTCCTTACTAGAATCAATAACACTCTCAAAGCACTATGTCTAAAATAAGTGAAAAATTAGAAGGATTTTTTAGAGGTGATGAGAGAAATGAAAAAGTGGAGTTTTTCTTGTTTTTTATATGTGAAAAAATGATAGATAAGCTCTCTCTTATAGGACAAGACATGGTGTAAATTTGGAAACAATCCATGTGCCAAATTAATGACCTAATCTATTTGATTAATCGATTAGGTGGTGCAAATAGTTGATTATTGTGGACAAAATGGAAGGATTAAATACAGAGTAGTTATCAATTATTAAGAGAATATCACAATTGATTATAGACTCAATTGATTATAGAAAAAGTATGTAAAATGGATATTTCTTCTTGGGTAACAATCTCATATCTTGATTCATCAAAAATAAAATTTGTATCTCCATATCCACTGCAGAAACTAATTACATTGTTGCATGAAGCAATTGCACTAAATTAATATGAATGAAGAAGATACTAAAAGAGTACAATGTCACACAAGATGTTATGACATTATACTAAGACAACATGAGTGTTGTCTTATGTTGTTGAGATTTATTTCCTTTTATATCTAATAAAAGATTTGATTTTAAAGTGTGTATTCTCTTGAAAAGATTTATTCTGAATTCGTTTTAAAAAGACTAGAATTCATATTTCTATCAATTTCAAATTTGATCTAGATCTGTTTCAATAAATATCAATCAAAATTAAGAATCAATATTATAGAGATTAAGAATTTGTGAGCTTTTTGGAATCCAACCGCTTTTACACCAAAACCCTATTGGGCCTTTAAAGTTGAACTATTATCGTTATTTAAGGAGACATTCTCTTTTGTGAAGACTCATATCTTGCATTGTTTAACTTTTCGCTTTTATTTGTTATTGAGTCTTTGTGTTTTGTTTTGTAATTGTATATTCATGGGTTATGTTTAGAAGTTATGAAAATACAGTATTTAAGTTGTAACAATGATGCATCTTTTATATATGTGAATTTTATCCATACTACATAATATATTTGGGTCTGTCCCGGGTGACATGTTGGATATATTTTTGAAATTTCTCTCACAAACACAATAATAAAGTATATTGTACAAAAACCATGTCTTGCACAAACACTATAATAAAGCATACATCTTGGATATAATGTGGATACTTTTTTTTTTCTTAACCTACTATTTTTTAGAGGGATTTTTCATGTCTACGGATATGTGACTAACACTTAATTAAATAAATATTTGTGAAAAAAAATAAGTGATGGTAAGAATAAAAAATCTACCTAAAATATTTTCACAAAGTCAACCATAAATGTATAGAATATATTTAAATTGGCGGAGCACATAATTGATTCTAGTATAATTATGTTTGATAAAATTGATTTTAATATAATTGAGTTTAGCATAATTAATATGTTTGATATATTTATTTAAAAAAATGTTGAACAATAAATTTCAGTGCAAAAATCATACAGGATCAATTCTGGAGACAAGAATTACAAATTACATCTTCAAATAAAATTAATTTTAAAGACAGAATCAATTTTACTTTTAAAAAATCAAACACCTCAAATTCACTTAGAATCAATTCTATATTTTTAAAATTGATTCTAGATGATGTAGAAGTGCAACCAAACATAGACATAGCAAAGAGAACAAGAATTTAAAGTTATTTTCTTTTAACAATGTTTATAATTTGTAGTTGATTAGTTAAGGCCAAAATGAAACTTTTAATTGATTGGTTAAGGCCAAAATGAAACTTTTATTAGTCAATTAAAGGCATAACAACTATAAATTTGTGTATTAAATTATCACAAATAATAGTTAAACTTGGAATCGATTGGTCGAGGGGGAAAATGAAAGTCATTGAATAGACCGGAATCTTTCTGGCTTATTTTTATTCAATCATGGCATGAAGACCGTCCTTTCTTGGCATTTCTTTTTAGACCTAACTAGGAGTACATTATAATATAAATATTTGCTTATTTGGAATCTACACTCTTTCTACAGCCATTGGTAACTGTTTCTAGTTGAGCAAATCAAACATAAATAAATAGCCAAATGATAAATTACAATTCTATATTTTGTTTGTGATACATGTATTCACAAGATTCTCTCTCAACCTCCCTGTTAGGGCTATATTAGTTGGTTGAAAGGGACGACTTTAAGTGACACGTGGCATTTATTCATTCCAAAATTATAGTAGAACTTTTGAACATGAAAACTATTAGAATATATATTGGAATCTCAGAAAGCTTATTGAAGGACAGTGGAGCGTAATTTGCAAATTTTAATTATACAAAATTAAATAGTAGAAACTTAATTGAGTCTTCGTAACATTGTACACTAAATAATAGTAAAGAATGATGAATGAAATTCAAAGTGTATATAATATGAAATGAGATGGACGTGCGAGCCAAAGGCATAGCCGTGACAGCTTAGAAAAGGTTGGAAAATTGCTCTGTTCTATGTTTTGAGTTTTTTAATGTCAATAAACAACAAGAGTGCACTTTTAACAATTAGCAAAAATATTATATATATATATATATATATATATATATATATATATATATATATATATATATATATTCAGATCAAATGACATCAAAGTGTCAAACTTAATAACATGACACCTTTGATATTTCTTTATCGTATATCCGTATAACAAAATTCACTGTTAAATTAAAAACTATTATTATATAGATTATGTCAATAAAATTTAACATTAATCGGAAATTATCTAACATGTCAACGAGGTGCATAAAACTAATGTCTTACAAAACTTCATGAAAACTGTTAATTTTAATAATTATATCTAACATCAAATAATTTTTCTATTGATGTGAAATTTTATAGGCGTGATCTATATGATAATAGCTTTCAATCTAACGATAGATTTTATTATACGAACTTGAGGTAATCCTGACCAATGATGTCAAATGATGATCTTCCTAAATCCTAAATTAAGTCTCGCATGTCTTACATTGACGTAGATGTGCGAGACTTAATTTTGACCTCATCGTTGAGAGTCAATGAGGACCTTCTATCTCAAAAATGGGTATGAATTGTCTTCTTTTTGTTCACTGGTTGCTAGTTTTATATAAGGTTTTTTCCCTCAAAGTCTTTTATGACCAACTTATTGGTCATGATGCTACATGTCTCCTTTTCTAACAGAAGGTAGTAAAGAGGATTTAAAGCCCATGATTCTTTATTTGATACTGGCCAATTAGGACTATTTTGGGTTATTCCTATCACGATCATATTCCGCCAAATAACCGGAACGAGATACTCGAGATGTACATAGTCCCCCAAGCGTGAGACCCAGAGGGGACGAAGCGCTTAAGCTTATTGTCATTTTAATCGCCAATAATCATGATGCAATATCTGAGATGTACATAGTCCTCCAAGCGTGAGGCTTAAATGGGTGAAGTGCTTAAGATTTATGTCGCATAACCACCAACATCTAAGAATCAATATCTAAGATTTACAATGTATGTATATACATATATCAATGAGAAAAAAATTATAAAAACACTACAGTAGTTGCATGTGACAATGGTGTTTACATGATATATAATTCCATAAACTCTGCATGTCGAAATTCAACTTGGATTGTCACATTCCATATTACTCCTAGACATTATTTTCTCATCTTATACTCTTAGTGATTTTGGAACAATAAAATAGATAAATGAGGGAGTTTGTGAAATTGTTGGTACGAGATGTTTGAGTTGAAACCAATATTAGATGCAAGCTTAAATTGAAGAATGTGAGACATGTTATTGATATTTGTCCCTACTTGGTCAAAGCCTTGGATATTGAAGGTTATCACACTCACTTTGGTAGTGGTGACATATGTAAGATCACCAAAGGATAATTAATGGTAGCAAAAGAGCAAAGTCCCATAACTCTTTACAAGATGCATGTAAAGTTATGCAAGGAGGAAGCAAATGCATGTGAAGATGCATCTAATAATATATGGCATACACGCCTTGGTCACTTGAGTGGGAAAGGACTCAACATTCTTACAAAGAAAATTTTCTTCTAATGAAAGGTACTCCTTTAAAAACTTGCACTCATTGTATTTTTGTAAGCAGCCTGTAATTTTCTTTCATAGTAATAGTCATCATATGAGGTTAATTATTCTTTGTTTAGTTCACATTGATGTTTTTATAATGGATGGTAAATCCTTAGGTGGTGCATAGTAGGTTGTTACATTTATTGACGATCTTTCTAGAAAAGTGTGGTCTTTTGTTTTGAAAACTAAAGACCATGTACTCCCTGTTTTCAAGTACTTTCATGGAAGTGTTGAAAGAGAAATAGGAAGGAAGCGGAAGTGTGTTAGAGCTAATAATGGTGGTGAGTATAGAGGTCCATTTGAAGAGTATTGCAATCCAAAGACGCCTCATCATAATGGACTTGCAAAAAGAAAGAAGTGTAAGATTAAGGATAAAATCATGTGTATGTTATCTCATGCAAATTTATTAAAAGCCTTTCGAGGGTGAAGCATAGACAAGTGCAATGGATTTGATCAATATTTATCCTTCTATTCCACTAGATGGTGATTATCCTTATAGAGTATGAACAGGGGAAAGTGTTTCTTATGGATACTTGAGAGTGTTTGGCTATATAACTATTGTTCATATTCAAAGAGATGAGAGATCCAAGCATTATAAAATATCTAAACAATATGTGTTTGTAGGTTATGGCCATGACGAGTTTCGTTATAGATTATAGGATCTAATTGACAAAAAAATATTAGAAGTTGTAATGTGATATTTCTTGAAAGCCAAACTATAGAAAATTTTGATAAAGCCGAGAAGCCAAAATATAATGTTAGAAGTTACATTGATATTGTGCCTAAACCTCCCAGTGGAAATTTTGTTGATGGAGAAGATATACATGTAGATAATGAAAATTTAACCAATGATCAAAAACAGTATCATGATGAGCAAGTTTAAAAGGCTCCACCTGAGCCACTGATTGAGCCTTAGTTGAAAAGATCTACTAGAGAGCGTCAAGTTTCTCAGAGATATCCTTTACACAAGTATGTGATTATCACTAATATCAGAGAATCAAAATACTACCAAGATGTCATTTCAAATGTTGATAAAGAAAAGTGGTTGAAGGCTATGGAAAAGAGATGAATTTATTTCATTAGAATCACACATTTGATTTGGTGAAATTGCTTGAGGGTAGAAAGCACTCAAGAATAAATAGATATATAAGATAAAGTCTTAATAGAATAAATCCCAACGAAGATACAAAGAAAGATTGGTTATGAAATGTTTTAATCACATAAATGATATTTAATTTGAAGAAAATTTCTCACACGTGGTAAATATGGAATTTATTCTATTTGTGTTGCGATTAGCAGCTAGCTTGAATCAAGAGGTTGAACAACTTGATGTGAAGACTGTCTTCCTTCATAGTGATTTGGAGGAAGAAATTTATATGGAGCAACCTGGGGGTCTCAAAGTCAAAGGTAAAGAATAGCTTGTTTATATATTGAATAAAAGTTTGTACAGTCTAAAGCAAACTCCACGAAAATGGTACAAAAAGTATGATTCTTTCATGGAAAGAAATGATTATGGTAAAACTACCGTTGATCATTGTGAGTGTGAAGAAATTCTATGATGGTGATTTTATGATTCTCTTTATATATATTGATAACATGTTGATTATTGGTCACAAACACTAAGAAAATTAAGAGCTTAAAGGAAGAGTTAAGCAATTCCTTTGAAATGAAGGACTTAAGCCATGCACAATAAATCATTGGCATGAGAATTTATCGTGAAAGGAAGAAAAATAAATTATATTTGTCTCAACATAAGTAGATTGAGAACGTGTTAGAGAGGTTTAACACGAGCAATTCAAAACATGTGAGTATTCCCCTTACAAGTCATTTCAAATTGAATTCTGAGTAATTTCCTACAAGTGATGAAGACAAAGAAGATATGAAAAATGTTCCTTAAACATATTTAGTTGGTAGTTTGATGTATGTTATGGTATGCACAATACCAAATATTGCTTAAGCTATTAGTGTCGTTAGCTGATTTCTCTCAAATTCTGGTACAAATCATTTGCAAGTAGTAAAGTGATTTCTTTGATATCTTAAAGGTACTTCTAAAGTGTGTTTATGTTTTGGGAGTGGTGAAATTGTGTTAGATGGATACACAAATGCAAATATAGCCGACGGTATTGATTTCATAAAATCTACTTTCAAATAGATGATACTTTGGCATGGGGCAGTTCTTGGCAATCTAGTTTATAAATGTGTGTTACTTTATCTATTACCATAGCTAAGTATATTGCAACAACTAAAGCATTTAAATATTTTTTGTCAATGAAAAAATTCCTACAAAATATTGGTGTTGAGCATGAGAACACTACAAGAAAAAAGGTCTACGGCCACGCTAAATTTTTCCACAACTCAAAAGCTGTGGCCACATACAAGCTTTGGCCAGGGTTTTTAAATCGTAGACATATATTTAGAAATATTGAATCCGGAGTGTGAAACTGTGGCCTTTTCATCATTTGTCACGGTTAACAAACTGCGGATAGTTTAAGCCGCAATAGTAAAACCGCGGCATTATAATTTTCACTTCAAACTGTGGCCCAAGCCCAAAAAATATATCCCGCCAGAATTTCCCTCTTTTTTTTTAGCTTTCCCTCCCTTTAATTATTTTCTTTTCTAATTTTTTTTAGATTAGATTAAAAACAAATTGGGATTTCATTTCATTCATTGGAGAAAAATAAACTCTAACGAAGAGGTGCCAAAAAGAATCCCTCAATGTCCTCTCACACTAAAGCTCTCAAAAACCTAACGATGTGGCTTATGTTTTTCACTGAAACTTGAAGGAGAAGAGCTCGACTTCCATCCTCTTTCCAACTACTCAACAAAGCAGCCACACATATACAAAATAGAAGAATGTAGTAGAAAGAGGAGAAAGAAGACTCACCGGATCTCAAACTTCCTCAAAGCTCATACTTGCACCACCGTGCGCAGCTCCGTCACCGCTGTCGAAGCAAGCGGCCGCTGCCATCGATTTGTTCGAAAGCTTCATTTCTCCAACTCTCCCGTACATTATCCTTTCCCCTGATTTCATTTCTTGCTTCCATTTTGTATTTCGGTATTGATTCGAGGTCGATTTCTGAGTTAGAACGTTTAGGGTTTCATTGCTTTCCCTTTAGATTTAGGCTTATATGTTGTTTGTTTGTCTATGTAGATTCCATATTTGGATTGAGGGTAGTGAAAGGAGTCGGGTTGTGTTCTTTTAAGGAGCTCTGTCGAGGCCGCTGCCGTAGGGCAATTTCCAGCGCGGTGGTGTCGTCTTCTCTGCGACTTATCTCTTCCAATTTCTTTCCGATTTGTTCGATTCATGTTAGTTTTCGTTCAACTTCATGTTTTATTAACCTAATTTGTTTGATTTTTACAGAGATTAAGACGGATTATAAAAGGGAAAACGAAACCCTAGTTGTGAAAAAACGATTTGCAGACATATTCTCCAATGACGCTGTCTACTACTCGGGATTTTTGGACTCTAAGATACACTACAAATTTTGAGAATGGAAGTATTGTGGTGAGTATAGTTGTTGTCACTCTAATGCATTACTATTGGGAAGATGATATTTTATTGCACTTTGTAAGGTTTGTGAAAGGTCTCTGTCTGGTTCTGGTACTGGTCCTAATGCTGTTGCGGCGTCACAATTTGTGAGGGCTGAAATGCTGGTTCCGCCATGTGAAGGTGGAGGGTGAATCATCCATATTATAGACCATCTAGACCTACAGGTTTGAGTTCTTGGCAATTAGTTAGTAATGTGTAGGATATTTTTATAAGTTCTTTTCATATAACATTAATTAACATGATTGATATTTTCACAAGGCGTGGAGTGTTCCAGAAGTGCTGCGGCCATACTATGAATCATAAAAAATGGAAGCTCGAGAGAATGACAATTTCATTAAGTATGCTAATATTAGTTCATAATGTTGGATTCTATCTCAAACTATGATGTTTTCCTTCTTTCAGACTGGATCTGGTAAGACATATACGATGGGAACGAATTATACTGAAGACATATAGAACAAGGCATTAAAATCTGCTGATTATTATTGAGTGCAAAATTCAAATTCTTTGAAAATGGGTGTGAATTGTAATTATTTTCTTTTGTCAGGATTTTTTTGTCGAGACAGAACAACATCGTCGAAGTTGACAGTTATTTGGTTTTCAAAGTAAGGATATAAATCTTGGAAAAATGGTGGAAGAGGTGAGGATTTTATCTTGGAAATGGTTACATATCAAATCTGGATCGATAGCAAATAATATTATGCAATGGTTCACGCATCCTAGAGCATGTTTGAGTTTCACTAAGGATTGATCTGCTGTATTTGTTGAGGGGAGGTTGTCTTAGTCTTGTCATAGCGGAAGCGCCGCTCTTTGTAGTTTCAGTCAGGTGCAGCAGGGAGCCTTCAGTTTGGTGCAGCAAGGTATTTGTTTTCTCATGCAGAAGTGTGATTATTGGTCGGGCAATGTGGTGTTTAAATCCTAAGGCATGCTTAGGTCATGTGGATGGCTGATTTTAATGTGGTTGATGATTAATTAGAAGTTTTGAAACCTTAACGTTTTTCTAGTGAATTTAATTTTACCATTCACTTTTGTGTAGAAATGCTTATGAACGTATTTCTCGCAAAATATATGTATATACTTTTGGAGTTGTTCTTTATCAACTAATTTTTGCTAAAGAAGCTGTGATCAAGATGGATAAACTTAGTACCGAGTTCAACTAATTTCTGCATATGAACCTATTTCTCGCAAAATAGTTATATAAAGCTAATTTATGATGATATATAGGTTTGTTTTATGAAGTTTTTTATCAATGGGGAGTTCTATAGAGGGTCTAAGAAAGTTATTGGATCAAAGGCTATGAGATAACTACTCAATTAATAAGGTATTTATTTATGAATCATAAACAGTTTTTAGTTTCTAATTTCAGCTTCATATAAGCTTTACTTATTTCCCATTGGCAGATGGCACAACTTTCATAGGATTGCACAAATCAAGATCCAAAAGGACGTCCAAGAACGAGAGTTGTTATGGTTTCACTTATGAAACTAAATTCTACTATTCATGATGGAAGAACATGGTGATGTGTTGTGTAAGAGAGGTGAGTTGAAAGTTGCGACGAGTGAACGCGGACGACCCGACTCGGTGCTTGCAGATTTCGCTGAATCAGTATCAGTTGAGGTAGGAATTTATGTGTATTGTTGTCTCTTTTCTTTTTCTATCCTAGAAAAATGTTAGCGACAACAATGATTTGAGTTTTTGGTTGAAGTCAATTGTAAATTGATGTGGTTCATATAATCTGTTACACATGGTAAGTAATAAAGTGCTTTAAGCAGCTGATCAGATCTTCAAGCAGGTGTTATGTTAAAAGCTTATGTGAAAAATATATGTGTTAAGGCTTCTGAAGCACTACTGTTTGTGAATACGTAATTTCAAATATTTATCCAAACATTTATGTTTGGCTTTTACATTAAAATTATGCATTAGTTTATCATGGTGGCTTACACCATATGTATGGCGTTACTTTAGTACAAAGTGGTGGCAATAGTGTCACTATAGTAGTATTACATAGTGAAATTTTAACAATTTGTTAGCTGCAATTGACAACATTGATATCAAGTACCCTTTTTCAACTCTATATTTGATCTATCTTTTCTTATAGCTTATAGGTTCATGTGTTGATTGCTTTGAATGTAAATTTGTGAAACTGTTATTTAATGGGCATTATGTTTATGCTTTTGGTTTTTGTCAAACCAAGGCATGTATGAGAACAACTAGGGAGAATCCTTCGAGATAGTTTATAACTATCTAATG
Source organism: Vicia villosa (assembly GCF_029867415.1). NCBI lineage: Eukaryota > Viridiplantae > Streptophyta > Magnoliopsida > Fabales > Fabaceae > Vicia > Vicia villosa. Next base: position 147,670,326 of record NC_081185.1, on the reverse strand, counting down.
ATTTTTTGCCATACACAGTGAGCAAGGGATCAAACTCGGTTAAAAGGTTAATGGACCCAAATATCTATTGCTTCATTCACTTGTGTCAGGAATTGGTGCACCAGTTCCAGGCCAACAATTTATTGTTTCTCCTCAGTTCATACAAGGTAGCGGGATGTACATTATGTGTTGACTGTTGTGAATCGTCTTGGCCATGTATGTGAGAGGATATGTTTGTTATTATGAGTGGTAGTTGTTTGATATCTGACTTGTTTATTCTTGTTGATGCCTAGATTTGTAGGAAAATTTTCAGACTAAGGCTTGAAGTTGGGGACCATGAAGCGGATATTGAGCAACGCAGGGTAAGTAGCGTATATTATCTGAACTGGTATATGTAAATAGCTTTGCAGCTTTGAATGAAAAGTTGGAACATGGCCATTATAGTGAATCTCCAATGCAGGCATTTCAGAAGTTGATTTTTGTGTCATATATTGTTTTTGGGGAAGTATCATCTTTCCTTCTACCTTGGAAGCGTATTTTCCAGTTCACTGATTCATAGGTTTTTAATTAAATATTTCTCAGTTGGTACTTGTTGAATGTGTATTGTGATTGTTGTATTTGTATCGTACAATTAGAGTGAATAATTGTATTATCATGCACATGGGTGTTTTCCCAAGAACTAACATTGCACAACCATGCATTTTACCATGTCTGTGTCAAAAATGACTTGGATGTGGTCTCATCTCATGTCTTGTAACCTTATTCTGTTCTCTTATCATGATTATTCTAGTCTTTTGTTATGTTTTTTTAATGACTAGGTGGTAATAATATGCTCCTTTTTAGGTTGAAGTAGCTATACGTGACAATGCCCAGAGATTGTATGCATCCAAGCTGAAATTCATTGGCAGAGGTAGTTCTGCAAACGCATCTAGGCCTGTTGATCTTATTTATTTATTTTTGAAAAAACCTGTTGATCTCATTATAATGAAGTGATCAATAAACTAATTTATCAATTAATTCATTAATTCTCAAGCTGCCAATGCCATAATTTTATATGTTTGTCGTTTTTATATTTATTGTAACTGCAGCATTCTTGCTTAGATTATAAGTGCATATCCAATTATGAATTATGTAATTCTCTATATTAATTGATATTGGAAAAAAAAAGTATCTGAAAATTTTAGAATTAGTCATCCAGTATTGTTGCTCTTAAGTTCTAACCAAATATTTCTTCCCCTGTCATAATTTTAATATTTTAAACTTAGGGGTTAACATTTATACTTCACAAGCAATGTTGTGTTTCATTCTAATGACAGTCTATATATTGTGACAGAAACAGGAGGACTGGGAAAATGGTACTGCTTCTGGTGTTAAAGTTGAAAATGATTATGGACCAGTATCAAAGGGTTGGGAAATTCCCCCTTCAACATGAAGAATCCTATGTAAGAGACTACTAAGTTTGATGACTGAGATTAGTATTTAGAATAAATTTTAGGGAATCCGGTTTTAGAATAAATTTTAAGGAACCCGGCTTTGATTAGCAGTAGAAAATGAGGTGATATTTCCTATCACAGTTTTATATTCATATGTATTTTAGAATGGACTCAAGTACATTAAATGTTTATTTAATTCCAATTAGTATTTTCCTTTCATTTACACATCTTGCTATCATGATTAAAGTAATTTTTTTTCTTCTTTATTAAGAATATTAAACTGATTAACGACAAAAATAAGAAAACTAAGGGAATAAACCGTGGCAAGATAAATGGTTTAGAAAGCATAACATATAACAACGGTTTTAAATAGGTGGTCATAACCAAACCGTGGCTATATCTTGAACCAATACTGTGTCGTAAACGTTAAATTGAAACTGTGGCTTTACCATATAGCCACAGTTTTGCAGTCATGGCAAATACAAACCGCGGCCTTAATCAAGCTACCTAAACCGTGGCCTAAAAAAGCCACGGTTGTCAAAAAGGCGTGGTCTATACCAAAAAACCGTGGACTTTACTTTAGGCCACGGCCGCATACTCCACAGTTGGATTTCCGTGGCCAAACCGTGGCCTCAGCGTTACGCCACGGTTATTTTGCATATAGCCTCGGTTTCTTGGGCGTGGCAGAAGCCCTTTTTTTCTGTAGTGGAAGTTTGTGTTGTTCTGTGACAGTTAGAGTGAAACACATCATGGTAAGAACCTGGTGTTCCATTCCATGTCAAAACACATTGATGTGCATTATCATTGGATACGAGATATGTTGAATATGAAGTTGTTTTCATGGGAGATGATCCATATTAACGAGAATGGTTTAGATATTGATGACAATGACTTTACCTGTAACAAAGATGATTAATTGCATAAATAAGACAGACGTGATGAAGTTGCTAGTTCCCACTTAAGTTTTGAGGAGGAGATTTTTAGTGTGTGTTCACTCTTTAAGTGAGATCCACTATTTATTTAGAAATAGAAAAAGAGAAAGTCTTAGTTTTTATAGGCCAAGCTCGTGTTATTTTTATGTATGGTCCCAAGGTTACTATAACCTAATATAATGCCACCAAAAACAACAAAGAAAGAAAAATAACAACAATAAAGAAATAAGGGTTATATTGGTGCTATGAGAGAAGAAGAAAATTGAGTTATAAGATATTGGTGATAGATGGGTGTGGAACAAATTTTATTTATTTGAGTTACAAAATGAGTATGTTATTCCTATCACAATAGTTAATTATATTTATATAATTTTTTAGTATTCTAACCTTTACTTAGAGTTATTTTAGTATATTGTTGTTTTAGTATACTCACAATATGTAAAAGTGTTGTTGGGAGTGTGTTTACAACTTTTATTTTTTATTGGTGAAGATTTTATTTCATATTGTTAACATAAGAACTTTTGTATACTCATTATTTATATAGTGAAAAGATTTATTCGACTAGGACCTATAGTTTTTATTGTCTTACTTTGACAAAAAATTTGCATGTTAAAAATCTGGTGTCTTTTCTATTTGATTTTTCTGTTATTATTATTATTATTATTATTATTATTATTGTGCTCTAAAATTGATTTATTTGTTTTTTGTTTAAATTGCACATATTTTTTTTAAAAAAAAAATCAGCTTTAAAAAGACCAATTATTTCTTTAATAAGTTACACCATGATTCTTTTTAATATTAAAAAAAATCAGAATTCTAAAATATTTCTCATGATTCTTAATAAAAAAATTGCATGATTCTACATAAAAAAAATTATTCTTATTTATAAACAAGTTTCGATTTTTTTAAATTTCCTTTAAAAATAAAGAACACATGAGTCTACTCTTAAAAAAATGAATTTTATCATTATTATTTATAATTAGTTTAAGTAAACACTACAAAAAAGAATTTTTGATCCATAAATAGTACTATTTTAATTTTTAAACAAATTTCTCATTGTTTTCTTCAATTTTATTGAAATTTAATTTTTTTTCTATTCACTTAAATTAAAGGATAATATTAATATATTTTTAATATTCATGTTGTAAGTATTTTATATATATTTTGTTTGAATAAATATAATAGAGTGATAATACTACTGGCACAATATTATAATTATAATGCTTCATGAATCTTAGTAAAAAAATGTTTCTTCTTATTTAAAAAAATATTATTTTATTTGTTTGTTTGTAATTCAATTATTTTGTACTTATTATTTATTGTTAAAAGTTTTTTTAAAATTTTTTATGCGCCATTTAAATACAATTTCATACTTTATTTAAAAATATATTAATTTATAGAATAAAATTTCATGTAAATAAAACTAAAAAACCCAATGAAAAAATTGTTTAAAAATTAAAAGAAACTATTTTTTCATATAATATCAATTTGATTATGAATTTGTAGTAATAAATATAAATAATAGTGTTTATTAATCAAATTTTTAGTAGTATTACTTATAATTAAATACACCCGAAGAGTTATACCACGAGTTATATCCGCTGAATAATTTTATTTCGAATTTAAAAAAAAATCAACTGTTGGATTGAAACATAATATCATATAGATCATACCTATAGAGTTTGAGATTAACCTATAATGATTCACTATACCATCAAAATATTCAAAGATTAATGACAAAATGAACTTTCGTATAATGTAAATTGTGATGTAATTCAATGTCATAGTAAATCATTATAGATAATCTCAAATTGTATAGGTATGAACTATATGATAGTATGTTTCAATCCAAAGATTGATTTTTCTAAAAAATTTATTTGAAATGAAGTTACTGAGCGAGTGTAACTCATGGTGTAACTTTTCAGATGTAATTTGATTCCTCCTCATATATATATATATATATATATATATATATATATATATATAGAGAGAGAGAGAGAGAGAGAGAGAGAGAGAGAGAGAGAGAGAGAGAGAGAGAGAGAGAGAGAGAGAGAGAGAGAGAGAGAGAGAGAGAGAGAGAGAGAGAGAGAGAGAGAGAGAGAGAGAGAGAGAGAGAGAGAGAGAGAGAGAGAGGAGGGATCAAATTACACCCGGAGAGTTACACCACGAGTTACACTCGTTCAATAACTACATCTCAAAATAATATTTTTTAAATTCAACCGTTGGATTGAAACATAATATCATATAGATCATTCCTATAAAGTTTGAGCTTAATCTATAATGATTTACTATATCATCAAGATATCCAAAGATTAACGTCAAAATGAGCTTTCATATAACATTAATTTTGATGTTATTCAATGACATAGTAAATCATTATAGATTAAGCTCAAACTTTATAGGTATGATCTATATGATATTATGTTTCAATCCAACGGTTGAATTTAAAAAATATCATTTCGAGATGTAGTTATTGAACGAGTGTAACTCGTGGTGTAACTCTTCGGGTGTAATTTGATCTCTCCTCATATATATATATATATATATATATATATATATATATATATATATATATATATATATATATATATATATAGAGAGAGAGAGAGAGAGAGAGAGAGAGAGAGAGAGAGAGAGAGAGAGAGAGAGAGAGAGAGAGAGAGAGAGAGAGAGAGAGAGAGAGAGAGAGAGAGGACGTATCATATGAGAATGACATTTTTATGTGAGAATATGGGAATGAATATGAACCATTAGATCTTAAAATAAACAGTGGATATTAAGTGTCACTATTTTTTTTTCTCTTTCCTCCATAATTTTTTTTAATAATGGAGGAGAGAAAAAAAAATTTACACTTAATCACTACCATTTATTTTAAAATATAATAGTTTAGATTCATTCTCACATTCTCATATAAATTACTCATTCTCACTTGATATGTCATATATATGGGGACGACTCAAGTGAGAACACTTGGTTATTATGAGAAATGAGAACAATGAATCACGATCATTAAATTTTGATTTGTTGATTTTAATAAACTGAATTGATTTCTCTTTCTATGTTGATTTATGTTTAAATTCACTTTTAGTCCATATATTTTGATTTTTTAAACTTTTAGTTCTCTTTTAAAAAATCTAAGCCTTTTATAATGGAGTTTCAAATAAATGCATTTTATTACAATCTATTCAATTGACATATGTATATGTTGTACCCTAAAATTTGTCCTCTTTATCGATGCCATAAGTTATGAAGAACGTATATTTCGTCGTTCGAAAATTGAAGAAAAATAATAAAGAATTTTCTCGATTTTAAGAAAGTTCGGTGCGAAGATCTGTTTCTATGGTGAAAATGCAAAAATTGTAATTCTCATGTGGCAGGGGCTGTTTCGACGTTCTCTACATCTTTCGTGTTCAAGCGGAAAGCTAATTCATCAGGGAAAGTGGCGAGAATTAATTATTTATGGAATTTCTGGCTCACCGCACTACATTTTTCTGGATATTCAGAAATTCATATCTCTTGGTCAGATTACTGTTCTGGAGCGAGACCTATGCCCAAAGTTCCTTCTTGAGGTCTACCCCATTTTGTTTGTTGGGTTTGACAATGTATTCTATGAAGAAGGTTCTCAAAGTCCCAAATTACTTGAGTTTTTACAGTGAAAAACGGTGCTGAACTGCAGGTTTTCGGACGCCAAAAAATTCATATCTCACAATCTGCTCGCCTCATTCGACTCATTTTTTAACTGTAGCTTCGTCTCATTATTCTCGACATTTAATATGTTCGAACCGTCGATCTATTCTTCACCAAAAATCCCAGAAAATTACAAAAGCGCCTTGGTTTTTAAGCAAAAGTTGTGTTTTCAGGTACGCCGGGCGAAGTTAAAAAATTCATAACTTCTTCGATTTTTATTGTATGGAGTCCATTCTGGCGGCATTCTCTTCGAAATTTCATTAACTGCGATTCTTCGTCAAATACGCTCATTCAGATTTCGATCCGAAGGATGAGTTTGATCGCGTTCTTTAAGCGGTACTAACGAAAATTCTATACCGTCGCGCCAGATGAACCGACGTTTCTCGTCATTCAAACGCGCGTAACTTTTTGATCGCTCATCGTATCGAGACGATTCCCGCGGCTATGATCCACAAATTTGGTCATCTTCGCGTTGGCATTGGTTCCGTTTCCGAATTTCACGCCGAGTCACATTTCCCCAAAAACGAGCTAAAAAGAGATGCGTCGAGGGTATTTCGGGCATTTCACACTTACACCATATATTCCATTTTACTACTATTTTCATTCATTCACAATATTTCATTCTCTCTTCACAAACAAATTTCCAAAATTATCTCCTTTCTCTCTAAGATGAAACTCTCTTTCTCTCAAGAACATTCAACAACTTCATACCAAAACTCAAGAACACCACAACAACTTCAATAATCTTCAACAAATTCTTCATCAAGATTCAAAATCAAAGAACAAAACTCAAGATATTCATACCTCTCAATTCTCTATCTCTCTCTCTCTCTTCTCGCTCTCTGATTCGCACTTCGATTTCTCTTCTCTCAGATTTATTTTCCGATCAACTCTTAGCTTCGATTCGGTAAATTCTTTAACATCTCTTTACTTTATCTTGGTGAATTGATATAGGATTGTGAAATTGAAGTGTGAATGAATGAATTGAATTGATAATTGTTGTGGATACTAATTGTTGTAGTTTAAGTGTTTGTTAAAATGCTTAAGAAATAATTGACATGAAAAATCCAAAAAAAATTGAACAAACTTTGTTTGTGCTACTTGATTCAAAATAGTTGGAGTTGCTTGTTGCTTGAATTCAATTTCCAAATTAACATGATTGTGCCTAATTGTTGATGTTGCATGAGTTTGAATGATTGAATGGTGCATAATTGTTGCATTTTCCAAAATTTCATGTGTGACGTAATTGTGTCGCTTAACTTGTTTGTGCTCTAACTTTTGATTCGTAAGTTTGTTTTCCGACTTTTTTACATGGAACCATAGGTTTTGGGGCATTCTAAAGCTCTCTCCGCAAACTTTTTTCCAATTCGGACACTTTTCGGACAAGTTTGGCAGTTCTGGTTTTTTGTGCGAAAATTGGTTTTTTGGCCGAAAAGTGACCGAACCGACCATCTTTTTGAGTCCGCGCGCGTATGTAAAGCTTCATATAATTTTTATAAATCATGTCAGTTGATTTTTGGTAGTAAAGCCTCTTGATTCTATTTGTTGCATGTAGGGGTAGAAATAGGCTGGGCCGAGCTAGGCTTTGCCAAGCCTAAGTCTGGCCTGTCAAAAAAACGGAAGCCTAAGCCTGGCCTATTGTCATACCCTAATTTTGACCCCCCTGAGATGTTACACTTCCAGGTTCTTTCATTAACCCAAGACAAGTACTCAGGGCAGTCACTTGTTACTCAACTAGAGATGTGCAAGAATAAAAGAGTTCAGGCCAAGGACCAATCAGTATGGGATTAATCTATGATGCAATCACAAGGCTCAAATGATTCATTCATTCACATATGATTGATTAGACACTAGTCATCAAGACTCAGGTTTGCTCAGATCACCAGACTAGGGTTTTGAGCCCCTCAAGGAATAAAAACAGGGACCACATTTGGGAAACCCTAAAAAGCTCAAGGGCATCACTCAAAGGCTTCAGTCATCTTCAAATGATCCATATGAAAATATCCATTGGGCATTGTACTTCAATTCAAAATCAACAGTCCTCAATTTCATCTGGCCTACAAATTAGGGTTTTTGACCTAATTCACCTAGACAGTTGACTTTTAATCAGGACATGAATCCAAAACTCAAAACATAGATCAAGAGTTTCCATTACCCCAAGATAATCCATTCATAACATCCATTTGAGGAGGAGAGCTTGATTCAACACAAAAGTCCAAGATTTCATTTCATTTGGAAAAAGTCAACTGTACAGGATCACCTTTGACTTTTGAGATTTTTGGTCAAACCATAACTTTTAAGGATCAATATCGTCAATATATGATTATTGAAGTCATTTGGCCAAAGAAATTCAAGAAAATTCATCAAGGGTCAAAAAGTCAACAAAAGTCAAGAATTAGGGTTTTTAAGGGCATTTTGGGAACTCAAAATTTTACTTACACACTCAAAAATCTCCCAAAATAAAAGTTGTAGATCTTGCAAAATAAAACAACATCTTACAATGCAACTTTTTTCAAGAAATCAATCATTTAAGAGATTTGGGATTTGGAAGTTATAGGCCTTAAAAAACTTAGAAATTTTTCTAAGTATTTTAACCTAGTTTTCTTCCAACTTTAGGCCCATTTTTCATAAATTTCCCAAATGATTTTGAAGAAACTCCAAAATAATGAATTGAAGTACATGTTAAGGGCTTTCCAAAATTTTCTCAACCTTCTCCAAATTCATTTTGAGCTAGGAGTTATGATTGTTCAAAATTGGACATTTGAAGTAAAATTACAAGTCATAACCAACTTTGGTTTTGGTCATTTCTGTGCAAAGACCTGTACTAAATGGTGCATCTACACTCCAAATATATCAGAATAGATTGGAGAGAATCATTTGAATCATTTGCATCAAGATTCCAAAACATCCAAAAATCAAGGCCATGTGATTAAGTAATCATTACATTTAGGAATTTATGGCAAGTAGTGATTCATCAATTGGAATATTTCCTAAGCCAATGAGAAGCTATTCTGCAACAGAATTGTCCCCTAGGATCATACAAGATCAATGGTTGGGGAGCTAGCTCGAAAATCCATCATTACATATGTGATATTTTCAAAGTTTCTTCATGGCTAAGAAACTAAGTTAACTTCACTAAGCAAGCTCACTATATCCAAATGCTCTGCATCATTTGCCTATAAATATAAGAGCCTTCATCAGTATTGATCACACCAAAGCAACCATAACTTCTTGCTTTCTCCATTTCTCCCTCTTACTTATAGTTTTCAAAAGTTCTTTGGCAAGAAGAATCGAATTCTTCAAACCAGAGCTCTTCTTTTGAAAGTAAGCTTTCTAACATCTTAAGGAGGTTCATTGGAGTTGATCCAAGCATCTGGATCACTTCTGTAAGTGGGGGAACACCATTGTTGCTCTCATTTTGAAGCTCGGGCAGTTGGAGGTCCATAGAGTAATTCAGAAGGTGTCAAGCTAGTCCAAGCATCCAAACACATTCCTTAGGTTGTAGTGAAGCTATCCAGATGCCTGCAGCACATCTGTAACCACGGAATCACCAACCTCCATGATCACTTGAAGCTCAAATATAAAGTGTCGAGTAGATAATTTCTGAGGCATTCAAGTCACAATAAGCATTCAGATAGCATCATTGAGTCACCAGGAAGCTTCTAGGATCATCCATACAAGCCCAGGAGTTCTCCATCAGCCTCACGACCTCCATTTTCAGAGGTAAGTTTCTCAGCTCCATCTCTTTAATTCGTGTACTCTTTTTTGTTAAAACTCAATACCATTTCATTCAGCATCATCAGAGGACTAAAAACCCTCTATCATCTGTCATTTATACTTCAGTATATCCATTTAATTTAATTTTCAAATTTTAGGGTTCTTCACGTATTTTAGATAATTCAGTAGATGTAGTTAATATAAATTCATGTTAGTTACATATTTGAAATCGTGAGAGAAATTAGAACAAGTTTGGTGTTTACATCATCTGATTTGGTTGAGAATCGAGAGAGTTGGAATTTCAAATTCATGGAAGCTTGAGGTTGAAGACGAAGATGGTGGTGGCGCGCAAAAATTCAAATCCAGGGTTAAAGTTTATTTTATTTTGAGTGGTAGGCGTTTTATAAACAACTACATCGTTATAGCCCAGTGGTAAAGAGAGTTTGTTTGTGCGCGTGCATCAGGTCTGGGGTTCGAATCCCCCTCGCCCCAGACCTTTTGGATTTTATTTCTTTTTTTACACTATGCATTTGATAACCAATGTATTGCAATGGAGTCACTTCTTTGACACCAAGCGCGCGTTGGCCCAATGGTGTTGTTTTGAGTAGTTGATTGCAAGGGCGTGGGTTCAAACCATGGTGAGACCAAAACATCTTTTTATCACTATTTTCTTTAATTTTCTTCACAATTTCAACCAATTAATTCACCTATCAAATTAAATCATTTTCACTTCATTTTTCACATACTTTTCATTTAACATATCTATTTTATGAATAACCCAAAAAATCACAAAAATATTATTTATTTGATATATTTTTATTAAGTTTAAAATGATACTTATTTTAAGTATTTTAAAATACTTTAAGTATAATTTTCATTTGATTTCCAAAACTTAATCACTTGCACATATTTTTGTGATAAAACCCTAATTACTTAGGCCTTAATTAGGTATAGACTTTGTCTTTATTCTAATTAAGTTGATTATTGTCAATATTTCAAATTATTTTCAAACTTCGATTAAACGGACGGTTAAGGTTCTCATTCAACAAAACCTTACATCTCGTGTTTTCTTTTTATCATAAACAGTAAATAAAACTTTAGGGCCTCTAATAGAGTGTAAGTCTCAGCACCTTTTTCTTTTCTTAGTTTGTTTTCAAAAACTGTATTTACAAAATCTTCTTTCTGTTTTCAAAACATTCTTCTGGTATTTGGAGGGCATTATTCCCGGTGAAACTCTTCAGATACCTATGTGACCTATGTCCATCCTCACTTCTTCTGTTTTCAAAAACCTTTAACTGTTTATAATAAATATTCAACTGTTATCAATAAACAACAAAATTTCTGGTGAGGCTTTGTACATACTTCTTCAAAGGCCTCCACTCCATCCAGGTTAGGCTTTACAAGCTTTTAATTTACAGTCTTTATTTAAATTACTGTCAAATATAAACTGTATATATATTGTTTAGGACTACGTCTGAGTGTAAACCTTAGGACAGTTAAACTATATATATATATATATATATATATATATATATATATATATATATATATATATATATATATATATATATATATATTATAGGAATATGGCCTAGGATTGAGAATGTCTTCCCGGTGAAGGCTCTTTCCTAATTAGAGATCTGTAGTTCAAACCCTCAGGATGAATTATTTCCGGTGAAACATCTTGAAAAAGCCTTAGAACCCCAAAATAGGATACATCCACCCAAGAGGAATTATTCCCGGTGAAACCTCTTACCCATTTGCTTAGAGCCAAAATAAGTTCAAAACCACATAGCTTTCTCTTGTGCTATAACAAGGACCCTCGATTAGCCTCCTCTTGGGCTTTGTACAAGGACCCACAGGCTTCTTAAAAGCATATTTCCAGCTTACTCTTGAGCTTGTATACAAGGACCCATCAGGTTTCTTATAAACATAGGAACTTAGTAACATTTTAGCCTACCCTGGTGAGTTTCTTCTATTCCTTAAACCAGACTTTTAAACAAGCTAAGATTGTCTCAATCTCAGTATTGAGTACATCCTTTTGGAATGAGAGACATGGACAGTCTCTGTCACCCTTATCTTCAGTAATTCTCCTTAGCAGAGTCTAGGATCCATATTTATTTATCTTCAGTCAGTGTCAGCCTTAATCTTGGGCTTTAAACAAGAAGTCTCACATAGTTAATCTTTCTGCCATCATTCAAAAAAAACCCTGGAAAGGGTTAGCCTCCAAAAACACTCATTTAAATCCAAAACCCTGGAAAGGGTTAGCCTCCAAAATCAGTCCTTCAAAATCATAATTCCCTGGAAAGGGTTAGCTTCCAAAAATTCAACTTTTAAAAGATAAATCTCACCAGTTGAGTTCCACCTAGGTCAGTCTCAGTCAATAAAAAAACCAATTTCCCCGGTAGAGTCTACCTTAGGTCCATTACTCAAACAAATTCTCCAATAGAGTTCATCTTCAAACCTGGGTCTTTCATTCATCAATTCCTGTGTAACAAAAACACAATCCTCAACAAGAGTCAAAAATCCCCTCAGAGATAAAAGATCCCGCACTGGTAGATCTTTCACCATTTTCAAAGTCAGCCTCAACCTTGGGCTTTGTCAAAGGCACATACTCCCTTTAGAGTTAAAACCCTGTTCATAGGTATTCCCCTATTTAGAGTCAGCCACAGCCTTGGGCTTTGTACAAGGCAGATAATAGAGTCTCCCTAGTAAGTCCTTCACCATCAAGTAGCCACAACCTTGGGCTTTGAACAAGGCAGATAAAACCACATTTCCTGTGTCAAAATATTTCTAACCTTTAGGATCTTTTTCCCATAGAGTCATCCATACTCAGTTTATTTAAGAGTTCGCCACAACCTTGGGCTTTGTACAAGGCATAAAACAATGTTTTCCCTATCCAGAGTCAGCCACAACCTTGGGCTTCATACAAGTCAGCATATATATATATATATATATATATATTCCCCAATTAAGAGTCAGCCACAATTCTGGGCTTTGTACAGAACACCAAATAAAATCCATCAAAATAAACACTCTCCAACTAGAGTCAGCCTCAATTCTGGGCTTTGTACAGAACACAATACCTTTTAGTTTAAGTTAATCCTCAATGGAGTCATCTGCCAGAGTCAATAAAATCAATCAATCAAAAAGCCTCAAGCTTGGGCCTCATACAAGCCAGCTAAAGTCAAATCTTTTATACAGTAGATAGATATAGCTTATCTCTATAGAGAGATCTTTCTCCTATCTCACCACATTCAAACAAACAAACATTACATTACATTTTAATTTTAATCAGTCTCCCACTTAGGATTTTGAAAGACATGCTCTGGCAGTAAAAACCAGGCATGTGTAACTTTCCCTAATTTGGTTGAGCATCTTTCTTTCATTCAAGACGCAGTTGACTAGTATACTTGCACATAAACAAGTAAGGTCCCCCTCTTGAATGAAATGAATTCAGTTATTCTGTCACTCTTTTAATGTTTGTGGTGGAATAGTAGAAATACCTCTCTGTAAAGATAATTTCATGTCTCTTTACTGTAAACAGAGATTTAATTCAAGCTTCAACCTTGAGCTTTAAGCAAGGCACCAAAAATAATTAATTTCCCTAATTAGTTCTCCGAACTACAAAAATCTCTGACTTCCATTAGGGATATGTAGGCATGAGCTTCACAAGGAATCTCAGCGAGCTAATAAAAAACCAAAAATAGTCTGTCTGTCTTTCTTTTAAATCAATTCAATTCCTTCTCCTAACACAAAGGAGAAACTTTCCCAATAATAAGCAACAAACACAAACACATAGACACAGAGAAGGTTCCCGTAGAGTACTACGGATATGTAGGGTGCTTAAACTCTTCCCTATGTATAACCGACCCCCCGGACTCCAGAATTTCTAGTCTAGGTGAATCCCCACACTTAGCAAACTCCTAGGGTTTATTTGAGATCTTTTTCCCCTTTCCTACTCGTAGGATAATTAAAAAGTTCGTGTGATATCGTAGGAAGAACTGAAAAAAAATTCATCCCGCAACGGACGCATTCTCCTTCCAAATTTCGCGTGAAGGGTCTAGCGTGCCGTCCCCCCAAGTGAAACGGGGAGGTAAAAAAACGACACCACACCCGTAGCCTGTCATAGGCTTATTTTTTAGGTCTGAGCCTGGCCTTTTTGAATGTCTGGTTAGCCTGTTAGTCTACGTAAAAGCCTATTTGTTTTAGACATATGAATATAAGCAATTAAAGTAATGCTTAAATAGACTAACTAACTAAAACAACTTATGAGAACAATGTTCATAAGGTGTTTTCATCTTGTTTTCACAAGTTCTTCAAGATAACCAAGTTTCATTAATGTATTTTAATTCAAATTACAAACATAATATAATGATAATAAAAAAGTATTCATACTTATTTAAATAAGCCGGCCTGATAGGCTTAAAAGCCTTTTTTAGGGTATGAGGCCTAGCCTTTTTAACTAAATAGTCTTATAAAAAAGCCTAGCCTTTTTCTATTTAAAAATAATGTATGGGTTGGCCTGAGCCTATATAGGCTAGCCTGTAGGCTCCTGTTATCGGTCTGGCCTATTTCCACCCCTAGTTGCATGTGACGTTTGATTTCAACTTGTATTCATGAGTGTAGTTAACTTTAGCACTTGTGTGTTGATTTATTGCAAGTGAGAAAGAGTATTAATTGTTGAGTGATTCTAAGTGTTGTTGGTGATGAATAAGTGTGGAATTGGTTGAGAATTAGATGCTTATTTGCTTGAGTTAGTAATTGATGTTTCAATGGATGCTTAATCCTTACTTGTTGCTATGTGTTGTTGTTTTTGTTGCTTTGTGGAAAATTGGCAAAATCTTGAAAATGGTAATAATGCTACTTGTTGTGTTGGTCTTATTTCACCTTGAGTTCCATTTTGTGGTAGTTGATTGATGCATAAATTTGGAGCTATTTGTTGAGAATTTGATGCTTTGAGACTTACTTGAAATCATGTTTTGTGCTAAATTCTAACTTGCAAATTATATGTCTTTTGTGCTATTTGTCATGAACCATTTCCTTGAGTTTATGTGTGATTTTTGTGAGCTATTTGAGACTATTTTAGTAGCATTATAGTGCAGTATTTTTTGGTTGATCTATTTGTGTAGCATTTCACCATTTTTTACTCATGAAAAACATAAAAAGTGGAAGTTAATTGTTGTGTGCTTTGCATATTGGTTGGATGGTGATTCAAGGTAGTAATAGGACTTGTTAGTATGCTAAATAATGCCTTTAAATGCTGGAAATTTTCTGCTATGCCATGTTCACTTCTCTTTTTACCAATTTTGCAAATGGACGCGACACGCTGGCTTTGGCTGAAATTGTCATATCTTTTGAACCGCTTTGAATTTTTGCAAGTGTGAATAATGTTTCTTGAGTAGGATAATATTTCCGGAAATGTCTGTGGATTTAAATTTCGGTTTTGGTCGACTTTTTGTGTCAGTTTCGGTTCTGTCCCATTTTGAAAGTCATGCTTTCGGGCCGATTTAATAAAATTCGATCGCATATTTGAGTTCCTTGGCACATTTGTAGGTTATCGTGTAAATTTCGTTTAATTCCGACAAGTTTAACTTTTGACCGTTTATCCCGATTTTGATGTTTCTTTGATTCGATTGACATGTAAATAACTTCTTTAATTTTCATTTATCTTGTATTCATATTTGGTTGGTATTTGTATGTCATTTCACTCTTATATCTTGTTTGTTGCTTCTTTTTATGCTTAATAAGGTGTTTAACACCCAATTTGTGCGTTTAAAGTCATGTATTGCGTTTGTACTCGTGTTTGTTCGCTTGTGAATACTTATCGTGATGTTAGTGCATGTGTGATACGTTTGGTATGTGTTTTTGTGCCCATGTAGTTGCTGCCCCGTTTGGGGCTTATTATTCATTTCGCTTATTTTTCATCTCTTATTTCGTTATTCTTTTTCAATTTAGTTTTATAATGAATTAACGCAATTCTGATTGCGGCTTTTTGTTATCTCTAACGCGTGTGCTAGTATGCAATACATTTTGAAAGCGACTCCTGATCCATGCTCATTCATCTGTGTTCCGCATTATTTGCGGGACACGACGCTATCTTTCTTCTAATTCGCGTTCTCACTCATGAAACGTGTGTATTACTTTATACCTGTTTGTCTGGATTACTTGTTTCCCATGCAGGTGTATTGTATGTTTGTGCTCGATGTACATATCGGCGTGTGATTTACTTTCACGACGTCGGTGCTCGCTTGACTATGCGGTATATCGGATTGCTGACTTTTTGCTTGTTGCTTGATGATAGCTCGCTCGTGAAGTTTTCAGGTTTCTTATTTCTATTGTTGCTGTTTACAGATTATAATCCGTTTAGTATTGATCTCGTTTCATTTTATTTCTTTCCCGCATTTTCTCGCTTTCCGCATCATGTATAACATGATAAGTAGGACTAGGCATCCTGCATCTGGAAGTCTTTGTGGGAGGCTCTGTTTTTGTCGACGTGTTTACGTTTGTGCTTGCAGAAAGTCTTCACAAAGGCAATTGTAAATCATCGAAAAGGCAAGCAGAGAGGGTTTGCAATCAACCCCCCAACTTTCAGTCCAGTCGTTCTTATGCTCACTTTTTGCAAGTTTTGAGCTCTGAACATGTGCCAAAGATCATCGAGTCGAAGACCCCAAGAGGGTAAGTGGACGGGTTTAGCAGCCAAACCCCCACATTTCTTATAGCTTGCGTTGTTCGACATTGATGCTCGGTGTACGCACACACTGTTCCCCCCCGGATCCTTTCTTACCCCGGTGACATGATACTGCGGTCAAGGAACCCCTTTTCCCACAGTGTGACGACTTGGTTGCTGAGAGGGACTCGTTCCTCTTGTCTATGGCTTGATCTCCTTATTGCGTTTGGTCTGATGCTTGGTTGACTCAGGTGATCCGCCCCCTTGGCTATCGCGGGACCGCTTTTCTACTACCTAGCATGCGCCTTGTAGGTGTTTGCTTTACGAGCGAGACTCGTTTGTGTGATACTTTTGCTTGCATTTGTTTTCCTTATAGGTTGCTAGTTTTAGCGTAGTCATTCCCTTTGCATGCTAATTTAGGTAGAGATTACCCTTTCCTTCCCTTTGTTCTAGGTATCCTTTCATGCATTACTTAAAACACAAACCAAGTTCTTTGATTTTCTTTTCTTAAGAGCATGTTATTTCCTCTCCATTTCCAACTTAAGTCTCCAAAGGTCAAGCAGCATAGTGCAAATGTAACTGTTCACTTAAAAAAACACAAAACAAACAGAAATTAGTTAGCCAAGCTACGGTACCTCTGATTCCGCAAAACGGATACGTAGGCAGCGGGGTAGGGCCCGTGCAAGTACAACTCTTTCTTTTCCCTACATTTTGCATGCATACTAGTTCAGTTTTAGACGTAGACTTTTACACACCCATAGATTAGACTACAAGCGAGGATCCCATCGAGTACGATGGACGTGAGAGGTGCTAGTACCTTCCCCTCGCGTAACCGACTCCCTTACCCTCTTCTCTGGTTGTGAGACCATTGCACCGTGTTTCGTGGTTTGTTGGCATTCCCTTCCTTTTAGGATAAATATGTTAGTGGTGACTCTGTTGATTTTTGCGTTAGCGACAGTTTACAATCGATTAGAAGTTTGAAATATAATTGATTATAATTAAAAAAAATGAAGGACAAGATATCTAGTTGTTACACATCATTAAGGCATTGTCCTAATTAGTTAGGACTCAACTTTGAACTGAGCTAATCGATTAGATAAGTCAAAATTTTGCATATAGCTATTTTGATAATTCCCAATTTATCCAGTACGACTTCAAGATGTTTTTGAAAATATTTTCTTTGGTAAAAACAATTTGAAAAAGTATTTTAGTGTGTTTGTGCTTTAGCCATGCGCTTTTACGATAAAACCCTTATTTTTTACAAAAGGTTCACTCACTACTAATTTAGGAGGGTCTTTAGCACTTAAATAATTTGCTATATGTTTTCTCTTTTGTAGAAACTTGCTTGGGTAGCTTAATATGAGGCTTTAGTTACATTCCATTTGATTGCCATCGTCAGATAGTCAAGTCTGGAAAACCCTAATGCTTAGGTTTGCATCTTTATCCACTTAATAGTTTATGCTTGACTTGTTAGAAGACATTAGTTATCATCATCAAACGTGGATGTCCTTGTTAGAAGTATATCACCTGCAAAACTAGGTTCCACATTCTCCCCTTTTTTGATGATGACAACAAATCTCTTAGGGGAAGTAGTAAAAGAAAACAACATAGATATGTTTGGAGTAATCAAACTCCCCCTGATTTAAATAGATAGTATACCATACTCTCCTTAAGAGTATACTTCTCCTCCTTCATCAAAATCAAAAAGGCGGGTAAAGATTCATTACAAAGAATAAATATGCAAAGAAGGGGAATTTAGACATTTAGAAAAGAACAAGCAAATACTCATATTATTACTAAGAAATGCAAATTACAACAGGGAAATTTGTAGAATTTGAAATTACAAGAAGGGAAAATACTGAATTTAAAGTTTGCAAGAAAAATAGGAATAAGTGTGATTATTGTATGCCATATGTTTCATCATTCCTTGCCATGACTTTCTTCATATCTTCAGCTATGGTTTGACTGAGATTGAGGACTTTGTCTGTCTTGGTGCTATCGTTCTCAGTTGGTTCATCTTCTTCCTCTTCCTTAAACGATGAATCTTTTTCTATCTCTCCATGCTTGATGTGAACTCTAATATCTTTTAGGGCATTGTAGGTGATCCTTGAAGGTTCAAGATACACAAGAAATGGGTTTTGAATTGGGTTTCTAGATTAAAAAAAATTGTACTCAAGAACACAAACAACTAAGATTCAACAAAAGTAAAGAACACAGTTTTTTTATCCTAGTTGAGTTTTAAATAAGTTAATCCAATCCACCCGCCAAGGTAATTTTGCCTTTTCATTAGGACTTAATCTACTAATCAATGACTTGATTACAAACTCAATGAAAACATGTCAAATACTTCTTGAGAATTCTAACTCTACCCAAGTCTCTCAAGGAATATAACCAAAAGGTTAATACAAGAAGATTGTGTTTACAGGTTGCTTCTCAAAAAGTTGATACACACGTTTAATATAAAATAGATCTTCTAACAAACAAAGAATAAAAGAGATAAAGCTTTGATAAAAATGGTGTTCATCTTTGTGTGTAGTTTCTCTATTTTCCGTTTTTGGTTCTTCCATACTTTTTCCAAACTTTCAAGACCTCTTTATATAGATGAAGAATAGATTCATTAGAGGGTGGTTTTGGAATATCCTCGATATCACAACTTACATGAAGGTGCTTGATTGTACAATGGAGAGCGACACTTGCAGCATAGAGTGGGTGAGAGGATGGGATAAGTGGAAATAATGTTGGTACAATAGTACAATTTTTTCCTAATATTATGGGTAGTGGAAAGGATATTTGATTTTATATTGATCATACTATGCCGCGTATTTTTTTTATTAATCATAAACTTCTAGTCATAGGCTTCATATAAAAGTTGATGAAGCTTGAGTAGAGTTCAGAGCCTCTCTTCAGATCTTGATGAAAATAAGACTTCAGAGTTTATCTTCGGAACTTGATGATAATGAAACTTCAGAGTCTTAGGATTCAGAATCATGAGACTTCATAGGCATGAATTATCAAAGTCTTTATCTGAGTCATTTTGGATAGATTCTTTCATAAACATTGAATTGGTAATCCAAAAGCTTAACTTTCATTTAAACACGCCCTTGTATCCTTCTTTGATTCAGAGTGCATCTATAGTTCAGAGTCTGGTTCGTCAAAAATGACTTCTTCAGAGTCAGAATCTATTTATCTTTGACCTGCGCACTTAAAAAAATAATTAGAGTACAAAATTGTTCTCTATACATATTATGCTTTATTATCATCAAAACTCAAGGATAGTTGCGGAATCAAACTTTTTCTAATAATCCCCCCTTTTTGATGATGACAAATCCACATATTTTGGTGGACAATTTTTACTTGGATAACCAAATAATTTAAAACATCAGAGTGAGGTTTGTAAGCCCCCCCTGAGATTGATACTAGAAGAACTTTGATACTTCATAAAAAAAGAATATATCAAATTGCATGATCTGAAAAATTATTCAAAATCTAATTTCCTGGTTGAATAATTAACATAATTGTCTGGTTGATAAGCGTGAAAGCACCTTTCTGATTTATTGGTTAATGAGTCTCTCCAAATAAAGCACAAGTATATTTGGGATTTATCATGGAATAAAGATATATCAAAATTATATATGTTTCTCCCCCTTTGTCATCAGTCAAAAATAATAAGTTTAAACTTTTTTTTTAAAAATTGAAAGACAGTAACAAACATTCATGGGCAAAAATGAAAAACTTAGAAGCTGATTAAAATCTAAATGTGAAAATAAGACTCGGGATGGGGGTAGGAGTCTAGAAAGTATGGTAGTCAAAATGTTTTGAGTCCGAGAGTATTTTATCCTGACGATTTAGCCTAGTTCTGACTTCTTCGTTTTCCTTCTTCAACTCTTCCAAGGTCTTTAGAATTTCAGAGGGAACTGTCTCAGAAGCAGGGGGGTCAAAATAGTAATCCCAGAAGTTGTTCCAATTTCAAGCTAAAGAACTAAGTTCTGTTGAGAAAAGGTTTTAGCTACAATCTTAACTGCTGACTCAGATTCTTTCTGAATTAGAACTGGTTCTGGTGCTGGGAGCGCCAAAAACTTAGATCTATCAGTACAAATTCCATTAAATTCAAGTTAAATGCACTCACACTTTTCTCATCTTTTCATAATCCCAAGTTTAACCTTTAACCTAATTATAGATCTATATAACAGTGCATTTTCACATTAGAAAACAGTCAACAACTCACCCTTACCATTGCCAAAACTCTACCAATTTGAATCCTTAAAATTCAAGTTTCTTCACTTTGAAGAAACTTTGAATTTTCTATAATTCTTTTGAGTTCTTGAACAATTGTGTTTCCACTTTCATTAAATTTAAATTATATAACCATTACCTACATAGATAACTAACCAAAATAATTCAAATCAAGAACAAAGGATTAGTTCGATTTTGCACCCGATTTTTAAAGTTTCTCGAATCTTGAATTTGACCTTGGATTTGAGTAGAGGATGTTGATAGGACTCCAAATCAATAAAAAAAATTGAACGGGAAGCTTATTTGGACCTTGTCAAAGCTTGATCGAAGAGCCACCGCATTCACCATTGTTGCCAGAGTGAGCTTAAGCAGTTTCGTTCAAGTAAGCCTTAATCAATGTAATATGAGCGATTTCTTTGCATGGTTGAGTTTCTAAAGTTATTTTGATCATTATCCATAATTTAATTTCATGTTTTGGTGCAAATTTGAGACTTTAATTTTTTTTACTCATAAACTCGAAATTGGCAAAATCTTGTTTCTCAATTGTTTCAAGCAAACTTATATTCAATTTAAATCGGTTTTACGCGCTGATCATGAATGTATAATTAATTTTGCAATTGGATGCATATTTAAGCCGGATCAAATGCTTTTATGATTGAATTGCTCGCCACTTTTTTGCTTCAATTCTTCAAATCTATGACTTTTTTTTAAAACCAACATTTCCAAATCAAAACATTTGATCAACATCAAAGGGCATTTTCAAACCAAGACATTCAAATCAAAAGCGCTCAAAATCTTTTAATAATAAACCAGATGAAAAAGGACAAGATGGACATATGTTCTACCTTTTCCTCGAATATTTGAATACAAGTTGTATAACTTGGTCATTTGGATGCTTGTTTTTCGTTAAGGGGTTGTGACTCAATTCGTCTCACATGTTTTCAATAAACGGAATAAAAGAATGAGATGGACATAAGTTCTACCTTTTACTTTATTATTTGAATATAAGTTGTATAGCTTGTCCATTCAGATGCTTGTTTTCCATCTAAAGGACATTCAACCAATCAAACTATCTTTTTTTGCCTTAGCTCGACTCCGAAAACCTTTTCTTAAACGAATGATATTTTATCAATTTTGACGCGAAGCTCGAACTAACACTTCATGAAGGTGAGAAAAATACACAAGAAGGGGGGTTCAATTGTGTATCCGATAACTTTTGCTTTTCTAGAAACAACAGCTTCTAAATCTGACCAAGTTCAGATTCTAAGCTAGAGTAAGCAGCAACGAATCAATTATCATGTCTCCTCTATAATGAGAGTAGTCCATTCCCCTTGTCACACAAGAGCTTTTCACTATAGTTAAAACCTGATTACAAGTTGCTTAAACACACCAGATCAACACTTCTTGCTCAATCACTCTGAAAGAGACTTCCTTGCCTAAACTCACCCATCCAAGACTTCATACTCAATCACTCTAAAAGAGACTTCATTTCCTAAACACACTCGCTTAGGAATTCCTTGCTCAATCAAATCTGAAAGATACTTCCTTGCCTAAACTCACAGTTTAGAATTTCCTTGCTCAATTAATCCTGAAAGAAACTTCCTTGCCTAAACTCACAGTTCAGGATTTCCTTGCTCAAACATTCAGTCTGGGACTTTTACATATTCTAAACAAAAAATTTAGGATTACAATAATATATATATATATATATATATATATATATATATATATATATGATACACAATCAGATGTACAAATAATTCATCACACGCAAATACATTGGTTCTTGAGATTTCTAAGATATAAAAGTATAAGAAACTCTTAAGACTATGTGCAACCACAACAACTATGTACATAAGCTAAAAGAGAAAAGCAGTTTTTGTTCTCGCTTTGATTTCTTGTTGTATATTTGTGGTACTTATTTTGAATCTTTAGCTCCTTATATAGAGGGAACAAAAGAAATGTTGGAGCTTGCTTGCACAAGTATCTTTATTGGAAGAAGCGATTTCCAAGAGAGAGACGTTGGAGTTGATACGACTAGGATCTTCATCTTCTGAATAATCTCTTTGTTCATTGTGTATTTCTTAAGTAAGGCTTCCATAGGCATGCTGGAGTAGACTGGAGAAATCATGTCAAGCTGCCTTGAGCCTTATGCTAAAACCTCTAGTTGACTTTCTCCATAATTCTTGTAGTTGTTAAGATGGGCTGCTTTTGCACAGAGTACAGTCAAACAGACGTTGTACTATGTTTCAAGTAAGGCGATTGAAGTTCCATTTTGCGGTTTCAGTTAGGTTCGGTTCTGCCGTTTTCTATTGGGCTGATTTGGTTTTGAACACCTCTAGTAGTGCTCAAATAAGTCTATATCAGATATTGGGCTTATTTTGTTAGACGTTGGCCTTAGGATCTAGAGGGGGGGTGAATAGATCGTTCACAGTTTTTCGGATTTAAACAACTTTTCAGCGGAAGTGATTCTGAATCGACTCGCGTCTATTCCGAATCACTATCGAAACGATTGTATATGTGTTTAAAAACCAGTCAAAGACTTTGAGTTGAATGAAAAGAGTATATGTTGCAGAATCAAAGCGTTTCTCTTATTGAAAATCAGATTAACCTTTTGTATGATGGACAATGTTTGCAATGCAGTAAGAGTGATAGAAACAAATATACAAACACTTGGTGATAATGATCAAATTGAAGGTAATTCAATGTGTGATGGATTGTGATGTTTATGTAAGTACTTAATTCACAATCTTAACACTCGAATCGTTGATCAATTTGCTATTATAACCAAATATGAACAGAATGTAAATGAAAAGGTAAAAGTGACAAGAACACGATATTTGTTTAGGCAGTTCGTCGATCGTCCTCGCTACGACTACGTCTGCCCCCAATTCCAAATTGAAATTGGGTAATCTTTCATTAATGCTGAAAGTAGTATATACAAAGAAGATAACAAAGCGATAAACGATAAACCAATTATGTCGATCCTTTGAATCTTCTTCCCCCTTAATCTTGAGTCAGATCAAGGTTATCCAAGAGCTTCACTTTGATTCCCTTCTGCAGTGTCTTGATTCCTTGAACTCCCCGTTCCTCAATCGTTACACTCAGCCGAATCCTCAATGAACGCCTCTTGATAAAAACCCCCAAGAACCACCCGTCGTGGAGGACAAAACCCGCAGATTTTATTCACCAACAAACCCCACAGACCTTCACCCACTAGGAATCTTCAATTCCGTTCCATGGACGTTATCGAACTCATCACTAACCCGCAACGCAAGAATGATTATGTGTAATTGTGTTGGAGATGATGAAGAACGAAGATGAGAAGCGTTTGTGTATCTTTCAGTCGTTGGTATTCTCTTGAATAATGAACCTTTGATAATATATAAGATAGCTTAGCAGTTGGAGATGAGAAAAACAGAATTTTTGGCATTCTTGATCAGTTAGGTCGACCTCTTGTAGAGCTTAGGTCGACCTAGCAGTGCTTGCAGAATTTTGCTCCCAGTTAGGTCGACCTGTTGAAGGAGTAGGTCGACCAGAATCCTTTTCTGATGCGTTCTGGGGTCATTTTCTCAGATTAGGTCGACCTAGTTGTTATATAGGTCGACCTAGCAGACTGGTTGAAAGTATTTGTGGGTAAATATTTTCTGTAATATATCGTATCCACAAGGATTGGTTAATATCACTGCCGTTCTATAGTTGTTTATTTTGAGTTAGGAAATTTGGTTTGGTTTGTCTGATACTTCTAATAATATCAAAAGCAAATGATAAAATACAAGCGTTAACAATTAAAGAAAGATGTTGAGTCTTTAGGGTTCATCAACCTAATCCTATACAATTATCAATTAAATCACAATAGAATAATCCTTTGAATCATTATCTTCACTTATCCTCAAATAAGATTCCATGTCTGCAAATCAAATTAGATAACTTTTACCGGTATGAGATTCGATCTCTCCAAATCACAATAACGATAATAGTAATTAAGAACGATAATTATGAAAACCCAATTACAATTTCATCTCTGCAAATTGCAATTGAATCAATATAGTAACCTAGG
The DNA here is from genome assembly GCF_029867415.1 of Vicia villosa. NCBI lineage: Eukaryota > Viridiplantae > Streptophyta > Magnoliopsida > Fabales > Fabaceae > Vicia > Vicia villosa. The sequence continues at coordinate 147,645,615 of NC_081185.1, read as the reverse complement.
GCAAAAGTTAAATCCTTTCTTTCGATCAAAGATTCAACGATAATGTTAGAATAAAAGCAAGGTTTCTTATTGATAATGAATTCAAATAATTGTTCACAGGAATTTATCAATGGTATTGTATATTCATAGGTTAACTACTACCTTAGACTCAACAAAAAGGATTTAGCTCTCCATAGACATGAAGAACAAACAAGGTTTCATGGATGGATTCATCTTCATCAAGGGAATGTCTTCAATTGATGTTGAATTCTCCGTCGGATGTTGTTTACTGTTCTGGATTAGGATTGCTCTCTGAATTTCGCTCCCAAAAGATCTCTACCAAGTTGTTTTTCTCTTGGAAGCTAGGGTTTTTTTAAATAGAAGTTTTGGGCTTTTAACGCCGAGGCCGCGGCGCGGCATCGGACTGGCGCGGCGCGCTCACAAACAGAGACTTTGGCGCGGCGCTGGCTAGAACTCCCACGGCGCGCCCTTGTCAGACTTCAACTTTTTTGCTTTGCCTTTGAGACTTCCAGCTTCCTTTCCTCTTCTTGTTCTTCTTAAGTTCCAATTCAGCTCAAAACCTGCAACAATAACACCCACAAGTGATTCGATTTGCTTTATACATGAACTAAACTTATTCAGTTCAATTCTTCATAAAAACCTCTGGATTCATCACAATTTGCATTAGTTTAGAGAAGAAATCACTTATATTAACACATGAATTTACCATTAATTTACTCCTAACAAACTCTCCCCAACTTAGAGTTTTGTTTGTCCCTAAACAAAATCACTTACCTCCAACAAAACATACCAACAGTCATGCAACAAGTTTTTTTCAAAAAGTTTTTCTCAAGTGGTTCAATACAGTAACTAAGTCAAATACTCCTCTTCTACCTGCAAACTCAGAATATACACATGAAACAAACTTTGAAAGCAAATTACCCCCAGAAGTTCAAAACACTACACAATTGTAATTGAATCAGCACTAATCACTCTCATCAAAAAGTATGATGAATAAAAGAGGGGTTAAACACTCATCCAAACAATTAAATCAACAAAGATCCATATCATACGTTCACCAAATTGTTAGCATCAAGTCGTGTGGAATCTGAGAATCAGAAGGTCTTTCTAGGGTTGTAATGCGGTTTAGATTCAAAGAAAAGAAGATAATCAAGGGTTGTTCCTACTCTAGGGAAGCATCCAATTCATAACTTCTTTCTTTTTCTCTAAAACTATAATTCTTTTACCTGTCCATCTTTTCTCATTCGTAGCTCGGTTTTTCTTTTTCACTCTTTTTTTTTTCAACAACCGTTATATTCAAACGTTGTTCTTTTTCCATAAACTCTTCTTTTTTTTTTCAAGCTACGACTTCTTTTATCTTTCACCGATTACCATAAGTACTTACTCTTCTTTTGAATGTGACTCTCCCCAACTTGGAGATCAACCTGTATTCAGATTATATGAATGCTCCCCTACTTTCTAAAAAGGTCAAAGAGAAAACACATCACCAAATTTTATGGTTGATGGTCTAAAACAAAACTTTTTATTGAGATCAAAACTCACCAGGTATTTTCCTTGGTGCATATTATGATGCTTATCTTGACCTCAGGCTCAAAGAATGGTTAGCAAAGGATCACACTCTCACAGAAGTAAATAAGTTGTACATTAGAATAGGCTAAAAGAACTCTCAGATTCAAACAATTGCCTAAATCACTTTCACAGATTTCCACAAACGATGCCACAACCGGTTTAGCATGATACGAACAAGGCAAAATAATTGATGGTCTCCTGCATATAGTAAACAATGGAAAGCTTTCCTCTCAATGGTTAAGGCTAAGCTGATCCAATAAAATAGTGTACCATAAAGAACTTCTGACAGTATTTACTAACAACCTAAATTTCATGCACACATTAAGAATTTGAGTTCAAAAATTCATACCTGCTTTGTTACTTTTATTGAAAAAGAAAGTGAAAACTTAAAAATTTTGAACATTCACTTCCTACCACTTTTCCTACATGTTGCTTCCTTGTTGATACTTCGCTTGAGATTCTCATTCTGTTGTGGAACTACTCATTCTAAACTGGGGACAAAATAACAAAAATAAAAGCATAAAATTGAAAAATGCAAAAGAGTAAATCCACCCCCAAACTTGAACTAAACATTGACCTCAATGTTTCAGAACAAGCCCGAGAGGGTTGACTCACAGAGGGTATTGCAATATCCATTGCCTCTTCCTAGCTTTCACCAGAAAGATTCCCTTATTATTTCCTGAAATAAAAATAAACAAAACAAAATAAAACATTAGAAGTGTGGGTTACCTCCCACAAAGTGCTTCGTTTAACGTCGCATGGCTCGACGGTCCATTACCCTTTGTTTTATGGAGGGTATTTCCTTTTCCAACACTCGCTACTTTGTACCTCCATACCCACAAACTCATGAAGATAAAAAACATGGATGGCTTTTCTCTTCACTTTATCTTCCCTATTCTTATCACTCTCCTTAGCCCTCTCAGGACTTTTGACATCATCATAATTTGGTTCCATTATAGAAGATATGTTAGAGACTTTTTCTTGGAGATTTTTGAGATTTTTGTTTTCTTGTGCATCTTCCGGTATACCAGTTGAATTTTTCTCATTTACCCCTGACCTGTGTTTCTTGACTCCCAGCATCTTCAAGGTTATTTCTTCATCAAATGATTTTAGCGTTAGCGTCTCCTTTTCAATGTCAAGATTACAGCGTCCTGTCGACAAAAAGGGTCTCCCAAGAAGGATCGGAGTTTCTTCATCTTCCGGGATGTCCATGATGTGGAAGTCAACAGGGAAGACAAACTTACCAACTTCTACTAGTACATCTTCCGCTACTCCATAAGATTTCTTAATAGTGTGATCGGCGAACCGTAATTGCGACTTACTTTCACTAATTTTGTCTAATTCAAGCCTTTTGAAAATGGATAACGGCATTAGACTCACACTAGAGCCAGAATCGAGAAGTACCTTTTTGAATGATATATTCTTGATAGTGCATGGTATTGCCACCGCCCCAGGGTCTCTTCTCTTAATTGGGATTTTTCTTTCTGCAGCGACTATACTACATTTTTCGATTGCCATTTTTGGTTCTCCCTCTAGTGATCTTTTTTTCACCGATACCTCCTTCATAAATTTCTTATACACAGGCACGTGTTCCAGCGCTTCAAAGAAGGGTAAATTCACTTCTAACGTTTTGAACAAGGACGTAAATTTCCGAACGTCTCTCTCTTTTGAGTCCTTCTTTGTTACTCGCAAAGGGAGGGGTGGTTTAATCACCTGTTCACCATCTTTCTTATTTTTTTCTTCAACTGGTTTCATTGGTGGTATTACAACTTCTGGCTCTTTTAGGTCCTCTCTTATTTCCAGATCTACCTCCATCGCCATAGGGTCACCTATTTCCTCTTTCTCTTTTTCCGATTCTAAACCCTTTTGACTCCTTGTTGTAACAGCATTAATTTTCTCTTGGCCTTGCGGGCTTTTCACCGTTGAGTTTTGACAGGCTCCCTGTGCCTGTAGAGTGAGCTGATGTGTTATTTGACTCACTTGAGTCTGCAGATTTTTTATTGCAGCTTCCTGGTTCTTCTGATTTATCACTGATGTTTGAATGAACTGATTCACAGTCTCCTCCAACTTGGGTTGTCCTCCTTGCTGTTGTTGTGGTGGTTGAGTGTACGGTTGGAATGCTTGTTGTTGGTGCCCTTGATTCGGTGGCCTTTGTTGGTACCCTTGATTGTTATATCTTGGTGGATAGCCTTGTTGGTATGGCTGATTTTGATATTGATTCGGTCTTTGTCCTTGGTTATTATTCATGTAATTCACTTCTTCTTCTTGCACTGGTGGACAGAATCCTGTTTGATGATCTCCCTTGCACAATTCGCACCTAGCAACTTGATATGAATTAGATACCCCGTTCAGCTCCTTGATCTGTTGTGGTAATTTAGACATTTGTTGTGTCAAAAGTTCCACTTGTGACGTTAGCAATTTGTTCTGAGCAAGCAGAGCATCACTGTTGTTCAACTCTAACATTCCGGGTTTCTTATCTCTTACTGTTCGATCATGATTGCCTTGACGATCATTCAGAGCCATTCGCTCTATTATCTGAGTAGCTTCTTCAGGTGTTTTGGACATGAGAGAACCACCAGCTGTGGCGTCCAAAAGTGTCTTGTTTGTGGCTGTGAGACCGTTACGGAACATATGGATTTGATCGATGTCTGTAAAGTCGTGTCCTTTGCACTTTCTCAACATAGCTTTATACCTTTCCCATGCTTCATTTAAAGATTCATTACTACCTTGAGAAAATACTGCTATTGCTGTTTTTGCTTCGAAGAATCGGTTTTGAGAGTAAAACCTTTCCAGAAACTTTTCTTCCAATGTGTTCCAATTAGTCATCACTGCTTCGGGTTGATCCAGATACCAATCTTTTGCCTTAGATAACAAAGAGTGTGGGAACAACCTTTTAAATAGTGCTTCCTCATCAGCTTGAGCGACACCCGTAGTACCTGCTAACTCATAGAATCGAGTAAGATGCGTGTACGGGTCTTCATGGTCCAATCCGGCGAAAGGACTTGCACAAATCAATTGTATGATACCGGTCTTCAGTTCTGTCGGTCGCCCGTTGGCGGCAGTTCTAGCGAACTGAGGATTGAGTCTTGGACTATTAGCACATGGACCATTAGCAGCCATGTTGACAATAGTAGGTTGTATAAAAACTTCCGGTTCTTCCTCCGTGAATAGTTCGTGAAAGAAGAATCCTTCTTGCGACTCGTCAATGGTTTCAAGTTGTTGTGACGATGTCGCGGTTGCGTTGTCTCTTGCTTTTGCTATGTTTGCTCTTCTTCGTGCTTTGCTATTTAACCTCCTAGCGGTCCTTTCGATCTCGGGATCAAAAAGAAGTTGATCGCTAGAAACTTTGCTGCGCATACACGATCTTCTGCAAAACTAGCAAACACGTGAAACAACCAAATCGAGAAAATAAAAATTAAAACTCAAAATAAGAACTATTGCAATGCGTGCAATATTGACACCAATCCCCGGCAACGGCGCCAATTTGTTGAAAGTATTTGTGGGTAAATATTTTCTGTAATATATCGTATCCACAGGGATTGGTTAATATCACGGCCGTTCTATAGTTGTTTATTTTGAGTTAGGAAATTTGGTTTGGTTTGTCTGATACTTCTAATAATATCAAAAGCAAATGATAAAATACAAGCGTTAACAATTAAAGAAAGATGTTGAGTCTTTAGGGTTCATCAACCTAATCCTATACAATTATCAATTAAATCACAATAGAATAATCCTTTGAATCATTATCTTCACTTATCCTCAAATAAGATTCCATGTCTGCAAATCAAATTAGATAACTTTTACCGGTATGAGATTCGATCTCTCCAAATCACAATAACGATAATAGTAATTAAGAACGATAATTATGAAAACCCAAATACAATTCCATCTCTGCAAATTGCAATTGAATCAATATAGTAACCTAGGGCAAAAGTTAAATCCTTTCTTTCGATCAAAGATTCAACGATAATGTAAGAATAAAAGCAAGGTTTCTTATTGATAATGAATTCAAATAATTGTTCACAGGAATTTATCAATGGTATTGTATATTCATAGGTTAACTACTACCTTAGACTCAACAAAAAGGATTTAGCTCTCCATAGACATGAAGAACAAACAAGGTTTCATGGATGGATTCATCTTCATCAAGGGAATGTCTTCAATTGATGTTGAATTCTCCGTCGGATGTTATTTACTGTTCTGGATTAGGATTGCTCTCTGAATTTCGCTCCCAAAAGATCTCTACCAAGTTGTTTTTCTCTTGGAAGCTAGGGCTTTTTTAAATAGAAGTTTTGGGCTTTTAACGCCGAGGCCGCGGCGCGGCATCGGACTGGCGCGGCGCGCTCACAAACAGAGACTTTGGCGCGGCGCTGGCTAGAACTCCCGCGGCGCGCCCTTGTCAGACTTCAACTTTTTTGCTTTGCCTTTGAGACTTCCAGCTTCCTTTCCTCTTCTTGTTCTTCTTAAGTTCCAATTCAGCTCAAAACCTGCAACAATAACACCCACAAGTGATTCGATTTGCTTTATACATGAACTAAACTTATTCAGTTCAATTCTTCATAAAAACCTCTGGATTCATCACAATTTGCATTAGTTTAGAGAAGAAATCACTTATATTAACACATGAATTTACCATTAATTTACTCCTAACAACTGATATGAAGATTTCTTTATTTTACGTCGACCTAAATGGTCTGTGAGTCGACCTAGCAGCAGTATATGGCTTTTTCTTCATTTTAGGTCGACCTGGGTTGACAGTAGGTCGACCTAACTGCTGATTTTCTGCATTTTTCTTATTCAGCTTGTGTTGAGTCGGCCTTTATGCATAGTAGATCATCCTGTGCTTTCATGGGTGATTAAATGCTTTGCTTTTCCGATTCCTCCTTGTTGTTTGGATGCTCATTTGAGTTTGCCATAAATCAAAAACATCTTAGAGTGTAATCTTGTATTCACATACTCCCCCTTTTTGATGATGGCAAACCAATAGTCAACAGCTTTGGTAGTAAGTGACACAGACTCAACAAGGCTCCCCCGTACATCCAGCATCTATTTCTCAACCAAGCAATCTCTCCACAAAGCTCCCCCGTACACTCAGCATCTATTGTATCTATCTCCCCCTTTGACAACATCAAAAAGAGAAATAAAGAAAACAGAGTAGAAGAGTAACAAGAGAAATAAAGAATACCGGTAGTCATAGAGATAGATAACATGTAAATGGTGAAATCATAAGAATTAAACATGTTTTAAAGAGAACCAACAACATACATAGTAGTTCAAGAGATTAATAACAGAAAACAGAGAGTACTACATCATATACTGTTTTTAACAAAAAAAAGCTTAATGACATGAAATGCAATGAAATGATGATATGATAGACAATATGTTCTAACGCCTGCCCCTTCTTCCTCTTCCTCTTTGAAATGTATGAGGTCGATCTTCTTCAACCTGTTCCAACAAATCCAGCACAAACATGTTAAGAGTGTTGAAGCTTTGGCTTATGTTAGCATGGCGATGCAATGCCGTTTCCTCAAACTGATTCTGCCTCAATACGGAGTTGGATGCAAATGTCTCAAAATCGTTCTTTTGTTCCTGAACCAAGCCGTACAACGATTGATATTGACGTTGTTGTTCCTCATATCTATCTTGTTGAAGCTGCTGCATTGTTTGAAATTGAAGCTGTTGAGTTTCAAAGTTCTGTTGTTGTTGAAGTTGCATAGCTTCAAGCATAGATATTATGTTGGATTGATCAGGAGGAGGTGGAGCTGTGTATCCCCAAGGGATATCCTCTTGTTGTGGCGGAACATATCTCCAATTTGCATCCATGTCCTGAGCTGCGTCTTCCATGGTATGATCCTCATCATTTGCTATTTCTTGATCATTTCCTTCTTCTTCATTTTCTGCAGTGTGACCAAATTCTGTAGGATCATCATAGTTGTAGATGATTCTTTCGGTCCCCTTTTGAATGAGATAATAGGTTCCCCTATTTGGATCCCAATGATATCCCATGAGGGTTAAGGTTGTTTGGGAAAAGTCCTGGTTCTGTTTCATGTTAATGTATGATAATCCATCGAGCTTCATGCCGAAATGGTTCACAATTGTTTGTATGATCGAGCCATAGCAAAGAGCAGTAGTCTTCTGCTTTACTTCCTCAAACTTAGCAGTTAGAAAGTGTGGCCAGTGCACACGTGTTCTGTTTTGGATCAAGCACATCAACACAATTTCATTTCTTTCAATTCTGGAAAATCCGCCTGCTCGTGGTCGAATGACTCTTGAGATGACCCAATTTAGAAGTCTAGGGTCTCTCTTCAGGTGACCGGCTGTTATTGTTTCATTAGGTTTGTCAAAGACGGAAGGATCTTTGAGGATAGACTTCATGTAGGCCACATGATCATAGATTCCCGGTACGTCCCCGTCTTCTATACGTAATTCATCGCCTACAATGTTGAGACCAAAGATACTAATCCAAGCACGTTTGTCAACGATATGAGATCTTGACCCCATCTTAAACCTAAAATTACAGCCTGCCTCTCTTGTGAACCCTGCATAGAATGCCCTAACAGTGTTCTCACAGTATAGTGTGGCACATTCCAAAAGGGGATGAACATTTTGATGCTCAATAAGACTCACAACTTCAGGAATATGCATATTTTTAGCAACATGTTGATTGAAGATATACTGCTTCACTACCTTCCTTTTCATTTGCCATTTTTCAAAATTATCTCTACAATCAGGGTGAACAAGGGCTACAGCACTTACCGGTTGTGAGGATGATCCAGATGCAACTTCCATTCCCTTTCTTGATTTTGGAGGCATAGTTGTTGATGATTTTGTGTGAGAAGGATGATTTTGAACAGTTTTGAGTTTGAGGAGTTAGGGTTAGCCGTACCAAATGTGATGAGAATGAAAGGGAATGCAAGAGTGGAATGTTTTGAATGAATGAGAATGGGTCGGGTCGACCTAACAGACCCAAATTTGGAAAACTTAACGCAGTAGGTCGACCTAAAGTGTGGCTGGGTCGACCTAACAGAAGTAACATGAAAACCGACCAATTTAGGTCGACCTAAATCATGAGTAGGTCGACGCAACTGGGCCTTTTTAGTTTCTGAAAAGAAGATTCTTCTGTAGGTCGACTCAAATACAGAGTAGGTCGACCTAAGTTCCCTTAAATGATGAAAATGCCTTAGAAATGTTTCTATATGATGTATTTTTGCTTTGTCATTTGCTTGAATGCTCAAACATTGTATGTTATGAATGAAAATGATGAACACATATACACATGTAATTGAGAAGAGTAGATAAGAACACATGAAGTCACTGTAAGCATGTTAATTGATAGCATATTATAGTATCAATAGAATTTTTGGAAGTGAACAATAGGCATGTTACCGCTTTCTCAATATGTAGGTGTTTTGTCATCATTGTGTGGAATCCTCTTGTCAGTGTGCCACACTCCTAGATTTGAAGATGCTTTGTCTTAATAGAATGTTTCATAACTGATTGCTTGATTTTGCGAAAAACTCATCTAGTCTCGATTACTTGATGTTCTCCCGGATGCGGGACAGGGTCCCAAACATTATTCTGCTTAGAATAGGTTTAAATCTTCTTGCGATGCAATTTGCCAATTGCACATCGAGTAATGAGTCTTTTGTGTTTTTCGGGTTAACTTGTATTTGTGATGTATTTTATACATTTGTGATGGCCAGGTCACCTACATCTCCTTTGCCAAGTATGGTTCTTCAATCTGTCTTTATAGGTGACATACCAATAGTGGTATGTCTTCCTTTATGTGTCTTGAGCACCAGCTGTCAAGGAACCACCACCTTTCGGCGATGTCAAGACAATTTTCCTGCAAAATTAATTTAGAGTGGAAGGTCCCCAATCTTCATTGGGTCCTGGATGGTGAGTACAGACATTGTTGCACTTAGGCAACCATTGAAATACTCCTTTAGGAACTAAAATTCTCCTAAATTTGCATTTTTCAATGGTATGTCCCTTTTTGCAACAATAATGACAGGTAATATGATGAGAATATGGAGTTTTGCTAGTTGATACTTTTGGTACAAAAGTGTATTTACTATATAAAGGAGTATACGATCTTTTGAACTTATTTGGATCAACCGCAAAAGTCACTTTTGGTTGTAGAGCCTTGTCTAACTTGGCTTTTAGATCTCTTACTTCTTTTTGCCAAATGTGACATGTCTCACAACCAAACCATGATGTAGGATCTATTTCAACTTTATCCTTTTGAATGTTTAGCATAGATTGTTTTAAAGCTTCCATATCCTTTTCGGTTTTCTCAACTTTTGATTCAAGATATGAAAATATTTTCTTATTTGAGGCCAAAAGTTTGAAAGCTTTAATTGCATCTCTATGTAATTCTTCAAAAGCAAGTTTTAGTTGAGAATGAGATACCTTATCTACGAGTTCAGGTTTAAGATGACTTACAGCTTTCTTTTTCTTGTGTTGATGAGCCATGAAACATAGGTTTGCTGATTCTTCTTCATCGCTTGATGAGCTTTCACTAGATGAATCACTTTCCCATGCTATGTAGGCTCTTTTAGATTTGTTATGACCTTTGCTTTGGTTCTTCTCCTTTTCTTTCTTAAGGTATGGACAATCCGGTTTGTAGTGACCGGTTTTCCCACAGTTGAAGCAAAGACCTTTGATTTTTCCCTTGTTGTCGTCATCTTGTTTGAACATGTTTGATTGCTTTCTATAGTTGATCAAGCCTTTGTCGGAATGTTTTGCTCCATTTTTCTTTAGGTATTTGTTGTATCTTCGCACAAACAGTCCCATTTCCTCATCATCGGAGTCTTCGTCATCACTTGTGTCACTATCCTTTGGCTCTCGTTTTGAGGTCTTGGAGCTCGAAGCTTTTAGAGCTATTGACTTCTTCTCTACCTCTTTCTCCATGTTCTTTTCTTTCTTTGTCCTTTTCTCATGCATGTCAAGGCATTTAAGGTGTTGTTCATGTTCCTCTAGTTTACCAAATAGAGTTGTGATGTCTAAAGTGTTTAGATCATTTGCTTCCTTTATTGCTGTAACTTTGGGTTGCCATTCCCTGTTCAAACATCTTAAGATTTTGTTAGTAGCAACTGCATTGGAAACAGGTCTATCAAGAGAATTTAACCGATTTTTCAGATGAACGAATCTCTTCTGCATGTTTTTGATGGATTCACCATCTTCCATGTGGAAGAGTTCGAACTCTTGAGTTAACGTATTGATGCTAGCTAGTTTGACATCATCCGTTCCCTCGTGGGCAACTTGCAATGTGTCCCACATAGCTTTAGCTGTTCTACAATGGGAAACGCGATAGTATTCATCAACTCCTAGAGCTGAGATTAGAATATTTCTCGCTTTCCAATCGTATCCATATCTCTTTTCATCTTCGGCATCCCAAGTATTTTCTGGTTTTGGAACAACTGCACCAGCTGCATTTGTCATGGTGATTTGAAAGGGACCATTGACAATAGCTGTCCAGATGTTCCTATCAATTGCATTGATGTGGACACACATACAATCCTTCCAATAGCCATAGTTTTCACCGTTGAAAACTGGAGCTCTATTGTGAGCCCCTTTAGGTCCGGAAGCCATCTTTCCAATAAGTGTTTCACGTAGCACGGAATAAACCAGAGCTCTTGATGCCACTTGTTAGACGCTGGCCTTAGGATCTAGAGGGGGGGTGAATAGATCGTTCACAGTTTTTCGGATTTAAACAACTTTTCAGCGGAAGTGATTCTGAATCGACTCGCGTCTATTCCGAACCACTATCGAAACGATTGTATATGTGTTTAAAAACCAGTCAAAGACTTTGAGTTGAATGAAAAGAGTATATGTTGCAGAATCAAAGCGTTTCTCTTATTGAAAATCAGATTAACCTTTTGTATGATGGACAATGTTTGCAATGCAGTAAGAGTGATAGAAACAAATATACAAACACTTGGTGATAATGATCAAATTGAAGGTAATTCAATGTGTGATGGATTGTGATGTTTATGTAAGTACTTAATTCACAATCTTAACACTCGAATCGTTGATCAATTTGCTATTATAACCAAATATGAACAGAATGTAAATGAAAAGGTAAAAGCGACAAGAACACGATATTTGTTTAGGCAGTTCGTCGATCGTCCTCGCTACGACTACGTCTGCCCCCAATTCCAAATTGAAATTGGGTAATCTTTCATTAATGTTGAAAGTAGTATATACAAAGAAGATAACAAAGCGATAAACGATAAACCAATTATGTCGATCCTTTGAATCTTCTTCCCCCTTAATCTTGAGTCAGATCAAGGTTATCCAAGAGCTTCACTTTGATTCCCTTCTGCAGTGTCTTGATTCCTTGAACTCCCCGTTCCTCAATCGTTACACTCAGCCGAATCCTCAATGAACGCCTCTTGATAAAAACCCCCAAGAACCACCCGTCGTGGAGGACAAAACCCGCAGATTTTATTCACCAACAAACCCCACAGACCTTCACCCACTAGGAATCTTCAATTCCGTTCCATGGACGTTATCGAACTCATCACTAACCCGCAACGCAAGAATGATTATGTGTAATTGTGTTGGAGATGATGAAGAACGAAGATGAGAAGCGTTTGTGTATCTTTCAGTCGTTGGTATTCTCTTGAATAATGAACCTTTGATAATATATAAGATAGCTTAGCAGTTGGAGATGAGAAAAACAGAATTTTTGGCATTCTTGATCAGTTAGGTCGACCTCTTGTAGAGCTTAGGTCGACCTAGCAGTGCTTGCAGAATTTTGCTCCCAGTTAGGTCGACCTATTGAAGGAGTAGGTCGACCAGAATCCTTTTCTGATGCGTTCTGGGGTCATTTTCTCAGATTAGGTCGACCTAGTTGTTATATAGGTCGACCTAGCAGACTGATATGAAGATTTCTTTATTTTACGTCGACCTAAATGGTCTGTGAGTCGACCTAGCAGCAGTATATGGCTTTTTCTTCATTTTAGGTCGACATGGATTGACAGTAGGTCGACCTAACTGTTGATTTTCTGCATTTTCTTGTTCAGCTTGTGTTGAGTCGGCCTTTATGCATAGTAGATCATCCTGTGCTTTCATGGGTGATTAAATGCTTTGCTTTTCCGATTCCTCCTTGTTGTTTGGATGCTCATTTGAGTTTGCCATAAATCAAAAACATCTTAGAGTGTAATCTTGTATTCACATATTTGTTGTTATCAAGTACTATCGGGGATCAAAGAATAAAATCTTAGACTATATAAGGGTGACACATTCTATGCCTTGTGTTCAATATAAATATAAGGGCAAAAGGGTAATTGTACACATCATCACTATCACAGAAAGATTATGTCAGATCACACGACATTCTCGTCACTTGGGTAGCAGTGATATGTTGCTAGATGTAACACCCTCTAACCCCCACGACAAATATATTGCATAAATCAGAGTAAAACATGCATATCAAGATGGCATTACATGTATTTCAAAATACAACAAAATAAAAACGGCATTGAAGCCTCTGGTCATGTCCATAACACGCGTTCGAATATCATACTTCATATGCACATAACAGCGAAATAATAAAAATGATATGGATTAACAATATCTCAACATATAATAATACATGATTACAAGCATTAGGCACTAAGGTCACATCACAAAATCCAACATATTCAAAATCATAAAGAGAGTATTACAATATCTCTCAAAACATAACAATAAACATGAAATTAAATGAAACTCCCGATGTGTTACATAACTAGAGCACGAGTTCCATCTATACCTAAGAAAACGATAAACAGAAAATAAAGCTCCTCGGTTATATCCTCGAAAGCAATGGGCACCTCTACTCTTCGGTACCTAAGCGATGTCGTACAAAACATCATTTCAACAAAAGGGTGAAAATTCATATTACTCTGAAAATATATAATAATGTTGGATGTTTTTTGTTGGTGGTGGATACGAGGCAGCCCTTGAACAAAGAAAGCGTCGATGAAGATCGTACTTGAAAATTCAAAGCGTGTGAATTTCACACTAACCTTTAGGAACAATTCGCCACATATAAATTTACCACAAATTTGCACAAACATACACATTTTACTGTTATCAAACACACATGAAAACATCTCCAAAACACTCACCAAATCAACACATCATCAATAACAAGTAGCAATCATAGCTCAACAATGTTATCCTTAAGTAATCACATTTCACAACATACATACATGGAAACTCAAGTATCATGTTATCTTAAAGAATTGATTCTAAACCACATCAAACGATTCCAAAAAATTATGGAAAATTCACTATAATTCATGATAAATCATAAGCATCCAAGATACAGTCCCATTTTACAAAATATAAATTTTGAACTGCAGACCTCGCTAAGCGAGCTCTAGTTTCGCTAAGCGAACTCGCGAAAAAACAGAAAATTCTGCTTTCAGACAACATTCCGTCCAATACGAATTTCTCCCTTGTTTTGTGAAACTCTTACTATCTTATTCTCTCAAATGGGCTTACTCATTAACACCTCACCATTTCTCATTCTAACCAATATTAGACCCAATCGACTATTTTTTTCATTATCACACTTACTAACCCAAAACATAATTATCACAAATATACCGCAAAACATATATTTAATTAATTATCACACCACATAATAATTAAAAAAATAAACAAACAACAAAATACTTAATAAAATAATAAATACTATAAACAAAATGTTACACTAGAATTTGCTCACTGTTTATAATATTAAATAGGTGATTTAATATTATTGTCAATGTTACGAGAACCTATAGGGTCACACGCATAAAGTACTTATAGTAGAATGGATGATTAAATTATATATGATTTAATTTAATTATGTGTTAATAGTATTTAAATTGTTTAATACATTAGCACATATATAATTTATTTGATTAAATATGGTTTAATTAAATAAATGAGAATCGACAATTTATTAAATTAAATATGATTTAATTTAAATAATAATTTATTTTATCTAATTAAAAGAGTTTGACTAAATATAAATAATATTTATTTAATTAAAATAGTTTAATTAAATAAGATTGGGCTTATTTTGGAAAAAACTAAAGAAAGAGCATTAGGGTTTTAGAAGCTCTCAATATATAGAGGAGCTCTTTCCCCTAACAAATACTAATCGTCAATTTTCTCATAGCAAGAACATCTAGCACTGCCTTCCACTTTGCACTCGTGTGGACTATGTAGAGATACTGGTATCTTCCGCCGTTCGTGATCAAAAGATAAAACACGCTTCAAGAGGTGATTCTTAAATTTTTATTCGTGTTTGGTTTGTGATTAATGGTTTAATCAAGATCCGTTCATCGAGATTGTTGCGCTAAGAGGATCAAAATTTTAAAAAAAACTCCTTTTAAAATCGCTACAATTTTTTCAACCGATTTCAAGTGTTTTGCATCCAGTTCACATTAGGCAACTTCCTTGGAGGCCGACCAAAATCACTAAAGGCTTCCCTGGCTCTCCCCGTGCCCGATTCTAGGGGAAATTGTTCCTGGTCGGTCAAAGGTCCAAATAGCTAAGGCTCAATTCATTTCAAATTCACTCCACTTGACCCAGGATAGAAAAGGAAGTTCAAATAATACATTTCATGACAAAGCTTTCACTTTTGCCAAAAATAAACTGAGGTATAACATCAAGGCGTGCCATAATTTTTTTAAATCAAAGAATATTCCCTTAGTTTTTAATATAACCGAGAGGAAAAAAAACTCATGACATGCTTCGAATCCCAGCTATTGGAGTTTATGTTTTTATTTCTTTATAAGTGTAAACTTAATGATATATCCCTTTGGTTTTCTTAATAATCGAGGGATAAAATAATTAGATTTTAGTATAAAAGCACTCGTTAAAAAGATTGTACCCTAATCCTTACTTATATGTAGCCGCCTCAAACTCGTATGCATCATTCTTTAGGATGGATTGTAAGACAGAAAAAATCTTCAATGTTTTTCTATCCTTGAACAAAATATTTTTCTGCCCTTGCAATCTATCTCACACAAAGGTGTTGATGTTGTTGTTGTAATCTTCGAACAATGCTCAGTTAAAGGTTGAAAAAGTTCTCTATGATATATTGCAATTGAAGAAAATAATTTTTCAGTTTCAAATTAAACAAAAGAAGATATTCAACCTTTGAAAAGATTAAAAGTTGGATGCATTCAAGATATACAACAAAATCTCGAATTACAGCGATGATGTCGAATATGGATTTGTTAAATATTCTCTGTAAACAATGTAAATCTTAAAGAAAAAAAGATAACTTACCTCACTTTTCTTCTAATACTGAGGGTTAAACATATTTTACCTCGATTTTTTGTAAACCGAGGGAATAATTTTGGCATTATTTTAATATTGATCATTGTCCTTAAACAGATCTTTGCCGCACATTTCATTACTATCAACGCTCAAGACACTACCATTAGTGATTTGCGTGAAACATAAAAAAAACTTCCATTATAAAAGCATTATGAATATCAAAAATAACATTATGAAATCCATTTTGAAGTATCATGAAGCGCTTGAAACAATCTACATCCACCATTTTAAGGTTTTCCATAAAAAGATCTCTACAATGGATTGCAAGAGTAAAAAATTATTTATGTTAAATGCTTGTGTTCTTATATATTTATTTGAGCATAAAATTATTTATTTATCTTACACTTTTTTTTATTTCATAAGCAAATGCAAACAAAAGCATTTAAAAATATCTTGCACCCGATATTCTCTCTTTCCCAAAATTATATGATTTGAAGATCTAAAATTTAAATCTTCAGGAAAATTATTTTTCTGTGTAAACAATGTAATATTCTGGGTAAACAAAGTAGTGTCTAAACAAATTAATTTATTAATATTATGTGTAAATAATATAACGAGTTTGAAAAAAACATATATCTTACCCCTCTATTTTATTGAAAAACGAGAGGTATTCTGCACTAGTTTTGAAAATAATTGAAATGCAAAAGCTGACGTTCAATCTCATGCGCATATAACTTAAGTCTTCGATTATATATTAACCGAGTGGTAAAGTGTAGACTTTTCATGACGCCCTTCGTTACCTCGTTACTTAAGCCGAGGTTAAATGCATTTTGCATCTGAGGTGAAACATATTATTTGTAGTAGTGTCTTGAACTGACTTAAGCGTTAGAATGCTAATTTTACAAGGTCACATCGCGCCGTCGTACTAGAGATCATCATCACATGCTCGACATTATATATATAAAATCTCGGTATCCAGACTTGACCCAAAACAATTGTTTGCACCTATGGACTTGGTCCAACCAGGGCCGGCCCCGGGCCAGAACAACCAAGCCCACAGCCCAGGGCCTCCAAAAAAATTAGGGGCCTCATTTTTTTTTGTCTTGGGCTTTAAAAATTTTAACATATGGTATTTATATAACTTATGTTGAAAAAATGTTAAACATTCCGCTACATCCTTGTGGTTCTTTCAAACATCATGAAATCTCGGGACTTGTGTCCGACTCCTTCCGTGGCCAAAGATTATTTTATAATGTGTTTTCAAAAACTACCATATTTTGCCATATTTTATGTATATGTACTTTTTTAAAATTTATTTCTAAAAAGTATCATATTTTATACATATGTAATTTTTTTAATACCTACTTTTTAAAATTTTATTTCTAAAAACTGTCATATTTTATACATAGGTAATTTTTTTAAAAAAATTACTATGTTTTATAATCATTATAAAATATTAAAATTAAATTATGAGTATTATTATTTGAGACGACCCTACTATCGAATATTGATTAAAATATGATCTCTTTTTAATTTTGATGTTGTTGATATTATTTGCAATTTAAATAATTAATATTTTTTTCTATAAAAAAATATTTCTCTTCTAAAAAAATTATATTTTTTATTAGAGGTCATTTTTATTATTTGCTCCGGGCCTCTAAATTGCCCGGACCGGCCCTGGGTCCAACACAACACGGGAATTGTTAGTATCTACTAAGATTTAAATCTAAGACCTCGGGAAAAGAACATTCTTGAGACTCAAGACTTCACCATTAGATCCCTTAGACTAGTGATTATTGATTAATGTATTCTATCAATTTAAGCGTCGAGTTTAATTTACTCTTTAAATACAATCTCCAATCAAATCCATTCCTCTAATCCAAACTACTACTCCATATTGCAATGCTGACTGCTGCTGAGTCACACCAGATTTAACATTTTATGTCTGTCTTCTATTAACTAAAAAACATTAGCGACTATTAGTTTCTCTCTGCAGCTACAAAGCATACTATACAAATGTTTCATGAGTCAAAATGAACTTCAACAAAAAACCTGTCCTCATACATTGTAAAATTCCCTTCGTACAATGACACAATTATGTCCATATACATTTCTAACTTTTCCTCACTATTCATCACTCTATCTCTCTCTCTTTTCTCATCACACACATATATAATATAAACAAACAACAATTTGAAGTTTAATATACCTTCTGTTAAACCTCTTTTATTCCTTAAATATATAGGTTTGGCATGTATATGAACTTCAGAAAAGTTTAAGCTAAGGGAACCAACTATGTATCAACATTGTTCAAGAATGTATGGAACACAGTGGGAATCCTACATGGGAATCAACAACCTAGTTAAGGTTGTTGGATCTGAACAGGTGAATTTTGAGCCAATCAAATCACCCTGCAACAACAACATTGTCGGTTCTAGTTTTCAAGGTGAAGAATACTATGATGAGGATGAGATTGAAGTTCCTGATTGGTGTTTTGATAACTTTCCAAAGATAACAGATCCTCCATTGGTGAATTGTCAAGCCTCTGGAGATAACTTCACTGCTTCACAGCTCACAAACTCCTTGTATTCTATTGATGAATCTTTGGTGTCTAATACTGAAGATAGTCATAATTCTTCTGAAGAAGAATACAGTAATTTTCAGTCTGGGAATATGTCATTTTATGATCACTTTTCGCATAAACATGATGAATTGATGAAGAAAGATGATTTCTTAGATGAGAAGAAGCCCTTTGAAATTTCCTTTCAGAGAACTGAGGTAATTCTTACTTTCTTTATATGTAGCTTGTAGTTTTTCCAATAGGGGTAAGTCAAAAACATTAGACACTACACCTCTATAGTATTTGATTTATTTATACATTTATTATTAAAAAAATTATATAAAATTAATTGCTTTAATTCTTTAATTTCTTTTTAGATATATGTATGAAATTTGTTCAAAAAAATGTATAATATGTGTTAGAAGAAAGAAATAAACTATTTCTATAAAAAACAGTGGTTCGAATTGTACTGTATATTGTAGGTGTGTCATACCCATACGGATATGGGACACTGATTCAAAGAGTGTCGAAACAAAGAAAAGATCATTTTTATGAGGACATTTGTCTGACTTTTCTGACACTTATCTGACTTTTTTGACACATGTCATATGAGTGTTAGACGCAGACTAACCGACGAGTGTCTAACACTGTCATACTCTTAGAAGTTCTCTTGCTTCATAGTTTGTTTGTTTTAAATTTTCTAATTAACTATAATTTATGACTTACTATAGTCAGGGTCATGTACAAAGTCACAAAAGCATAGTCCTCAAGTCTATGGAACTACCTGTGGCGTCACTTCTAGCAACTCTGGTTCAAGAAAAGCTCTAACAAGTAAAAGAAGAATAAGATGGACAGAAGATTTGCATGAATCATTCATGATGATAGTTGATAACCTTGGTGGTCCAGAAAGTAAGTTTAACTAAATTATTAGTATTAGTCACACATTAAAAAACAAATCTTGTTACTCAATTCAATTAGTTCATTGATTCATTGCAGAAGCAAAGCCTAAGGCTATACTAGATATGATGAAATCAAAATTGTTATCACTTTCTCATGTTAAAAGTCATTTGCAGGTAAGACTATAGTAATTTTCATTTAACAATTTCAAATGAGGTTCATAAACATTGTTGTGTGTGGCATTATTCGCTATGAATCGACGTTTTAATATTTTTCTTACGTAATTTCTTTGCAGAAATGTAGGTCTACAATACGTTTACATAAAGCTTTGCAGGGTAAAAATTACATTTTTTTATTGCATAGTTCATGAAATTTTGCAAATAGAATTTTGGGCTACTTTACTATTTAATCATATGCTCAATAAGAGTGACAGAGTTGTATATTTTTTTTTTTTCAGAAAGATCTGAGGAAGGATTTAGAACAGATAGAGCCATAGAGCTTCAACACAAAATGTAACATAAATTTAGTTACTGAGATCTATAATATTGTTATTAATGTAACACAGATTCATAAATTTCGCCAGTTTTTTAAATGTATATTCTTTGTTTTCCTATTTCCTAGCAGCCTTATGCAAATCGAGGAATCGCAGAAGTTGCAACTAGAGGTTCGAAAAAGTATTTCGCAGCAGCTAGAGGTAACATGCAATTTTGTTTACAAAAATACTTGAGTTGTATTGTTGAGATCACAGTTCAATCCTTAGGCTTATTCTTACAATGTTGTGTTTGTTTTGTCTTTGGGTTTAGATGCAAAGAAATTTGCAAGCACTAATTGAAGAACATAGCAAGAAGCTCAAAGTAATGCAAAAAGAAAAAACCAACCAAGGAATATCATTGACACAACCAGAAGGTCCATAGTCACAATGTTGAAGTCTGTAAAACATTGATCCTTCAATTGTTTGGAGAGTTAATGTTTTCATCAAATAACAAATTCGGATGAGTTTTGATGCCATCTAAGTTGACAGTAAGGGAGCCTATATCTTTCCTATTGGATGACAAGATCCAACAACTCATTACTTGGCAAGGAGGATTAATATTCTTTATACAAAATGTTGTGATTCAAATGTACTAGAGGTTTCAAACAAAGACGAACAATGTATATTACTGCTAAAAGATGATGAATCATTAGAATGAACATTGTAGACAACAGTGTTTATCTTTCCACAAGTAATTAATGGTGAACATCATTAGGAAGGAGATTCACTTAGTTTGTTATTAAATTGTGATTAGCAAACTTTGTTAGGAGAGTTTCAGAGTGGTTTATTTATAATCTATTCAAGATTAAGTACTCATATTTAAACTCCAACTCTGTTGTTTTATTAAGCTGAATCATAACGGTAATAAAAACAGTTGAATCATAAATTTGATATCATTGTATATCCAGCAAGCAAAAAGAGCAAGAGATTAATAATAGAATTCTTCCGAGGTGGAACAATACGTGATGCTCAAGAAATAAGCTCCTCCGATCCATGGGCAAAGACCCATGTTACAACGGAGCAGTAAGTATCTATAAGATTAGCATTCCAACGCTCACGTCAGTGAAGTTAAAGAGATATAATTTGACTGTGAGAGTGAGATCATACATGTAACCAATGCATGGTAGGGTTTATATATGTCATGCGGTTGGAGCTTCCCCCCTCCCCCCGGCCTAACCTGACGTGTGACACGGGAAACCGTCCAATCATATCTAACGATATGGGATGCTCGAGTGATTGGAATCAAGTGTCTCGTATCTCAAGGAAGCTCCACCTAACTATCAGTCCTACTTTGTGAAGTTCTAGATTAGGGCGTCCGTAACTAGGGATGACATTTTGCTTCCATATTCACATTTTTTCCGTGAAAATATTTCTCTCTTTTTATCTCAATATTGTAGTTTTTATCCTTTCTTTAGCCATGGCCAACCTAGGAAGCTGGAACATGAGTTTTGAGGATTTATTTGGTAGGGATTGAAATTTCGGTGTTTATATCTCATATGTCTTAAGAGATGTCGAGACAATGATCTCTAAACAACACACAATGATAACGTATAAAAACTGTGCAGAAACTTAAAGAACACAAGTAATTGTTCACCCAGTTCGGTATATAACAATACCTACTCTGGGGACTACCAAGCCAAAGATAAGTCCACTATGATAGTATCAGTTTGAAGTATTATGCAAACAACCTTGTTTACAGGTAAACAACCTCCGATTTACTGCCTTCTTGCCTAATCACTACATGTGGACTCACCTAGGTATGAGGCCCTCCTCAATCCCCCTCAATCACAATTGTGATAATCAATTACAAAAATTTAGAAGACACACTTCCAAGATACAGTCACTCAATGCTTAAAAGCTTATGAATGAACAGAGAACTTACAACTCAATGAAAACGCTTAACTCTTTTATCAATATGATATTAAAAGAAGCTCACAATACACAAGACTGTACAAACCCTAACACAAACTACAAAGTAAGTTCCACACAATACTAGGTTTGTTGCTTTCTATTTAAAACAATCTTCTAGATTGGATTTGGGATTTAACCACATCATAGCACTCTAGAAAATACTCCAAAATTTTCTCCATGAAGATAGGGCTCCAATTATTAGTTTCCTAAATATTCTTCATATTTAGAAATCAATCAAATATCTTGAAAATATAGATAGTCTCATATCCCTAAATCAAGCACCACATAGGATTGCATAATATTCCAAAATATTATGCACCTGTAAATCAAAATCGACTTCAACAAATCCAATTGTATCATTAACAGACACGATGTCGAATATTCCTTCATATGACATCTTTGTTGACATATTGCTTCAGTTGAAGTTAATAGAACATCTTATCAAACATGTTCTCATAAGTTAGTTTTACCAAACATAATGTCAACTATAAAGTAGAGAATTAACTAGGATGAGGTAAGAGATGCTTTCTCAGATATTGGAGTGATTGACTCAGAGGTGTTGGATATGTTTCCTCTAGTAGTGATATCTTCCCTTGTGAATGTTATAGGGATTAGTGGTAGTTCTATCTCTATGAGGAGTTCTGAGGATGATGGAAATGAATATAGGGGTCCTTGGGATGCTGAGGTCTTGGAGGAGCTCGTGGAGGAAGACGGGGACACTAACTCATTTATGCTTGATATTAGGGAAGTCGGTCGTGGTTTCACTTTCTCTGAAGTGCCTATGGTGAACCTAGAAATAGTTAGGGATTACGATAGTGTAGCGGTGAAAAATTGAGACCGAAGCCATTGGATTGACTTATCTCATATTTTAGTGAAAGTCATCATCGCGTTTTATTGTTTCTAAAGGAAATCGGAAACATAGAAAATAAAACCCACAGAAGTTTTTTAAAACAAAACTAATAAAAATACAGAGATCTTAGGTTCGGAGGTTGGTTATGCTAGGGGGAGGTATTAGCACCCCTCACATCTGTAATACTCTACAGGAACCTCTTTGAAATACATTATTGTTATTATTGTTATAAACTGTTTTTATGTTTTTTGTTTAAATAAATTGGGATGGTGAGAAAAGAAGTTTTAAAAAAGTGTGTTCGGCAAGATATCACATCTTGTGCCTACATACCCCGTAAGTGCAATAGGGAAGTCAGAACATTTGTAATTTCCCTTAAAAGGAAAATAAAGAGTCAAGTGGCAAAATCTTTTTGGGTGCTGAGCTTTAACAATACTCAACAGGTTTTTAAAATGTTAAGCTTTAACAATACTTAACAAGTTTTAAAAGGTGTCAAGCTTTAACAATACAAGACAAGAGTGATTTAAAAGAGTGGTGATTGAGTTTTAACAATACAAAACCAAGGCTGATTTAAAAGAGTGGTGGTTGAGCTTTAACAATACAAAATATATTATAAATTTTACTCTTATTTTACATTAAAAAAATATAATTTTTATAACATTTTATTTAATTACTAAATACAAAATATATTATAAATTTTACTCTTATTTTACATTAAAAAATATAATTTTTATAACATTTTATTTAATTAATTACTAGTTTATATTATAATTTTAGTATATTAGTTATTATGAATATAATTTTTTTTAATTTTATTATTTATACATAGTGGAAACAAATGTAGGGTGAGAGTAGATTCGCCTTAAGAGTACCTCCAGCAGAGGTTTTTTCACAGATGTTCTAGTGTGAACATCGTAGTCTTTAAGTTTTGTGCCGTTGGAGTTGGCCAACCTAACCAACCGTTGCATTGCAATGCAACAGATCATTAGAATAAAATATTAATATAATTTAAAAATTGAATGCAACGTCTCTTTCCTTTTTTTTAACACTTTTAGTTAATTATAAATACACTCTATTTGAAAAAATTTAGACACAAATTTTCTTTCACACTTTTATTTTCTCTTAAGTTTTTAATTTCTTTCTCAAAATTTCATCACTTTACTCTAAATTTTTAAAATTTTCTCTTACAATTTATTCACATTAGCCTTCATTTGACAATATATTAAGTAAAATTTAGCCTTCATTTTTCTTTTAATTTTTTTATTTATTTATTTTATATTAATTAAAATTTAAATTATTATTTTAAATAAAATAAAATTTAATATGAAAAAAAAATTATTATACAAAGTAAATCTGCTGGACATAATATGGATTGCACCATTTGAGTGAAAATTAGAAGAGTTGTTTCAAGATGATGTGTCTTAATGGGTCCCACAAAGAATCCAAAAATGGGTTGTGATGCTCAAGTTTAGGAGTGTACCTGGGTTGGACTGAGTTTGGTCTAAATTATTACCCAACCCGTTTAAACTTCAATGGGTTGGATTTGCCGTCCAACCTACAATTTTAGAAAATTTTACTTTATACCCCTACAATTATACCTATACCTCGACATGAAAAAAATTTGGACCGAAATACCCCTAGTATATATTTTTAAAAAAATCATTTTTTTCTCACATTTCAGAAAAAATTTCGAAACACCCAAAAATATATAAACCGGAACACTTTTTCAAAGTCTTCCGATTAAAAAAAACTACACCAGAACACTTAGAAAAAGAGTTCCAGTAATTTTCAGTTGTTTAAAGTTGCATACCGGAACACTTATTTAAAGTGTTACGGTGGTTAATTTTTTTTATAAAATTCTAGACTTTACGCAACGCTTTTAAAGCGTTGCCTAAAGTGAATGACAAATTATAAAAAACGTTGCCTAAAGTGTGGTTTGAAGCAACAATTAGCATTGGCAACAGTTTTATTCCGTTGGCCAATACCTTTTGGCAACGGTTTAAAACCGTTGCGTAAAGTTTAGAAACTTTTTAAAAAATTAAACCTCCGGAACAGTTTTAGTAAGTGTTCCGGTATGCATATTTAAACCCAACTTTTAAGTTACCGAAACTCTTTTTCTAAGTGTTCCGGTGTGATTTTTTTGAACCGGAAAACTTTAAAAAAGTGTTCCGGTTTATAATTTTATATATTTCTGGGTGTTTCAATTTTTTTTTTTTAAATATGAAGAAAAAATGAAAAAAAATTAAAATATGTATTATTTATAAGAGGGTATTTCGGTCCAAATTTTTTTCGTGTAGGGGTACAGGTCTAATTGTAGGGGTACGAAGTAAATTTTTCACAATTTTATCATCAAAACCAATCGAACTGACATGCTCATTTATGGCTTGGGTTGAGTTGGATTCGTGGGTTGTGTTTCAAATTAAAAAATAATAATTTTTTCAATTTAAAAATATTATAACACAAGTTAATACATTTATGCTCATTTATAACACACAAAATAGATGAAGTACATCATATAATATCTAATAGTATTCATCAACATGACATAATATTGGATAACAATATAAAATTCCACAAGACACATTATTTTTGTAAAATACGAAAGTTGAAAAATTTACAAAAGAAAATAAGAAACAACATTTAGTCTTAGAACTACATATACTCATTGATCTTGTAGTATTATTGGTGGAGAATAAACCGTTTTTAGAGAAATTATGGTTAGTACTGAGATAATAATTTTATATTTCTATTCAAAATGATAAGAAATTACTAATGTCACATAAATGGGTTGGGTCAACGGCTCCGCGGGTTGCAAAACTCAAACTTGATACTTGAACCAAAATTATATGGATTGTTACAGATTGGATTGTGTATACTAGTAAATGAACGGGTTCGAATAATTCATGAATTGATTCGGATTGGATTATCATGTCCGTGGGTCGACCCACACCCATGAACACCCATACTCAAAATTTTAAAGATTATCTTTAAATTTATCACAGCAAGTGAAATCATAACAAAACAAATACAAATTCTATTTAACCATAGTTTAACTATAAATATTTTATAAATCATATTTAACTAGATTTAATTGTAATAAATTTTAGGTTTTGTGGGATAGTTTGCCTTACACAACACTTATCAAGGTGGGGAAAATGAATATATTTTCAATTCCGATAAAAGAAAAAAAATGTGGAGTGAGAAAAAAGCCCAATTATAATTGTAATACATTGGGTTGAGTGAATTTGGTGTCAAATAAGGCTTTGTGTAGAGAAAGAGGCGAGACTCGAAAAGACCAAGAATACCAAAAGAACTAGTAAGAAAGAGCAAGAAAAGAAATGGAAAACTTGAACCATGCTGAATCTTCTTCCAATGGAGATATTCGAAGCCGCATCAATATTCTTTCCAAATCTCAACTCGTTGATCTTCTCTGCAATCTGTGAGTCTCCTTTTCATCTTCCTTAAACTGCATTCAATGCTTTATCAGTGATTAACACTGTGCAATGCATGTTATTGAAACACAAACAAAGAGCCTCCCAACATCCTTCAGTCGCACAAGAAATCGAAAATCGCACAACCGTTAATGACGTGACTTTCCACCGAACGCTTTTCGTTTGTCGCTTGTCCTCCGGAACAAATTCACCAACCTTACGTCGTGTGAGTGCATGCATTCATCATTCTTTCTCATTCACTGTAATCATAACAATCAAAGATTGGTTATTGATATGGTATGTTCTTCTTTTTCAGGCATTTGAAGAGCATGGAGAAATTGAGGAAGCGTATGTGGTTCGTCATAGAGACACAAGAATATCCAAGAACTATGGATTTGTCACTTATAAAGATGTTAAATCAGTTCAAGATGCGTTGATTCGACCTAGGAAAGTTATTGATGTAAGCTATAGTGACTATGTTAAAGAAAATTATATTTTCTGTTGATATAAGAATACTGATTTTTTTGCCTTTTCAGGGATCAATGGCTGTATGTGATGTAGCTGATGGGAGCCACGGGAAAACTAACCCTAGTAGTGATCCTGATTTACCCCTCGGGAGGAAGCTTTATATTGGAAATTTAGCAGCAGGAGTAACAACCGAAAATCTGCGCAGCGATTTTCAGATGCATGGTGAAATAGTAGAAGCAGTTGCAATGAAAAAGTATAGCACCATGTTTAAGTTGGATATATAATATTTATTGTTGGTAATAATCATTGTATAATAATAACATTGTTGTTTTATTTCAACAGAGCTAGATTTGGATTCGTTACATACATGACAGCCGAGGCTGCAAAGAAGGCCATAGATTACAACACTCTTCATGTAAGCAAATGTGTGAAATTTCAAAGGTGTTTGATTGAGGGACATGATTGTTTTTATACTGAAAAATGTATTGAAACTTGTTGTGTGGCAGCCAACATTTGCTGAAGGAAGAAAAAGGATTGTGAAATATGCTAATCCTCCGAGGGGTCGGCGAGTTTCACGTAGGAATCCAAATCCAGAATACCAGCAGTTTGAAGATGACTATGTTGATTCTCATTCTCCTTATGAGACATATGGTGTTTCCTATCCTCATATTTCTGCAATGACAGACCAATTTGGGAACCCGTATTACTATGACTATTCCTATCCCTACCAGTGAATGTATTAGACTAAACATTGTGATGATATTGTGAATTCTTTCTTTGGTCCCTAGTGCCAATTCTTGTGATTAGCCCCTAGTTCTTTCTTTGTTCAATTCTTGTAACACCAATGCATATAACTAGTATACATTTGGGATACATTTTACAATTTTTTAGTAATGTTTTCATTGTTTAATTTAATGTTTTCATGAATGGAAGAAATGTGTGATAAATTCATCATATTAAATTGGTAAGGAGTATTGAGAGAGCATGGTTGAAACCATGGTTTTCTGTGCAGGAGGAAACTATGATCTCAAAAAGTGGTGGAAACTCACAAGGGCTTTGAGATTCCTGATGTTGACAATGGTTTTTATATGGTTAAGTTTGATATAGAGAAAGTGGTATCCTAAGGCTCATGGATGGTATTTGGTCATTATTTGGTGGTGTCTCGTTGGAGTCCAGGGTTTATATCTCCGGCGAAAAAAGTGAATCAAGCTTTGGTGTGGAATCGGTATCCTGGATTAAACTTAGTCTTTTATGATGAAAGTTTCTTGTTAGCTGTGGCATCAGCAGTTGGAAATATGAGCGGCGTTGGAGGCAAATTCAAATGGCATAGGAATTGAAGAGGTAAGCATTACAAAAAAGCTGGATATAGGGATGGCTAATTACATTGGAGACTCAGCCTACCTGAGGCTTCCTTAGAAACTCTGTGCATGTCGAATTCGGATCACAATCCTATCTTCTTGAGATGTGGTGGTATCCCTATTGCTATAGGGACTAGAGACCCTTCAGATTTTACAGAACAGACTACTGGAAGCTCTCACAGTCACTCCTTTGATGTCAGATATACTCCAAAGTTTGATGTGGCTCAAGTCTTTGTCTAAACTCAACAAGTTACTCATAGCAAGAAATTGTCACACTGATACAAGCTAGAGTTCAAATGAAACCTAGCTGATGAATTAGAAAAGTAAAATGCTGAAAATAAAGTTGAGTTCTTCGAGAGGCTTAGTCTCTCCTAAGGTGATGATCACACAATTCATGCATAATCCTAACTGAATATTCTCTCAGCATATAAGACCCCTTTGGGTGATTTAAAATCCTTTATCCGTAATAGAAGTTGTCCAGAAGGTTCTATCGCTGAAGCATACTTGGTTAAAGAATCTCTATCATTTTGTTCAAGATATTTGTTTAGTGGTGTAGATACAAGGGTGAATAGAGTGACACAAAATAGTGATGATATTCCAAGCATAGCTCATCCAATTGGGATAAAGAAACTAATTTATCTTGATCAGAAGTCTCAACACCAAGCTCATGGTTACATTTTTATTCAATTGTGATGAAGTGCAAGAATACATTAGGTACAATCTTCTACTTGCTACAATATTTCATCTTCACATTAAGTATTTTTTTAACATAAAAAAATTAGTTATTTATTTTGTATAAATCATGAGGTTAATATTCCCAATCCTCAAAAAAAAGAAGTTAGTCGAGCATAGCTAACAATCAAAGAGAAAGTTTTATTCAATGGTTTGAAACACGTCTTATGGATGAGGAAGTATATGATTGTTTTAAGGTGTTGTCTAGGGGGGCAGATGATATTTGCTAAAAGGTATTATGGTTTAGTTATTAATGGTCACAGATTTCATACAACAAAATGCAAGTAAAGGCTTAAAACACAAAATAATGGTGTGACATTAGAAGTGGTAACTCATGTTCTTAGAAATGCAAAGGATGAAAATCTAAAAATTACGGTGTGACTTACTATGTGTCAGTAAAAGATATCATTGAGGTAGAATATTATGGTCAAAAAAGTTATGCATTGTTTAAATGTGATTGGTTGTGGCTGAAAAAGACAAATATTGGTTGACACGTGTTTACTCTAACAAAAAATGCTACTAAAATGATCCATTTGAGTTGGCCTCTAAAGTTCAACAATGCTTCTTTATTGAAGATCCATTTTTAAAAAATAAACACTATGTTTTGAAGGCACTTCCAAGAAAATCATTTGAGATAGGAGAACTTTTTAGTTAAGATGGCCAAGAACATGATATTTCAACAAACCTTGATATATCAAATGATGATTGTGAAGTTGATTTTGTTGGAAAAGATGTACCCGGTGATATCTTAAAAAATTCTTCATCAGAACTTCACAAACAACCAGGGAATGAGAGTGATGATGACAGGAGTTATGAAAGTGGATACAAAACAACTGACGATTCTAGTACTTGTTAAGCAATGTTTTTTAGGTGGTGTTTACCATATCTTCTCTCAATTTGTTTATATCACTTTTTACAAATATTTGTTACTAGGGTTTGCATTTATTTTAATAGCTTAAGTTTGAACATTGATTTTACTGTATAAATAAGTAATTTTATGTTTTCCCCTTTCAAGTTCATCATTCTAGCCATAAATGGACAAAGTAATAGGTGTAAAATATGGTGGATCTTGTCGCGGCGGAAAATTTGAGATTAAGTTATTGATTAACTTAACTCGAAAAGCAAGAGTCACAACCGATCTTTATTGTTTCCAAAGAAATGGGAAAAGAACGAATAAAACACACTGAAGTTTTAAAACAAAACTACTAAAACAAAGAGATAAGGGTACAGGGGTTGGTTATGCGAGGGGAAGGTGTTAGCACCCCTCACATTCATCGTACTCCATGGGAACCTCTTAAAAATCTGTTATAAAGGCTAAAACTGGTTGTTTGCAAAAAGATTATGGAGATGAGAAAAGAAATGATTTTTATGATTTTTGTGCTCGAAAAGACATTGCATATTGTTCTTACATACCCCTTACGTGCAATAGGAAAGTCAGAGCATTTGTAGTTCCTCTTAAAAACAAACAACAGAAGTTTGTTGATTGATTTTAATGAATAGATGTTTTGTCTTATTTGAGTGAAAAACACAATGTACTCTCTACAATTATGGGAAAAAGAGCATTTGCATCATCTTTAATGTGGAGAATTTACAGTTTAGATAAAATCAAAAAGCATATCTCAACATATAAGTGGAAAATGTCAATCACTTTTCCATGTTTGTAGAAGTAAGAAGGTTTGCAATCACTTCTAAAATAAGACTAATATCTAATCTTTTGAGAAAAGGTTTTAAAAGAAAAAATACACAAAGGCATAAAAGAGTCTTGACGAGGTTTGTTCTTTTATAGAGTTTTTGAAAATGTTAGAATATGCTTAAGTGTTTTAGCATTTATTAAGAAAAGATTTAACGATCAATTGACAAAGTCAAGGTTTATTATGAAAGGTTTTGAAAAAGAGAGAAGATTTTGAAAATTTAAGAAGGGGGGAGATGAAGAGTTATCCTAAAGCATAAAGTAAAAGCTAAGGAAAATAAAGATCTAACCAAACAAGAAGCAAGCATTTGATAATAAGTCAAATTGAGCATCTCCTTTCCTTTAGATTAAGCCGCAAGTA
Organism: Vicia villosa; assembly: GCF_029867415.1. Lineage (NCBI taxonomy): Eukaryota > Viridiplantae > Streptophyta > Magnoliopsida > Fabales > Fabaceae > Vicia > Vicia villosa. The sequence continues at coordinate 147,614,988 of NC_081185.1, read as the reverse complement.
AAGCATCAGATGACACCAAACCATAAGTAGATGAAAAATCAATTGCATCAGATAAACTCAAAGCATCAGATGAACAATCTATGTCTCAGATGAAATCCAAACATCAAATGAATCTCAGAGTATCAGATAGAACAACATGTATCAGATGAGTCATAATGTTTCAAATGAGTTTAAATATATCAGATTAACCAAGGTGTCTCAGATAAATTCCATTGTTTAGAGAAAAGGTAACCAAATTCTAAATGTCAAAAGTCCACATTCAAAGTAAAGGATAGTAACCATTAGCCTAAGATTAAAGAACCAAGTTGTTTAGGTTTTTTCCTTTATTAATGTCTTAAAAGTAAAAGAAAATGCCCAAGTGGACAAAGGAAAAATAAGTATTAACATAAACATAAGCAATAATATGAAAGGTAATGCTCAAAGATAAATTGCATAAAGTAAATAGAAAGAAATAAAAGGCAAGAAATTAAATGCATTAAAGTAAAGTTACATAAAAGTAATGTTAGCACGATAATAATGTTAGTATTAACATTGATGATTAATCAACCATTTCAGAACAATTTAGCACTATGTTAAGCAATCGTAGATGTACTTATGTAGAAGTAGCATCTATGAGGCCGGTCAATAAAAATTTATGTACCATACTTGATAGAGAAATGATAGAGATCATTCTCCTAAAACAAGTAACACAATTAAAAACCAAGGATGGACCAAGAACGATGGCAAGGAGATTGGTCTATTACATCAATCATTCTTCATGATAACATAGGACAAACTTATCACCAATCCAAAATACCTTAAATGATCCAAGCATCAATCTAAACTTCATGAACAAGATGGAATCGTATAACTAAGGATCACCAGTTTGTAACCATAGCCTGGTGGTTTCGTATCACGGGTTCGGAGGATGTTCTCCTGTATATATCTTCTAACTTCAATGGTCCGTTAATCAGTTATTGACTCTTGGATCCTTGGTTGCAGCACTTATTTTGTGGCGACCTTGAGATTTTTAGCTTCTTTAGAAACCTTTAGATCTGAAGCTTTGTCGAAGGCATAAATCTGATGGCTCCTACCACGCTATTCGACCAACTCGTCATGGCTTCACTTTGATTTTATTTCATGTCTGACATACAATACCAGATCAAAAATAATATGTTGTCGGATTCTTGAAATGAAATCCATATAAGTGTGATATTCCTGGAAGAACGTGATTGAGATATGAGCATCCACATTGCGATAGGGTGTGTGGTCCTTATTGACAGAGCAGCGCTTATTTGACCGACTAAAAATGAAAGTGTTAGTAGAGAAATTGTGGAATCACCTAGGAGTGATGCTTCGAGTGTGTCTTAACTTTTGTACAGATGGTAAAGCTTTTATGAGGAGGGTTGGTGTAACCATCGCGAACAACCATAGTGCTCTATCATCCAACCACAAACACAATGATGGAGGATGAAATCTTGCCATGAAAGTTTTACCGAGCCCCACGGTGGGCGCCAAATGTTCCGGCAGAACATATTTGGATAACCTCCCGGAAGCTGATTCGGCGAGGCTGCAACAATAATAGGTCTTTGGGGGAGTTTTTTAGGAGAAGGATGGATGGCAAAGCTTAAGGTATTTGAGTTCCACGATGAATATGTGTGGTAACTCAATATGAGTGTCTTACTTATCTCTCAGGTTCGAGCCCTTATTTATAACGTAATCCTTGTTCTATTGACCATTAAGCTGCTTCGTAAAGCTTGTAACCGCTCTTAAGTAGTCTTTATTAATCACGTGTAACTGACTTCATCATTGGCTTGGAATTGATTCATAGCCCTTATTCTTCTTGTAACCGGTTTGACTATTTACTCGCCCGTAATGGGTACTCATCCGACCTGACATCTTTGACTATATGCTCTATGTTCTGGGTGGGCGCATACTTCGTCTGTTTCGACTTCATATGTCGGTTTTCCCTGTCATACAACTCTGTCTTCGTCCTCAAGAAGTTACGTCCAATTTATATTTATAATATTATTATTAGCATGTTTAGTATATTAGCTTTTAGTTTAACTTACTATTTATGTTACGTAAATTCAATGTCCGGCTAAATATTTAGAGTATGGAATGGGAGGACCGTCATGTCGACGGTACTTAAGTCTAAGTAAGAAAATAACCAATTAAATTGATATTTGCTTTTGGGATTCATTTGTACATTGCTTTTAACTAAAACATTTACCACGAAAGCGTTATTTTAGAGATACTATTTCCGTTTCGAAAGAGAGGAACCTGTATCTGACTTAAGTAAAAATTCATATTTTAAATTAAGATAAATGCAAGAATAAGACTTATTTTAAAATTGTAAAAATAATTGTTTTCAAAAATAGAGTTTAAGCACAAAAATACACTTGCGACAGCAGGTGTTTATGAAATTAAACGCCGGTGTTAGGCGAGCGAAAGCTAATAACGCCTTTAGACTTATTTTTCATCAAAAAGAACTTTAAAATTAATTAAAATTAGTTTTCTAAAACATTAGTTTTACTCTTTAACATGCTGAATCGTGACAGCAGTAGTATATATTTTAGGATAAAACTCGGCTTCGGTTGCGCGGAAGCGAACGGTTCATTTAAATTAATTTTTTTAATTGAGAAAAAAATATTATATTGATTTAATTAATTTATACTGTTGATCTATGTGAACTGCATTCTAGTACCATTTTTATTATTTTTTTAAACCAACTTGTTTTAGTTTACGTTTTAAACTTCTTCCCATTAAGATTCTTCGTCTTAAATTTACATAGTGACATAGTGACAGTAGATAACAGTAGGTTGATATTTGATCCTCGTAGATTCGATAATTTTTTATTCCGATAATTCCAGGTACATGCGTAACGCATCATCGACATTCATTAAAGATGGGGGAAAAGAATAAATTTTCAATTCTAATAAAAGAAATAAGTGTGAAGTGATAAAAACCAAGTTATATGAAAGAAAGAGTGAGAGAGACAACAAACACTCACGTTGCCTTAATTTTCTATGATAAAATAAAGGTGAACAATGTGATACTAGTTAGGTATCAGTATCCTTGTTCAATCAAATGTTATTATTCAATAACACATCATTTTTTATAATTATTTTATTTTAAAATAAATTTAAATTCTAAATCAATTTACACTAAAAATACCAATACCCAATTATTTATCATGGGTGTCTAAAAATTTACCTAAAATAAACAAGTTTATTTCAAATCCAATAGACGTGTACATCCAATAGAAAGAAGGGGAATTAAAATAAATTAGTGTTTATTAGAAAATTAGAAGATAATGAATATAGAGAGAATTATACTATGATAGATCGAGGGTTAGAGATAGAAATAGAGGGGTGACAATGTAAAAGGAGAATGGTGGTGATAATATTTATCCTAACCCGGGTAAAATGGGCCTTCGAAAGAAAAGCCCAATTTTAATTCTAATACATTGGATTGAGTGAATTTGGTGTTAAATAAGTGCTTTGTGTAGAGAAAGAGGTGAGACTCGAACAGACCAAGAATACGAAAAGAACTAGAAAGAAAGAGCAAGAAAAGAGATGGAAAACTTGAACCATGCCGAATCTTCTTCTTCTTCCAATCAAGACCTTCGAAGTCGCATCAAATATCTTCCCCAACCTCAACTCGTTGATGTTCTCTGTAATATGTGAGTCTCCATTTCACTCCTTTTCATCTTTCTTACAGTTCATTCAATGTCTTCGTGTCTGTGATTAATTAACCGTATGCATGTTTCTTTCTTTGTTTGCATATAAAGAGCCTCCCAACATCCTTCATTCGCACAAGAAATTGAAGCTCTTACAACCGTGACTCCCCATCGAACGCTTTTCGTTCGTAACTTGTCCTCCAGAACAAATTCACGACTCTTACGTCGTGTAAGTGCATGCATGCATTCATCATTTTCATCTCATTAATTAACTGTAATCTTAAACAATCAAAGAGTATTCTTCTTTTTCTTTTTCAGGCATTTCAAAAGTATGGGGAAATTGAGGAAGCGTTTGTGGTTTGTGATAGAGTCACAAAAATATCCAAGAACTATGGATTTGTCACTTATAAAGATGTTAAATCAGTTCAGGATGCGTTGATTCAACCTAGCAAAGATATTGATGTAAGCTATAGTGACTATGTTAAAGAAAATGATATTTTCTGTGAATATAAGAATGCTGAATTTTTGCTTTTTCAGGGATCAATGGTTGTATGTGATGTAGCTGATGAGCGCCACAGGAGAAATAATATTAGTAGTGATCCTGATTTGTACCTCTTTAGGAAGCTTTATGTTGGACATTTAGCAGCAGGAGTAACAAGTGAAAATCTGCGCAGCGATTTTCAGATTCATGGTGAAATAGAAGCAGCAGTTGTAATGAGAAAGTATATATAGCACCATGGTTCAATTGGATATATAATATTTATTGTTGGTATTGGTAATAATCATTGTAATAATAATAACGTTGTTGTTTTATTTTCAACAGTGCTAGATATGGATTCGTTACGTACAAGACAGAAGAGGCTGCAAAGAGGGCTATAGATTACAACACTCTTCATGTAAGCAAATGTTTGAAATTTCAAAGGTGTTTGATTGTTTTTATACTGAAAAATGTATTGAAACTTGTTATGTGACAGCCAACATTTGCTGAAGGAAAAAGAAGGATTGTGAAATATGCTAATCGCCGGAGGGGTCCGCGAGCTTTACATAGGACTCAAAGCCCAGAAAACGAGCAGCCTGAAGATGATTATGTTGATTCTCCAGTACCATATGCTCCACCTCCTGCACATTCTCCTTATGAGACATATGGTGTTTCCTATCCTCATGTTTCTGCAATGACAGACCAATTTGGGAACCCGTATTACTATGACTATTCCTATCCCTACCAGTGAATGTATTTTAGACTAAACATTGGGATGATATTGTGAATTCTTTCTTTGGTCCCTAATGCCAATTCTTGTGATTAGCACCTAGTTCTTTCTTTGTTCAATTCTTGTAACATCATTGCATATAACTACTATACATTTGAGATACATTTTGCAATTTTTTAGTAATTGTTTTCTTTGTTCAATTTACTGTTTTCATGAATGGAAGAAATACTGAAATAGAAATGTGTGATAAATTCATCATATTAAATTGGTAAGGAGTATTGAGAGAGTATGGTTGAATACCATGGTTTTCTGTGCAGGAGGAAACTATGATCTCAAAAAATTGGATATAGGGATGGCTAACATTGGAGACTCAGCTTACCTGAGGCTTCCTTAGAAACTCTGTGCAGGTCCAATTCGGATCACCATCCTATTGTTATAGGGACTAGATCCTTCAGATTTTAGAGAACAGACTATTGGAAGCTCTCATAGTCACTCCTTTGATGTCAGATATACTCCAAAGTTTGATGTGGCTCAAGTCTCTGTCTAAACTCAACAAGTTACTCATAGGTTCAATTCAGTAATTAAAGTATAGATAGTGAAATAATGGGAATTCAGTCCTCATCTTGTCCACTGACTCCCGCGAATTCTCAAACTCAGGTAGTCCCTTCCATTTGACACTCAAAATGATTAAGTGTGAAAACACTAAGTCTTAGACACACTATCTACATCAACCAAAAAGGTTCAACTAGTGTGGTAGTTTGAAAGAATCTCAAGAATAAATCTGTAAGATTAGGATCATTCTCTTTTCAAAACATATCCAAAATCTCGAAAAGGATTACACAAAGCAAACTTTTGACAAAGTGTCGAGTTCGACACATCAACTAGATGATAAGGATTTAACATATCTTCAAGCTAAGAGTCAGATAAAAAAAGGTGTCTTGACAAGTTTTTGAAAATATGTCAGAAACTCTCGACAGGAGCAGTTAGGAGTATTTCAAGACATTTATCAGAACAATAGTGGGTTTTCAGCAGTTTAATGCTAAAGACACGTGGAAGTAAATCAATAGTTTGAAATCCACTTAGAGGGATACATGTCAAGTTCTGTAGAGGTAACTCTTGTCATTTAAATTTTTTTTTATATTTATCCAAAGTTTATTATTTACATTCAGTTGTTTATTTTCCAAACATTTAAATTCAAATTAGACACACTTTTCATTCTATCTATTCTCTGCACAAATTGTCCTTGAAAATTTTCGAGTCAATCTCTTAATTGAACTAAACTCGTGATTGTTTACTAAAAAACACTATTAAACAAATTGGCACACCCGGCGGGATCCTTTTGTGAAAAAAGTTCAAACTTTTACAAGAAAAAATGTTGCGTTTTACCACTAATTTCGTTATTTGTATGAGAAAATGTTTTCAATGTCTATATGCCACCACATCGAACAACGTCGGTGTGATCATTCCACATGGCAATTGGAAGGTATTTGACGTACCTTCCAAAAAGTGCAACACTGCGACAAGCAAGTTTTGACAATACAGATGACCAACCGTCAACAGCTGGATCAATTCAAACATGCCTTCTTATTTCCAAATTTGTGCCTTCGATTCTATTTGGTTTAACCAATTAATATTACCATCTTTGTGTTTAAGGGAAAACACAGAGCAAAAGATGTGACAAGGAATGCTCATGTAACTCAGGTCAAAGGGTTGTTTTGTGCAAACATTGGGTTTGGCACGGTGATAACAAGGAAAAAAATTCTTCAATTTCTCAGTGTTAACATCAGGGTCAGGAAGTGGACCAAAAAAATACATGAATTTTATCAGAAACAAAGAAATGAATGACTACCTGAGATTTCAAGATTTTAGCTTTTTCCTCTTCCAAGGTGGTTCTGGGACATAAACTCGATTCCCAACCGGTATGGGGACTTTGATTGACGCAGCTAGAGGTAATGTATTCTTTGTTTTAGATGATGAGGCAATGGTTGCAGAGAATGGGAAAATGTGAAAAAGATGAAGTGAGAAACTTTTTTAAATTGATTTGTCTCTTTGAAAACTAAAACGATGAAGAAGTAGAATGAGAAAAAATGGTAAGGAAATAGTGTATTTATAGTGAATAAGAAAAACTATTTGTTTCCTTTCTATCTCTCGGATTGAGACAAATTGCGCCTTTTAAGTGACACATGTTGTTTATTTAGAGGCAGAATTAAGGGTTTTGATCTTTGTGGCCCACATTCTTCTTGGGAAAGCGGAGCCATGATGAAGATTTAATGGGTGCACATCTCAAAAAGACGTTCAGCGTTAAAGTAGTCATGATGACGATGACATCAGCACACTACTTAGAACAGTTGGGATAAATTTTCAAAAATACCACATGTCTCTCAATTAACCTAAAGTGTCATTTTCGAGGGACAATTTGCTAGCACGTGATTTTCAACGTAACAAACTTGACACAAAGGAAAGGAGTTTAGAGAATACTTAGTGAAATTATGATGGTGGTAGTGTTTCAACAGGAATGATTTTTCGCTTAGGGTGTCGAAATTTCCATGTTAACCTTAAGACTTGGGACTTAGCATATTGTTTTAGGCTATGAAAGATAGGATTCCCAAGATTTCGAACAGGGTGATGGTCGACATTGGCAGTTGGAGCGAAATGACGAGATTAGATTAAATAACTGTTTTTTTGGCATTCTCCATGCATTGAAGACGCGTGAAAGCAAGTTAAGAAGGTGGAAAACATGCAGTAAGATACATGTCAATCGCTAGAAATAGAGTCGTTATAGACAATTATTTATGTAGTAGTATATATAAGGATCCTAGTGTTAGGATTCAGGTGTGACAATATCAATGCAAAAACTCCAAATAACTCAAAGTATCCAAACAAGAGTGAGAAACGAGTCAGTGAAAAAATATGTATGATTCTACACAATAGTCTTTATATATTTAAGCAAAGTCTTTCCTTTTAAATTCCATTTATCTTTTCAACAACTTTTCCATTTACATTGCTCTTTTATAAAGATTTTGACACAGTCGAAAACCCTTGTCTCTTTTCTTTGCAACTTATATTTGTTGTCCTTATAAAGTAAGTGTCGATTTATACTTTTATGACAACAACCAATTACTTTCTCAAGTTTACAAACAAAATGCCCTAGGATTTATTAGTTGATTCTGCAAGTAACCTTCATAAAGACTAACGATTGTTTGTCAAAGATACCGTTAAACAATTGTACTCTACTAATTTGATTTAATGAAGGGTGTGGTGCGGGGAATCCTGATAACTTGGTGATTTAACTTAGGAAATTAAGTATGTAACCATCCTGGCCTCTTAGAATCATCCTATGATGGTTCATGTAAGTTACCATGTGGTTGGATGATATAACTAATTTTACGACCATTGATACTAAAATTAAACTACATTTTACTTTTGTGATAGATTTTTATTCTCTTGTGAACGAGATACTTGCACAATGTGGGAAATTCTATATGCTCAGCTGGTTGTTGCACATTATCATAGATTGAAAATATGTTGTAAGAGTTCCATTTGGATTCATTATAAACTCATTAGGTATAACTTGTTCCTAATTTATGCTCTGTTGATATTTAATGGATCCTGCTTGAAAGTATTGTGCTCGATTGTTGTTTTAATAGTTTCACTACAAGAAAAAGGGTGATTAGCTAGGTGAGTTTGCCAGGTGATATACACCTCACAAAATATTGCAGTTGCGGGGTGCAAAACACCTCTCAATCCTGTTTTTTAAAAAAATATATATATAATTATTTTTCCATCTCGCAACGGAGGGAGGGAAATTTAAAATTTTGGAAAAAAAATGTTGCAAAGTGTAAATCACCTCGCAAATATGTTTTGAGAAAAATATATCTTGCAATTAATGATGGCACAGAGTAGCAGGGGTGCTTTGTCAGACACATAGGTTGCGGGGTGGATTTCATTTCGCAACTTGCAATGGCTTTTTGTATTGCGGGGTGACTAACACTACGTAAGTTTTTTAATAAAATTGGGGGGAAAATAAATCTGAAAATTAATGCTGGTACAGACTAGTGGGGACATGTGTCAGAATTAAAGTTGCGGGGTTATTTGCACGCGGCAACTTCCAACGTCAAAATATTTGCTGGGTGTTAATAACCTCGCAATGTTTCTTCAATAATACTTTTCATTTTCATTTCCCACATTCAGTATTCACCCAAAAAAACCCTAAAACTCATCTTCTTCACCCCGACACCACTTTTTCCCCAACATTAAACCACAAATCTCAGTCTTCACCCCAACATTAAACCACCACAAATCTCAGTCTCCTTCGCTTTTTCCCTAAAAATCATCTCCTTCAGTTGCTGGGTTCAATGGAGGCACTTTGATTACAAAACAATGGAGGCACTTTGAGGGTCTGGCTAAACAATAACAGAGCAATCACAGACCTCCTACGTAATACTCCTCCAGCCTCACCTTAAGAGACAACTAGGGTTCATTTACTATCAGGTTTTTTATCTATTGGTGTTGGTTTTGGGTTTTGCTAACATTTTCTCTTCCATGTACATGTTTCCATTCATTATACACTATTTGATTATGACTTCTGTGTTTGCAGGATTTTTGTGATACTACCTTCTAACATCAAGGAACTTTCCAAACTTAGAAGACTAAACTTCACTACAAGAAAAAGGGTGATTACTCCTCCGTAATACTCCTCAAGCCTCACCTTAAGAGACAACTAGGGTTCATTTACTATCAGGTTTTTTATCTATTGGTGTTGGTTTTGGGTTTTGCTAACATTTTCTCTTCCATGTACATGTTTCCATTCATTATACACTATTTGATTATGACTTCTGTGTTTGCAGGATTTTTGCAGTATCTGTGGCTGCTGATTTGGTTTCTGTCAAGCAAGAAATTCAGAATTAAATTAGTCCTAAGGGTTTACTTTTCTGTAAGTGCATTAAGGATAAATTTGTATTTGGTTTTTCAACCAGAGCTGTCAGTTATTTATCACGTAAAATAGCAGCTTGTTCAAATTCTATAGTGCCGCTATACCTCTAACCTCTGTTTTTAATTTTGTGTGTATACTGGTTATGAATGGTTTATCTTATGGTTGTCTATGAATTATGCAGGTTATTAACAAATGAAAATGAGGAGAGTGGCTGTGGGTTTTAGCATTTAATGAACTAAGGTATGTTTGATGATAAATGCAGGGCTGTCATGAGAATGGTTTAGAATTAGTAGACAAAAAGGTAAATTAAGTCAACAGATTGGTAATAAAGGTTAAATAGGGAGGTTAAGAAATTGTTACTGAAATTTCTAGTTAAAAGCTAAAGAAATGATTTGTTTTAAATTGTTCGTGAACTTTGAAATCACGCAGTTTGATTGTGTTGATGTAGCTGGCTTTTGAATGTTTTTTTTATACCTGGAGGGTTGAATGAATTGTGATTGGTATGGCTTGTGCTTAATTTTAGTTTTGACTAGAATTGAGTGTGTTGCCTTACATTTGCAAACTGAACTGAACTTTTATGAATCATTCTTGTGCGAGCGAGTCGTGTATGCGTTCATTTTTACAATTATGAACCAACTCATGAGTTTTATATATATTCTACTCAAAAGAATTAATTCATTAGGATTTAGAAACAACAAAGTTGAAATATATATTTTACAATTAGGATTTATATATATTTCACCTTTCTCTTCAGCGTGCGTGTGTGTGCCACCGTTGAAACCAAAATAGTTAAAAGTGTTTGATTGCATATTTTATTCATCTAATCTAACAGATAATTGCTTGTTTCATGAATCATGACGGGGTTATATATATTACCCTCTTTTAGCTTATTGCATTGGCGGAATCAAGTTAACAATTTTTAATATGGATTATCGATATTGTATTGCCCCTTTTTTAATGAATAGTTTCTATTTAGTTTTAGTGGTATACTCTTTTGTTTGAATATTGTATTAGTGAATGAAAATAATCTCTATTTGCATTAGTAGAAATTATTTTCATATAACGTGTGCTTGGAAATATACAGCAATTTGAATATGGTTATGAAGAAATTAGTGTTATCATATTTTTGTTTACATTAGGATGTTTGCATTAGTGGAGGAATCATTTTGAATCAGTATGAAGAAATTATTTTCATATAAAGAATGTTTGCATTAGTAGAAATGTTATAAACTTGAATCTGATTACTTGATTATTATATCATATAGTATGATTAAGCTGCTACTTTCTACTGCCTGCTTCTACACTTTCATGATATAATGCGATTTTTCTTTTCATTTTTGGCTGTTGGAAAAGATGACATATATAGTATATAAATCTGAATTATGAAGCTTGATATAGGTGATTAAAAATGAAGTTTAAATGATAAAAATTTGAAGCTTGATATATAGTATATAATCTCTGTGTTAAAATTTGAGGTTTTGGACATTTGTTTATAGTTGATTACAATTGATCTTATCTAGAATTAGTTTATAATGTTTACCTCTTTTAATTTATATATATTCTCTAAATTAATTTTTGGATTGATATTATGAGAAACACTTCCACTTACTTGTGAATTTGATTAAAATGAAATGAAATGATTAAAATATAAGTTATTGGAATTATATTTGTAAAAGAAATCATAAATTAATTTGATTATTTTTGCGGCTCTTTACTTTGTTGCTGTAGCCACTGTTGCGCACTTGTTGGACAGCATTTGGTGAGGAAGCTAATTGTCTTATTAGGGAGAGCTTCGATCATCATTTTCATTCTTGCCCTCACCGTTTTTGTGAGTGGAACATCAATAGGTAAGTGTTATTAATTTGTTTGATTTGCTTTATTTGTTATCTATGAGTGAAGTCTTTGATGGTTTTCTCTATGGGAATGAATATAGATTGTTGTTTAAAATTTAAATAACTATGATATATGCTATGTTTATTGGACTATATATGTATTAGAGATATTTTAAAAATATAATTGCACGTTTAGTTTGATATGTTAAGTATAATTGTCAAATGAGCATCACCCAAAATGAATATGTTGAGTATAATTGTCAAATAAGCATCACCCAAAATGAATATGATGACAAGTATAGGTCCTTGAATGGTTTCTTATCTATAAGTGTATGATTTTTGTTAATTTAGGGGCTGTTTGTGTTAATTAAGGATGATAGATGTTGGGGTCTACTACACTTTTAATTAGACATAGATTTAAATTATTGTTAAAAATTAAATAGTCTTTAAATTTAGACCATTCTCTCTCTAATAATATTTTGTCTAAAGTTGTTTAAATAATGATATTTTATAATTATGTTTTATTACATTATTGTTGCAGGGGCAACTCTGTAATGTCTAATTTCCGGTTTAGTTTAATATTTATGGATAGTCTCACATGTTTAAATATATAATTATATAATTGATATTATAGTCTAGTATGATTACTATGTTTAAACATAGAATTATATAATTGATATAATTGACCAAAATTCCCGAATTGGTTAATTGATTAATATGTTTTGTGATTATTATAATGGATATGATATTGTAAACGTGCAGTATGGAAAACTACAAGTTCTATCGTAGTTGGATGTACGATCATATGTATGCTGGGAGACGTGGACTTAAACCAATTTTTGAGGAAGGAGTTAAATTGTTTATTACATGGGCATTTGATCAAGAATGTTGTCGGGAAGAGGGAGGAGTGAGATGTCCGTGTCTTAAATGTGGATGTAGACGTATAATAAGTGATCCGAAAGAAGTAGAAACTCATTTGAAGAGAAAGGGATTTAAGGAAAATTATTGGGTTTGGACATCAAATGGGGAAGAAATGTCGATGAATATGCCAGAGACAAGTAATTTCCAACATGGCTCCAGTAGTCGATCATAGAAGGAATATGAAGAACAATTTGATCTACACGATGACATGATTGGCGATGCTTTAGGGGTTAACGTGGCCTACGATGAACAACAAGATAGTGGTGATGAGGAAGAGTTGCCGAATGAGAAATCTCAAAAATTCTACGAGTTGTTGAAAGAAATAAACACACCATTGTTTGAGGGTTCTTCAGACTCTAAATTGTCTATGTGTGTGAGATTGTTGGCTGCAAAATCAAACTGGAATGTTCCTGATCAGTGTCTGGAATTCTTTTGTCAAATGATGTTGGATGCGACTCCTACGAAAGAGAATTTGCCAAGAAGTTATTATGACGCGAAGAGGTTGGTTATGAAGTTAGGATTAGAAATAACGAAGATTGATTGTTGCATTAGAGGTTGCATGTTGTTCTATGACAATGAGTTTGGTACAAACGATGGAGCGTTAGAGGAATGTAAGTTTTGTAAGAGTCCAAGGTATGTAGTTCGCACTAAAGCCATTGATCGTGATAAAAAACGCATAGCAGTGAAATCAATGTTTTATTTGCCGATAATACCAAGGTTGCAGAGATTGTTTGCTTCAATGCACAGTGCAAGTCAAATGACCTGGCATCATACAAACAAAACAAGTACAGGCACTATGTGACATCCATCTGATGGTGAGGCATGGAAGCACTTTGATCGGATGCATCCTGATTTTGCCGCAGAACCTAGAAATGTCAGACTTGGATTATGCTCAGATGGTTTTACTCCATATGTCCAACAGTCGGGAACTGGATATTCTTGTTGGCCGGTTATTGTTACTCCTTACAACCTCCCCCCTGAGATGTGCATGACAAAGCCTTACATGTTTTTGACTTGCCTCATTCCAGGGCCGTCGAGTCCAAAAGCAGGAATTGACGTGTATTTACAACCTTTAGTTGATGACTTAAAGAGGTTGTGGATTGGAGAATGTACTTATGACATATCTCGTAAACAAAACTTCAACATGCGAGCTGTTTTGATGTGGACTATTAACGATTTTCCTGCATATGCCATGTTGTCTGGTTGGGGTACACATGGTAAAATGGGATGTCCTCATTGCATGGATAAGACGAAGGCGTTTACATTGGATAAAGGAGGAAAAAGTTCGTGGTTTAACTGTCATCGTAGATTCCTACCAAAAAACCACATACTTAGAAAAAACATGAATGATTTCAGAAAAGGTATAAAAGTAACAGATCTGCCTCCCCCTCGTTTGTCATCAGTTGAAGTATGGAACATGGTTCGTGATCTACCAAAATTCACAGACAATGGAAAAGCGATCCGAATTCCAGGATACGGGGACAAACACAATTGGACTAAAAGAAGTATTTTTTGGGACCTCCCATATTGGAAAGATAATTTATTGCGACATAATCTTGATGTTATGCACATAGAGAAGAATTTTTTTGATAATGTATTTAATACAGTGATGGATGTCCAAGGCAAGACAAAAGATAATGAGAATGCTAGAAAAGACATGGAACTGTATTGTAATCGAAAAGATTTAGAGTTGAAGACTCTACCAAATGGGAAGCTATTAAAACCCAAAGCTACTTATAGTCTAACTCCACAAGAAGCCAAGCTTGTTTGCCGATGGTTAACTGAATTGAGAATGCCCGATGGTTATGCCTCTAACTTGGCAAGATGTGCTAACGCCAGCACTGGCAAGGTGACTGGAATGAAAAGTCATGATTGCCATGTTTTCATGGAAAGACTTCTTCCAATTGCCTTCAGCTCATTGCCAACACAAGTGCTCAATCCACTAACTGAAATTAGTCAGTTTTTTAGAGATATTTGTGCATCAATTTTAAGAGTCGATCACCTAATTAAGTTGGACCAAGACATTCCTCTCATTCTATGCAAGTTGGAACAAATTTTTCCACCTGGTTTTTTCGATTCAATGGAACATCTTCCTGTGCATCTTGCATATGAAGCTTTTCTGGGTGGACCTGTTCAATATAGGTGGATGTATCCTTTTGAAAGATTCATGGGTGATTCAAAGAGATCTGTGAAAAATAAGGCTAAAGTGGAGGGTTCGATATGTGCACATTATTTGCATCGGGAAACATCTCATTTTTGCTCTCATTATTTCAATCACATGATGTTAATTCCAAGAATCACAAGGAATGAAGTTAATGTTACAGAAAGAAGTCAATTCACCTTATCCATCTTTGGACTTCCTGGTCGTAGTTCTGGAAAGACGAATGTGCACTGGCTGACCGAAAAGGAATTGCAATCTGCTCATGTTCATGTATTGATTAATTGCGTTGAAGTAAAACCATACATTGAGTAAGTATACCAAGTGAATATTTATTTTGAACACATTGGATTTAAACTTATTACCTTCTAACTTAGTTTTAATGTGTTTCGATATAGGTTATATAATAACTTCCATTATGAACTCACCGGTGAACAAGCAACAACCACTGACATACATGCTTATTTTCCATCATGGTTTAAGCAACAATTGTCATGTAATGTCGAATTATCTCCACAACTACTCCATTTGAGAAACTTAGCTGAAGGCCCTATTAAACGTGCAAAGAAATGGCACACATACTTTGTAAACGGATATAAATTTCATACTGATGAATGGACAGAAGGAAAGAAAACCATAAATAGTGGCGTGTTTGTAAAAGGAGTTACAGATGGTGGTGAAGACGACTTCTATGGTGTTATCACACACATTTACGAGTTGGAATACAATTATCTGGATTCGGAAAACAAAGTTGTCTTGTTTTATTGTGATTGGTATGATCCATCTGCTAGAGGCACAAAAATAAATAAAAAATATAACACCGTAGAGATTAAAATGGAACGAAGGTACAAGAATTATGATCATTTCATCATGGAACATCTTGTCAGGCAAGTTTATTATGTCCCTTATCCTTCAATTCACCGAGCTAAGCGTGATTGGTGTGTTGCAATCAAGTCAAAACCAATAGGCCATATTGAAACTGATGAACTTATAGAAGACCTTGCTTATCAAGTCGATGAAATGTCACAAAATAATCATGTGATTGAAGTTGAACAACTTACAAGTTTGTGTGATAATGAAGTTGAGGGTGAACAAGTTGACGCGTCTGTATTGTTGCCATCAAATAATGTGGATGAAGATGACGAAGAGTCAGAAGCTGAAGATAATTTTGAATCAAATGAAGATAATGAAGATTTTGAATGATGATGCATCTAGTATTTTAATGAAGCTTTTAATATATATTGTAATGAATCTAGTATTTTAATATGTAGATGCCTTTAATATGTTCAAACTTTTAATACATATTGTAATGAATCTAGTATTTTAATGAAGCTTTTGTTGTCCTTTAATATGTTTAACCTAAATATACATATTGTTTATCTTAATGATGCATATTGTTTATTAAATATGTTATAATCAAATTCTTTTCTTTTAATTAGGTAAAATGCCTCCACGTCTTGAGGATAAAGGTAAGAGTTCTAAGAGAGTTCGTCGCACAAGGATACAAGTAGTTGAGGTTCCTACAAATCCTATGTATTGCCCTTTGCCTCAGACTAGTCATGGGGCTCAGCAGACTACACCTCAGAGGACTACACCTCAGCAGGATCAGTCTAGTCAGGGGGCTCAGCATTTTATACCTCAGAGGACTACACCTCAGCATTCTACACCTCAGCAGACTATGCCACATCCGACTATGCCCCAGTCTATGAGCACAGATCCATCTCATAGATATTATACTTCCCTACTCACTTCACAGAATGTTCCACCAGGATTTTTGACATCTGACATGCATCCTGGGGGTTCTAGTATCCCATATCCTCCACCTGGATCCTCCCCACCCTATCAGCCTGAGGGATCTAGCATCCCACATCCTCCACGTCGATCCTCGTCATCCCACCACTCCAGGGGCTCAGGCACCTCACATTCTCCACATGGATCTTCGACATCCCATCACCATCAGGAGCATGTTGATCATATATTTCCCGATCCAGAGGAGGAGGAGGAGGAGGACATTGAGGACGTGGATATGGTTGCGATGGAGTATAAACATGAGAAGCATGATGGAAGATAGGTTATTAAACCTGTTGGAAACTCGTAAGTTTCTTTCTTATATATTATTAAGCATATGCACTTGTTTCCATTTTTTTAAATTTCATTAACACTTATTTAAATTTTGGTTTTTAGTTTTTTGCCAAGTAGGCCTCCTGCAGTTAGCATAAAGGAAGTCATCCAAGAGTTGTATAAAGCACCTTGGAAGACTTTCGGACAACTTATGAAGATGGATAGTGAATTATATAAACGTTGGTTCGACAAATTTCGGGTATAATATTTTCTTTAAGCGATTAATTTTTTTCTTCTAATTAGGGCGTATGCTTATTTTCGAAACTGAACGATTTCGGGTATGGCGTATGGCGTATGCTTATTTTAGGTGGAAATGTAATAGTAGTAGTAGAAGCAAGTCACTTATGCATGATTTCTAGAGGAATTGAGAAATTTGGTAGCAGTACAACTACCATTGCTGTGTTAGGAAGCAGTACAGCTTCTTGGTTCAAATTTTTGAATGATTATTATTTGCATTCATTCTATGCATTTTTTTGAAGGTTTTAAAACCAATGCAGCAGCTTAATTCATTCTATGCACAATTACATTCATTCTATTCTATGCATTTGAAGGTTTCAAATTTTTGAATGATTATTATTTGCATTCATTCTATGCATTTTTTTAAGGTTTTAAAACCAATGCAGCAGCTTAATTCATTCTATGCACAACTACATTCATTCTATTCTATGCATTTGAAGGTTTCAAATTTTTGAATGATTATTATTTGCATTCATTCTTGTAGCTTATGATAATGTTCAATTTTGGTTGATAGGAGTTGGTTGAAGTTGATTAGAATTCTGTTACAACTCAACCAACCAACAATCTCAAGTTTTCTTAAACTTCAACATGATATGAATCACCTTTAATTCTCTGCCTTCTACTAATTAGTTCAATATTTATCTTCTTCCTTGATACGGAGTCTTAATTGAGCTTAACAATAGCTACACATGTTTTCTTTAAGCAATTAATTTTTTAATTTCTAACCATCTTGTTTTAATTTCTATATTGTAGGAGAAGTGTGTATGGCACACACTTGATGAGGAGCTGGTTGAGATAAATTTTAGGAAAAGGGCATCGGCACGACTTTCAGATATGCTTAGGCGTGCCAGACGTGGATATGAAGAAAGAGGGATCAGACCTCTATGGATGGGCGAAAACGTGTTTAAAGAAATGCTTGTTTATTGGAAAACAGACGAGTTTAAGAAAAAATCTGAAAAAGCAAAGCAGCGTAGAGCATCAGAAAATGGATCCGCTAATCATAGAGCCGGAAGCATTAGTATTGCTGATCATGCTGAACGGATGGTAATATAATTTTCTCTCACTACTTTTTTAAAATTATATTGTTAATTGTGTTATATTTTTATTGGACTTCTATGTGTATTAGGCTGTGGCTAAGAGAAGAGCTCCATTAATGCAAGAGCTTCACGAGAGGACTTATCGAGGAAGAGATGGAGAGTATTGCGACGACCGTGCTAGAGATACTCAAGTAAGATAATAGTATTTCTTCTCTTTGTCTTAAGCAATATTTTAATATTAGAAACAGCAATGCTATTTATCACGAGAGCACAATCACAAATAGGTCACGAATCAACACTTAACCAATAGAATTCACTATTTACATCACTACAGGAATATCCAAAACAGCCTCACACTATCCAAAACAGACACCAAATATGTCATTGGAAAAGTTAGAAAATAGAAAATTACTTGTTGAAAGTGTGAGCCAGAGAATCAGTTACCCAAATTACTTGTTGAAAGTGTGAGCCAAAATATCCAAAACAGAATAAGTTACCCAAATTACTTGTTGAAAGTGTGAGCCAGAATATCCAAAACAGAATAAGTTACCCAAATTACTTTTTGAAAAAGAGACAGAGACACTGGTTACTGATAGTCTCTACTTCAACAAATTTCTTCTTTTGATTTGTGTGTAGAAAGTACAAAATCATATCATACATTTAAAACATAGAATTTTGTTCAATTGCAAATACAGATAAATGTTGCTCTGTCCTTTTGGGTAGATGACAGTTTTACTTCTATAATTGACTTCAATGTTGTACATGTACTACTTGTAGTGATGTTTATATGGTTATCTCTTTGTTAAGAGTATTATATAACATGATTCCATGCTATGTAAATAGAATGAAGTGCAAGTTTGAGCAAAACTGTATATATGTTGTCTGCTACAAAAGAATTTCTTTTTCTCCCTTTTGATGATCGCAACCTAAAACTTAAGAAGCTCCAAATTATAGCAGCAATTAAATGCAAGTTGATAGATTCCACTAAGACTGCAGATAAACTAAATTAGAAGACCCTAAAAATCATAATTGTGTTAACAATCTGTTTTTAGCTGTCAGTGAAGCAGATGAAGAACCCGTGTTTATTCTCAAGCAAATGCTTGTAGTTCTGATTAACAGATCTTGCAGTGAGAGTTCAGCTCTTGGTTGATTTTTCTATTTAGGGAGTAAAGAACAAGATTGTAGCTAGTAGCATAGATGAGCTATAAATGAACTTAAGGTGTTTCTTAGTTTAGAGTAAACTTGAGGTACATTAAATTGCTGCATCTTTTAAGATGCCTGAGCTTATTGTCAACAAAAAAAAAGTTTGAGCTAGTGAGTTTATTGTAAAAAAAAAAGTTTGAGGTAGTGGGCTAATTGTAAAAATTGGCACCCTAAGAATAGACACTTGTGAATGACTAAGAACAACTGGGAAAAAAACGCCTGAGATGAATAAAATGTAGATTTATGGTATATAATCTATACTCCTTGATATAGATACATATAGTCATATACTCTTTGCAATTGGATTTAAATCAAGCAAAACCACATCTGTCAAGCTTAGGAAGGACACAAGACATAGGAATAGTGACACAAGACAAGTTGAGAAGTTTGGAAGCAGTACAACTACCATTGCTGTGTTAGGAAGCAGTACAGCTTCTTGGTTCAAATTTTTGAATGATTATTATTTGCATTCATTCTATGCATTCTTTTTGAAGGTTTTAATTCTCTGCCTTTAATTCTCTAAATCCTACTAGTTAGTTCAATATTTATCAACTTTAACTGAAGGTTGTCAATGTATAGTATCTGCTTAGTCAAATCAAATATCAGGAGGTTGTCTTAGTATCTACTCTCAAAAATGCAAAGTCAGTGGTTAATATAAAAATGTTGAAAATAAGATACACTGATTTGAATATTAACTTTACACATTCAAAATACTGATCACATTCTATACTTTGTGGTTAATACACTACTCTAAAAAATGCAAAGTCAGTGGTGTGAATTTATTACTAATGACAGGTTTAGTTTTTAATGACAGTTTTGGTTCTGGTTATTATCTAATGTCTAGTAATTATCTTTATTCTGACTGCAACATTGACAATGATGCATTAGATTTATAGATCACATATTCAACATCCTGAGTTAGCTAAACATTGACAATAATGCATTAATTTATTTATTTATGTATGTGTAGGCGGAGTACCAAAGGTTGAAGAAGGAGTTTTTAGCTAAACACCCTGAGTTAGGCGGTCCACATGGACGATATCCTCTTGATCCAGCTATTGATCAGTATTTGTGGTTGAGAGCAAGTAAGGGAAAGAAGAGAAATGGAAAAATTTATGCTACTGGACCTTTAGCTAGCAACTACAAAAAAAGGGGATAGGTATTCTTTATTTAGGAGAATTGCTGACGGGGAAGGATCTTCACGTCCTCCGACATTAACCCCTGAAATAACTGAAACAATTAAACAACTAGCTCAGAGTGAAGCAGCACGTGAAAATAAAACATTGAGAAAAAAACAAATGGAGTTGGAGGAAGCATTGAGACTTTCACAAGAGCAAATGATGCTTACACAACAACAAATTCAACAACAAGTGCAACAACAAATACAACAACAAATGCAACAACAAATGCAACAAATGCAACAATTCTTTCGACAAAAATATGGTGGTGGTGGATTTGGAGCGGTTGGTAACCAGGGAGTAGTAGACGAGAATGATGAAGAAAACGAAAATAATGCGGACGACCCAGATCCTAAGTGAATATTATTTTGAATTTAAATATTTTGGATTAATCATGTTTCTTTATATTAAATATGTATTTCTTTATATTAATTATAAACTTTTTAATATTAAGTATGAATTTAAATATTTAGAATTAACTATAAATTTAGTATTTTTAAAAAAAATTGAATTTTAATTATTTATTATATTTATATTATTCTAAATATTTAGAATAATATAATTTTTTTTTACTATATACGTTACAATTTGCAGCATGCAATAAACAAGGAAATGTTAAAATATTTGCCAGGTGAAATACACCCTGCAAATATTAAATATTCAAATATTGCTAGGTGACTATCACCCCGCAAGTTGTCTAACATACAACTGGATCATTTGTGTCACACTGAACGAAGTTGTAAGTACATATTAGATAGCGTGTTTGCGGGGTGCAATACACCTAGCAAAGTTGCGGGGTGAAAAACACAATGCAGAATCACCTATTTCACCTGCTCTGACTCAACTGACCAAATGAGCTGTACCTCTTGGAAAGCGTGTTTGCGGGGTGTTTCTCACCTCGCAACGTTGCGGGGTGAAAAGTACCTGGCAAATTTGCGGGGTGGATATCCCTTTGCAAACAGTTGCGACTAACGTTTTTGCGAAGTGGCTAGCTCACCTCGCAACTGTTGCGTTGCAGGGTGATATTCGTACTTGCGGGGTGGTTTTCACCTGGTAAAACTGAGTTTTTTTTGTAGTGTTTGTTATAACTCTAGTGCAGAAATTTGCAACAAATGATGAGTAATGGATGAGTTGATTTGTTGAAGATGCCCTTTTGGTGAACATAAACTCAGGTGGTGGAAGTATAATGATGGAAAGAAGTTATAATTTATGTTGGTTGTGTTATTTTATCTAGGCTTGTCATGTTACTTTATTTATGAATTTTTAATAAATTTAATTTACTGCATATCATGTTCCAACAATGATAGTGTGTTGGATGATGGACAACTATATGGCTTTGTTTGGCAAGCCATATTTTGAGCTTATAGCTTATAAGCTCGTATGATAATAAAAGACGTGTTTGGTAACAGTTTTTACATCAAGAGCTTATAGCTTATTTACTAGCTTATAGCTTATTTTTCAGACGCTATTTTAAATAGCGTTTTAGCTTATATCTTATCATTTTTTCTTCCATTAATACCTTTATGAATTTTGATTATTTTAAATGTGCATTTAATTATTAATTAATAAATTTATTTTTATGTCATGTTACATTTATCAGCTAGTTAACTTAATTTTACCAAATACTTTAATTAGTTTATCACCTATCAGTCATCAGCCATCAGCCATCAGTCATCAATCATCAGCCATCGGCTATAAGCTATCTTATCACCAAACCGCTAATTTTACTAAACAGAGCCTATATGTCTATTATGTTCATGTAATCCTTGGAATATCAGTCTATTATGTTTATTGATCCTTAGAAGGATAAATTAAAATGGCTCAAAATAGCCCCATTTTGCCAATAGTTATTAGCTTTTTTATCCAAATAATCAATAGATTTTAAAAAAAAAAACTGTCGATTTTGTCATTTTTAAAACTAAAATAAAATTCATATTATGTTGTAATTGGACTTGAAATTTGAATGATCAAATTACTAGCTTGTTAATAAGAATTTAAAAAAGTAGAAAAAAATCTATTGAAATAAACCGGTCCAATTACCCAAATCTATTTCAACCTAAACCCGAAAAAATCAATAGTTTAACTTGTCGGAATTGCGCTAATGTATGTCACTCAAAAATTAGATTGGATTGAGGTTTTGCGCCCGAACCCCGATCTTATCTGAACCGATCTCCACCCTACTTTATACCATATTAAAGTTTAGAAAATGATAGGTTTTTGATTTTACTGAAATTTCTATGTAAAAAAATATGCTAATAACCAATCGTTAGTTGGTTCAGTGGTGATTGGCGCTGAGCTTGGTAGGGAGGACCACGGTTCGATCCCCCGCAACTGCAATCGGGAGGGGACTGGAACCACTTGATGCCAAAACTGACCCCTGAATCGAACTATACCGGTGGTGATAAACCAAAAAATATATATATGCAAATAAATACCCCAACTTCCTGCACCAATCAGATAGCAATAAAAAACTCATTTATTTTACTCATCAAAATCCATTAAGAAAACATGTGCATGTACTCCAAAAAAAAAATCATCGTCAAGAACACTAATTCCCATGTATCTTTATCATTAAGTCAATGTACATTCATTATTAATTCCACTGATTTCTACTAATACATTTTAGGACTATAATAAGGACGACAACAGACCACTCACGATCGACTAAAAGGAAAGTCGCCCGGAGATTCGTCGCGGCCATCTGGTTCATCGGTACTACCAAAAAAAATTCAACGTGATAGTACCGTCACGGTTTAAAACTAAGTAAAAACTGGTTTGATACTAATATTAATAAAAAGACTAATATGGTCCGGTTAAATTTTATAAGGGATTAAATCGAATCTATTTTATTGTGAAGGACTAATTTGAATTATATAATTTTTGTGAAGGATCAAAAAGGGTTTTCACTCTATATTTTATGTTTATCTTTTGTATAAATTAAGGACCCGTTTATTTTAGCTTTAAAAGAATGAATTTTTTTCTTAGTATTTTTAATAATAAAATTTTGTGTTCTTCAAAATATTACAAATTTTTTTATTTAAAATGAAACACTAATTTTGACATCTTATAACTTAGTTAAAATTGCAATTTTTAAAAAAATATTGTATTTCAAAAATGATTTTTATCAAAATCTATTTGAAATATTTTCAAAATTATAAAAAAAATTATATAAAATTATGTAACACTATAAAAATCATTTAAAAGAAAAAAAAAACAAAACAAACTGAATCTAAATTAAGAGATCTCAATTCTTCAACTACCATTGAAATGTAAGACCTATTTATAAGTAACGATATATTTTCATTTTAATATAAATAAATTTTATAAATAAAAATAAGGGAAAGCATGACCAAGAAAATAAGACTATAGCATTTTATCTTATAAGTATACTTCTATTTATATATGATAAGCAAGTATACTTCTATTTAAATAGAGGATACGAAAAAGGTAGAATTACGAAAAGATCCAGTAAAGAAGAGCAAGAAAAGAAATGGAAAACGTGAAGAAGAGAAAATTGGAGGAGACAGAAAACAAAAGTGAATCTTCTTCCAATATAGAGATTCGAAGTCTCGTTGAATGTATTCCTAAACCTCAACTTGTTGATCTTCTTTCTAAACTGTGAGTCTCCATTATTCACTCCTTTTCTTCTTTCTTAATTCTTACACTGCATTCAATGGCGTATCAGTGATTAACAGTGTGCATGTTGACACATAAAGAGGGTGTCAAAATCCTTCTATTGCAGAACAAATCAAAACTATTGCAGCTCCTTATGTTGCGGCTTTCGATCGAAAGATTTTCGTTAGCAGCTTGAACTACGTTACAGAAACATCTACTTTGAGACAGGTGAGTACATCTCATTGTAATCTTAAGATCAAAGACTCTAAAGATTACTTCTTGATATGGTATTCTTCTTTTCAGAAATTTCAAGAGTATGGAGAAATTGAGAATGCAATTGTGATTCGTGATAGAGTCACGGGAAAATCCAAGGGCTATGGATTTGTCACTTACAAAGATATTCAATCAGTTAATAATGCATTGAGCAAACCTAAGATTGTTATTGATGTAAGATATAGTGACTGTGTTTGCGTTAGAATTTGAGCAAACTGATACATTGTGCATGGAAATATGAATACTTGATTTTTTGGTTTCAGGGGGCATCGGTTGCATGTCGTCTAGCTGATGATGGCCAACGAGTTTCGCACAGGAAGCTTTTTATTGGAAACTTACCACCAATTTTTACAAATGAAAACCTGTGCGACAAATTTAAGATGCATGGTGAAATAGAGGAAGCAATTGTATGCAAGAATCCAATTGGAGAATGGAAAAAGTAGTAACATGCTTTAATTGGATATATAGTAGTTATTGTTGGTAATTTTTGTACCTGGTTTTTTTAGTAACATTGTTATTTTATTTTCAACTGTAGTCGATATGGATTTGTTACGTACAAGACAGTAGAGGCTGCAAAGAAGGCCATAGATTACAATGATCTTCATGTAAGCAAATGTTTAAAGAGATGTATTGGAACTTTTTATGATAGGCAAGAATTGGTCAGTGATTGAAGCTATTACACAATGTAATGTTTTTGTTTGATTGCAGGAGGGAAGTATGACTGTAAAATACGCTGATTCGCAGAGTCGGCCACCTTTGCCTGGAGGAGTAGCTTCAAGGGCAGTTCTACCTATGACTTCAGGTCCTGGATACGTGCGGCCTCAAAATGTTGATGTTAATTATGGTGCCCGAAATGGTTATACATACCCTCAAAGTGCGGCAGTACTACCATATGCTGCACCTCCTTACCCCCAAAGTGCTGCAGTGCCACCATCTGATGCACCTCCTTACCCCCAAAGTGCTGCAGTACCAACATATGCTGCACCTCCTTACCCCCAAAGTGCTGAAGTGCCACCATCTGCTGCACCTCCTTACCCCCAAAGTGCTGCAGTACCAACATATGCTGCACCTCCTTATCAAACAAATGGACAGGGTCCTTATCCTCATGTTTCTGCAGTGACAGGCCAATTTGGGCATCAGTATTACTACAACAATCCCTATCCCAACCAATGAATGTATTTGATTAAAAATTGTGATATTTGTAACTGTTTCTTTGCTCTCATTGTTCAATTCTTGTAATTAGTCCCTAGTTATGGTGAGTGATAAAAGGTCACAATGTATGGTTGGTGACAAGGGCGCTATTGGAGTCCATGAATATTTTAATGAAAAGGATATGCCATAAACTAATGAAACTTGGTATTCTCTATTTGAGATTCTTAAATAAATTCCACATATATACCTCACTCATTTTATGTTTTTTTTCCTACGTACTTATGCCTAAAGTTTTTCGACTAACCACATTACAAAAAAGACATGGCAATGACATGACACTCTATTGAGAAACTGCATTGCAATTTGAGATATATTCGTCTTCGGAAGAAGACATGGCCAGCAAATAGCACTATGAAATTGAACAATTGAACAGCTTAAACACACATTTTTATTTTCTTAGTTTCATTTAAAATCAATTTATGTTTAGTTAATGAGATGAATTAATTAATATTGATTTAGATAGTTAATTAATTTTAATTCGTTTAATTAATCTAATTGAATTAATTTTTTAATCGATAATTTTGATAATTAACTTAAGGATAAAGCTAACATCTGCCCCAATGGCACATATTAAGAAACCTAAATATAGGAAATTTGTTTCTTTTAATGAAAATAACGCAGAATTTTTAAGAAACAATTTCCACATTTAGCTCTAAGGTCACATGTTAGCATTACCCAACCTAATTAATTGATTTAATCAATTTTACTAATTGAGTAATTTTGCTAAATTATAAAACTCATTCCTCTTGGTTAATTGATATGATTTAATTGAATAGTTTGACCTCTAAAACCATTCTTTTTTTTTTAAATTAAAAATGTTTGATCCAACGTCAAATTATTTTTCAAATAAATTTAATTGAATGCAACGCGAGTGCTTGATCCAACATCAAGTATCTTTTCTCCTCTTAGCTTAACTCTTTTCATAATCAATTAAACACTTGATCTAACGTCAAGAAGTTTTGTGCGCGAAAAATCTTTTTCCTAATAAATGGATTGAATGAACGAGTTGGACAAATGTCCTACCTTTTCCTAAATTATTCGGATGCTAGTTGTATATCTTGATCATTTGAATAGTTGTCATCCAATTAAAGCACCTTAATTAAGTGAGTTTAATTCAACTCAATAAACAGTAAACGAGCGAGTTGGACTTATGTCCTACCTTTCTCACGAGTATCTGAATATTAGCTGTATAGCTTGGTCATTTGATACTCACTCATTATTAAAGGGTTATGACTAAATTCGTCTCACTATTTCACAATAAACGAATTAAACGGGCAAGATGGACATATGTCCTGCCTTTTCCTAAGTGTTTGAATACAAGTTATATAGCTTGGACATTTGACACTTTTATCCTTTAAAAGCAACTTAACCAGTCAAACTTCTTTTTTTGATCGTGTGTGACTCCGAAAGCCTTTACATAAATGAGTAACAAGCAATGTTTAATCGCTCAATGTGATTCAAGCATCACTCTTTAAAAGTAACCAACAAATTTGTGGTTCTTTACCATGCTCAAAACTAATTAAATGGGTCTGGTGAGTACAACAGATGTGAGGGGTGCTAATTCTTTTTCCTTGCATAACCGACTCCCGAACTCTAATCTGGTTGCGAACACCATTTTTATTCTCTTTCGTGGGTCTTATCGATATTTTCCCTTTCCTTTTGAAATAAATAAAGTTCGGTGGCGATTCTTAAGGTTGGAAATAGGCTAGGCTAGGCTGGGCTAGGCTTTAGAAGGCCTGAGCCTGGCCTACGATAAAATTAAAAGGCCTAAGTTTGGCCTATGGCCTATCATATGCTCAATTTTTTTGTTTGGCCTGACCTTTTTAAAAGTCTGGCATGACCTGAAAGCCTATTTAAAAGCCTGTATCTCGTTAAAGTTTTCAATTAATTCATATTACTTAAGAAGCCTTATAGGTCGGCTTATATATGGATATATAAGCGAACCTATTTAGCCTTTGTTCTAATATATATGCATACATAGGCTAGTCTATTTAGCTTTTTTTCTAATATATATGCATACATGGGCCAATTTATTTAGCATATCTCTAATATATATGAAAATATAGGTCGGCCTATAAGGCGTTATAGTTTTTTTATTAGCCGGAGCATGGCCTATTTAATAAAATAGGCTTTTAAAAAAGCCTAAACCTGGCCTCTTTATTAAATAGGTTTGGTATGGCCTTAAGTAGGCTAGGCTATAGGCCCCTGTAGGCCGGCCTGGCCTATTCCCACCCCTATCGATTCTATTGTATTTTTTAGAGTTCCTTTCTCAAAAATGTCTCACGACTCCTCCAATAAAATTACATTTTCAATATTTTGGAAATTCACCGTACGTGTATATATTGATGGATGAAGAGCACCCTCTTAAAGTCTTTTTTTTCTCTTACGTATGTGTATAGTTTTAAGAAGTGGTATATATAGCTTGAAATTCTTGAGTTTCAAAAGTGTTCAAGATTTGATGTTTACTACATACACATAAAAGAGAAAGAGAAAAAAAAAATTGAAAGTGTGTTCAAAATTTTAACACTATAAACACGCATTCATTGTGTATTATTACTAAGAACAAAAACTTAACCAACTTAATGAAATAATTTCTTATAGAGTTAAATATACAAAACCTTTATGTACTGTTAGTGAGTTTTGATTTTAGCCTCTTGCACTTGCTTTGTCCTGGATGTTGTTTCTAATAGTGTTTTCAATAGTGTTAAAGTTTATGTAATTTAGGGTTATGATTTCAAAAGTGTACCAGTTAATGTAATGAAGGGTTATTTCAAAAGTGTATCAGTTAATGTAATTAAGTGTATCAGCATTTTGTTTTAATGGAAAGGCAATTTGTGTTTCATTTTATTTAGTGTGTCTTCATAAATAGTGTTTCCATGATTACATGTTTTTGTGTTGAAGTGGTATAAACACGTTTCATAAATATGAGATTACATAGATAAGGAATAAAAAAGATAAATTTGTTATATCCGTACAAACACAAACTTATCAGCATAACTTTAACTCAAGCACAAAATGGCATATCTCTGATACATCGGTACAAACATTATATGTCTGTTATAAGCACTACTAGCACTACCTCTGGTACATCAGTACAAACATAAATAAAAATGACATTATAGGTCTGTTACATTAGTTACATAAATAAAAATGACATTATAGGTATGTTACATTTAGGTCTTTAACATTGGCAAAAAAATAAAACATAATTCAATAACAACTACTTAATCTATGATTTTTTTTTCTTTTTCCAAGACTTCAAAGACCTAGTGGACACTCCAAGCTTAGAATCTTGAGCATTTGTTGTTTCTTCAGGTTCTGGTAATGAAATTGGTTGGTCATTTGATCCTGGGCCTATAATTGGCTTTTTAAACCAGCTCAATTTTACTTTTCCACTCATCCTCTTTCATGCAGGGACCAGTAACTTTGCTTTCTTTTTTTTTTTTGGCTTGTGGTTGACTTGTGCCTATAACACAAGATTCAGTCTGATTTTGCACCATATCAGGAATGCTTTAAGTTGGCTCCATAGTTGGCATGACAGATGTTGGTTGAGTCTCTACAGGGTTGGCTTGTCAGTTAGCTCCATAGTTTGCATGACACATGTTGGTTGAGTCTCTGCAAATGTTTGGTTGTCACTTAGCTCCATAGTTGGCATGGAAGATGTTGGTTGAGACTCTGCAGCTTATGGTTTTTTCTCGGTTTTAACCTTTCTCTACACAATCAAAATACAATCTCAGGTAACATGCATATCAATAAATAAACACAATACAAAATACATTTCTTTTTAGTGAAGTGGGGTCTTGTGTCAAGCTCTTACACGTCAATGCATTATGATCAAACTTATCGCATTTGGTGCACTGGTATGCAACCCCCATGTCTTCTCTTCCTTGCACCTTCCCCACCACTTTCTCATATCATTACCTTTTTTGATCTACCAGGTCCTTGTTGTAACTCATCCACTTGGACATTTTCCCCATATCCTGCCCATTGGTAGGTGACACAGAGTATCCATAAAAAAGTGTATATTTTTCTCTTGTATAGAACTCATCAACAAATTCATCAGGTATTTGTTTCCTATAACTTAAACCAACTACAATATGCCTACAAGGTATTCCTACCAACTCCCAAAAGTTACAGCTACACAATCTTTTTGCTATGTCAACAATAAATTCTTTGGTGTTAAAACTATGTGTAACCTGGAATTTCTCATTCATAGACCAAGTTCACAGTCAATGACCACGGTCGAACACTTTATTATCCAACCTCTTCTTACGTATTGGCATAAGTCTATGTTGCTGATAAGTGCTAAAATATCGATATTTTGAGTATATAATTGTGACACTTATCGATTCTATTTTTATAGTTTTTGTAATAAAATTCCAACTTTTGTGTATATGTTCTCATAATTGAGTTTTGATTCATTTTATGTATCGTTTAATAGTTTTTCCCTTGTTTTTATAGGTATTCATGCATATCGGAGCCTTGAGAATAAAGTGTCGAAGACACAACTTCGATTGCGAAGTTTTGGAGCTAAATAAGGAAGTTGTGTATCAGAAGACCCGCTAAGCGACCGTCCAGCATGCTTTCCAGAGGAGAACCAGATTTTTATGTCCGCTTAGCGGAGGTAGCCCCGCTTAGCGAGCTTATGTGTACTGTTATAGATATTTTGGGGAATAAGTGTGGTCCACTTAGCGAAACCAGTTAGTCCGCTTAGCAGCCATAGCAGATTTTGCTTTTATATTCTTTCATTTGACACATTTTAGGGATGGTTTTGGGAAAGTTTTTGTGCCCAACTCCATCACTTTCATTCTTAGAGTAGGATTAGCTTAGAAAACAACACCGGGTCATGCACTTGGAAGATCGGAGGTGGATTTCTCATCAACCGGAACTGACAACTCGCGAGATGTTTGGTTTATCTCTTCTATTCTCTATCTATTTCTTTGTGTTGGGTTTGTTTGTATAGTTACTTGAATCTTATGTATATTTACCGATTATAATGTTATGTTTAACTTGCTTTACACATCTGTGTTGATGTTGTTCTGGATTAGTGATATCATGCTTGCATATGCAAACTCATTGTGGGTGGCTAAGTCTGTGGTCAAGAAAATGCAAACATGTGAAGTCAGAATTAGTGATATCATGCAAGACATTAGGCAAAATTTTGCCTAATGTCTTGCATGATATCACTAATTCAGACTTCACATGCTTGCATTTTCTTGACCACAGACTTAGCCACCCACAATGAGTTTGTCGATCCGTTGTTTGAAACTCTAGCACAAGTGTGGGTATTTACTAGTGTTTTTATAGCAAAAGTGTGCATGTGTCCCACTTCTATCATATAAGAAAATTCATTGTTTTGGAAAAGACATTAATGTCCTTATTGCTTCTAAGCTTGACAAGTGGATGCCTTCTCCATCTAGATTTCAATTGTTTTGTTCTCTACTAATTTATTATTGTTTTGCTTCTAAACTTTTGATCAACTCATAAAGTGACTTTTTGATTTTGGTCTTGGTAACCACATCCCTTTTTCCAACTTTACACTCTTCCTTTCAAATCACTACTTTCTTGGTTATAACTTCTACTTTTTTTTATTTTTTTTATTTTGAAGAATAAAGTTAGATTTCCTCTTTTTACTATAGGTGTATATAAAACGTAGATCTCCTCTTTTCTTTTGATTTTGGAGCATAAAGTTAGATTTCTATATTATCTTGTTTATTGGCTCTAAAATTATATTATATTTATATTAATTAATTAATCTATGTATTAATCATATAATATATTTTTTTGTGATAATGAAAGATATTATAAGTTGTATTAGTCATTAATTTAAAATATTACTTTTCTTACAACAATAAATATTTAAATATTATTTTTTATTCATAATATTTTTTATTAAGTTTTTTTAATTATAATATTTTAGGATAAGAAAGTATTTTATTATGTTTTTTAATGGTGAAATTTGATAATATGATGGATAAGGAAGTATTGAGCGGCGTGTTAGAAAATAGTGGGTTTGTGTGTGAGAGAAGTTTGTTAAATAAACTTTTTTATCACAATGTAAGACAAAACATGTATGATACATTATTTCTAATGTATTAAAAAAACAAAATAATATTTATATACGGACAAAAACACATTATTGTTTAAAATATTTTTGTATACGACAACAACTTTATTATTGATTCAAATATTTTTATAAATAAAGTCAAAACAAAAATAATATTTATAAACGGGGAAAAACATATTGTTTATTAAAATATTTTTATATAGAAAAATATATTATTGTTATAAGCGGTAACAACTTTACTATTGATTCAAATATTGAATAATTTTTCACACTTAAAAACATTTATCTTTGCATATTAACGGAAATCTGAAGTTACTGATTACAATATTGCATATTAACGGGAACCTGAAGTTATTGATTATTTGTATTGTATATTAACGGAAACATGAACTTATTGATCACAATATTGAATATTAACGGAAACCTGAAGTTACTGAATAAAATATGAATATTAACGGGAACATGAAGTTACTAATCAAAATAGTGAATATTAACGGAAACATGAAGTTACTGATCACAATATTGCATATTAATGGGAACCTAAAATTACTGATCACAATATTGCATATTAACGGGAACCTAAAATTACTGATTATTTGTATCGAATATTAAAGGGAACATGAAGTTACTGATCACAATATTGAATTTTAACGGGAACTTGAACTTACTGATTAAAATATTGAATATTAACGGGAACATGAAGTTACTGGTCAAAATAGTAAATATTAACGGGAACATGAAGTTACTGATCACAATATTGCATATTAAGGGGAACATGAAGTTACTGATTATTTGTATTGAATATTAACGGTAACATGAAGTTACCGAACACAATATTGAATATTAATGGGAACCTGAAGTTACTGATTAAAATATTGAATATTAAAGGAAACATGAAGTTACTGATCAAAATAGTGAATATTAACGGTAACATGAAGTTACTGATCACAATATTGAATATTAATGAGAACCTGAAGTTACTGATTAAATATTGAATATTAACGGGAACATGAAGTTACTGATCACACAATATTGAATATTAACGGAAACATGAAGTTACTGATCACACAATATTGAATATTAACGGGAACATGAAGTTACAGATCACAATATTGAATATTAACGGGAACCTGAAGTTACTGATCGCAATATTGAATATTAATAGGAACATGAAGATATTTATCAAAATATGGAATGTTAACGGTAACATGAAATTACTGATCAAAATGTTAATTACTTTTCATATACATTTTTTCTATTAAAAAATATACATCTGAAACAACTGCACGTCCCATACGAGATCCCGTGCGAACACACGGGTTTGTTACTAGTTAGAATATAACACTAAAAACTCACATTTAGCCATGCACTCTACCCTTACCCTATAATTCTCATTTTTAACAAATGTAATTTCTCTTCCATTTAGAAACGACCACTCGCGTATTGCCTCCTTAAAGTTAACAAGAGAATTAAAATTCATACCCATTTAAATTTATAGTGCTTGTTGATGTGCTCTTTCCTATACTTCTCATACTTGAGCCTTTTCTGATCACAAGAATCATCTGGATCTGACGAGTCCAATTCATCACTATAATAAGCGTTTTCACACCTTTCTAATTGGGCCTACTCAAAATTCCATCAACTACCCCCTTCCCTTATTGGAAATTTTACATCAAATCCATCTAAAAGAGCAGTATTTATGTCATCTTCAATATCATCTAAACCTTCAACCACCTCATCTGCTAAGTCTTCCACATCAGTCATCTGATTCACACAATTAGGTTTCCTTACTCCAAGTTCTATATTTTCAACATCATGTTCCACAAAGATATCTCCATCAATACCCGTTGCACAAAAATATGATGCAAAATTGTATGCATCATTATCTTTTCTTATTTGAATAAAACCCTCCTCAATTTCCAAATTTTTTGTACATAACTTATAACTCTATTTCTTATACCCTCACCTATTCACCAACTTATCAACACTCTCCATTGTCTAGTTCTCAATGTGTAATCCAGACACAGTCAAAGCAACCCTCCTCTACAAATTATCTCGTTTTGGTTCAACATTATAAATTTACCCAATGGTGAAAAGTATCGATAAAGTCTTGCATTTCTTGTGTATAAAGTTTCAAATAAAAAATAAAACCTAAAAATAGAAATCAAGGAGGACGAAGAAGATGAAGGTTGCAAATGACTTACCTCAGACATCTTATGTTTCAATGTCGTCGAACTCGTTTTCATTCACCACAAAGGTTGTAGCCGCCGTCGTTTCCTGAACAGAGATTACATGAGTAGCGTCGTTCATCCGTCGCTATCTTCTTCTCCTTCGCAACTAATGTTGAAACTAGAAAAAGTAACCTTAATTTTTACAATGGAGTACTTAATTGTTACAACGGAGTAATTAAAATGAATTAATGTAAAACAACAAGTGGCATGATTGATTGAACAAAATGCCATGTATTATTCTCCTATATTCCATGTAGATTATTAGATTATTAGATTGCAAAATACTAGTGATTATTAAATTATTAGATTGAAAAATAAATATTTAATATTAAATAAAATTTTAATTGAGGCATCTAATTTTTTCAGCATGCGCTAATGTTTGTGATTACAACCCTAAAAAATGTTTCATTAAAAATAAAGAGAGTCTCTTCCCTGAGCTGCTGGATACCGGACGGCGAGTGTGTTTCATTGTCATCACCACCGTGTAACAACACTAAAACGACACCGTATCCATCTTCTTCCCATTCTCCCTAAACCATCTTCCTCTTCCAAACCCCGTCATGCTCGACATAACAAAACTCAGATTAACATTCAAATTTTTCAACCTTAAACCCTCCCTAAACCCTAGATTTCACAGCACAGCAAAAACCTCACTTCAAATTCAATTACACCCAAAACCCAAACTTCCCTCAAAATCCACCATCAAAGAAGCTCAAGCCGCATTACTAGACTATCTTCATTCCACAAGAAGCTTGCAGTTTCTAGACGCGGACAACATGTGCAAAAACTCACCTTTTTTCATTCAAACCCTCGTCGAAAAAACCCTAAAAAACGAGAAGCTTGTAAACCCTAAGCGCTTGATTTCTCGGTATTTACGTTACCATCCCATCAACGAATTCGAACCGTTTTTCGAGAGTTTGGGTTTGAAGCCTTCGGAATATGTACCTCTTCTTCCTCGTGACTTGATTTTCCTCAATGATGATCCTGTTATGATGGAGAATTATCATACTCTTTGTAACTATGGGGTTCCGAGGTCCAAAATGGGGAAGATTTTCAAGCAGGCACCGGAGGTTTTTAGATTTGAAAATGGGGTTTTGGGTTTGAAGATTAAGGCTTATGAGAAGATGGGCGTTTCGTCTTCGGTTTTAGTGAATGCTGTTGCTGTAAGTCCTGGGATTTTGGTTGGTGATGTTAATGTTGATTTTGTGGAGGTTGTGGATATGTTGAAGGATATTGTTGCTGATGGTGGTGATGTTGATAGTGGTTGGATTAAGTGGGATTTTTTGGATGAGGTTTATTGTAATTGGGGCTTGATGCGTGAGCTCTTGTGCTTGCTTTCGGATGCTGGTTTGAGGAAGGAAGAGTTGGCGGAGATTATTCAACGTAGTCCTTGTGTTGTTTTTGAGGAATCGGGAGGTAGGACGCTCTCTATGATTGGGTTTTTGACTAAATTTGGATTGTCTGTGAACCAGATTGCCCCTGTGTTTCTTGAGTTTCCGCAGATTCGGATGGTCAAGTTTTTAGCCAACTTGAGAGTGTGTTTTCAGCTTCTGACTGAGATTGAGATGGAAGCTGCAGAGATTGGAAAGATTTTCCAGTCTCACACGTTATTTATTGGTTCATATACTCTTAAGACGACAAAGAGTTTGCTCGGTTGCTTGAATGTTGGCAAGAAGCGTCTCTGTGCCATAGTGCAGGAGAATCCTCATGAAATGAAGAAATGGATTCTGGGGAGGAGAGTTAAGCCTTTGGTTAGCTTAAGGGAGGAGGAAGAGGAAAGATCGAAGGCGGGGAAGACAGAGTTCTTGCTGCGCTTAGGATATGTGGAAAATTCGAAACAAATGAATACGGCATTTAAGGTGTTCAGAGGTAAGGGAGCTGAACTTCAGGAGAGATTTGATTTTATTGTTAATGCTGGCTTGACACGTGACGAAGTTTGTAGAATGATTAGAGTTTCCCCGCAGATTCTTAATCAGAACACAGATAGAGTCAAGATGAAAATCGAGTATCTTAAAAAGAAAGGATATTCTGTATCAGATTTAGTGAGTTTTCCATCTTATCTTTCATACAAATCTCTAAGAGTTAAACATAGGTTGTCAATGTATAACTGGCTCATAGACAATGGAGCCGTAGAGCCCGGGCTTGCTTTGAGCACCATAATTGCATGCACAGACAGAATATTCTTACAAAGTTATGTAAATCGCCATCCCTCTGGCCTTCAAGTTTGGGAAGATTTGCAGAAAGAAATTCATTCTGAAGATTAATGAATAATCAGATACTAGCATAGCATGATTAATGATTGTTTAATCTTGCGAATATTTTTACCAATTGAACTGCAATTGGTATTCTGAAACAAATCACTTCAAGTTAATTTAACAAGAGGTCCGTGGCTGTGACTTGGGTTGTGATGTCAAAGTTTTTTTGTGTCTTTGTCCCCGCAACGCAACTGCATTTGAGAGCCCGCATTAGATCCACTCTCTGTCCCCACAACGCGACTGCAATTGAGAACCCGCATTAGATCCACTCGACGGCGATTCTCTGCAATAACAAAAATTGCAAAGCCATCGCAATTCAAAACCATCTAGCCACAGCCACCATCATGCTGTTACGAAATCTATGGGGATGACTAAAGAACAGCAGCTTTCATGAGCAAGCATCATAGGTGAGAACAGTAGCTTTCATGAGCAAGCATCATAGATGATTGCCGATTGCGAATGTTTTCGACATGACCTGTAGATGGGGAGACTTGAGAAGAATGTTGACTAGATATGCCATCTTCACTGTATGTAGGTGTTCACTTGCATTACATTGAAAATTACTATCCAAATGGTTGAGATTTGCAATTTCTAGAACTCACAATTGTAGAATACAAACAGTTGAGATTCACACACAGAATCTGGATTCAGCATACATGTACCTGTCTGCAATTTGGCATGGTTTGTATTACGTGCTGCCGAACAGAGATTTATATCATTTGTCACTTGATTTTTTTTTTAACAAATTTAGTGTTTGTATTAGTTGAAGTGGAGATTGTTGTAGGTTCCAAATGTTGCAGAGAACTCGATAATACATTAAACTGATTTAAACCAGGTATATTCGCCGTCGAACTTTAGCACATTTATGTAATTATCTTCTTACTTTACTACTAGTTTTTTCATTCTATTTTATCAATTTGGCATTGAGTTACTAGCTACTGGTTTATGATTCCTCCTCCATAATGTTAGTTAGAATTGTTGCCTTTCTTGTTGGGGGCAAAAGTTAAGCATTCAAATGCAAACTTTATTGTTTTGGAATCATCAAATACAAACTTTAAAGCAACGAATTTAATTGTAACTAACTACCATTCATTCACTTTAAAATTGTAGATGTAGATTAGGTGGGTAGCTTCAATAGCCTATTGAATTCTTAATTTCAAATCTGTAAAACTTTTCTAACAAATATAGTAAAGTCTAATACAGTATGAATTGGCCTTTCATTACATATTTGACTCTACTTGGAACTAGTTAAATTCACATGATTATAACCAGACAATGGCTTTTTGGTGGGTCCAATTGTTAAGCTGTGTTTATCATTTTGGATTTTATGTTAAGTGGAGGTTAAGGAAGTGTTTAATATTTATTAATATGGTTTTGATAATCTTTTATTAGAGATCTCAATTTTTGTTGAAGATTTGGTTTGTTATGAACAAGAGCATGCTTAAAGTTGATGCTGTTGTTGCTGTTGTTGATTCTAATGGGATAGTACAAGATTAAAGTTGATGTAGGTTGTTTCCTTTAAGGAAATTATTGGTTAGGGTATGATTATTTATGATAACTATAATTCAATAACATGGTTGGGGTATATCATTTCTCTGTTGAACAATTTCTAGTGTGATGCTTTAGATTTGCTTTAATTTAAGCTCTTTTAACTTCATGGAAACAAATGACATTTTGAGATAAGTCCAATTTTCAAACATCTTGTTGGCGAATCTAATTTTCAAACTTGAGAATAAAACAAAATGGATGGAAGAAGTTCCAGTCTCGGGATAAGTCTCACAGGTGAGAGGTGGGGATTAGACATGGCAATAAAACCCAGATCCACGGGTACCCACCCGAACCCGCCCGAAGTTGACGGGGAAAACCCGCTTTGACTGAGTTTGGGTTCGGGTTTGGGTTTTCCCCGATTAGAAAACATGGGAATGGGTCGGGTAATGGGGACACTAGTACCCACCCCGAATCCGTCCCAGAACCCGCCCCGTTTATTTCAATATGTACATTATTATTTATATTTTATAATTTATATTATTAAATATGTGGTTAATGTTTTAATAATTTGATTTGTATTTATTATTTTAAATATTTGAAATATATGAATGAATTTTTTTGAGATTGTTTTATTTTGTTATTTATAACGTAATTTGATTTTTGAAAAAGTAAATATTTTTATTAAAAAAATTGATTTTACGAAATAGATGGTGGCGGGGCGGGGATATCCGAACCCAACCCGAACCCGTCAAGGACGGGTTTGAGTTTTTGTTCTCCATCCCCGTTTGGGTTTGGGACGGATAACGGGGATTGATTGGGGATTCGGGTTTGGGTTTGGGGGAGGTAAAAACTGTCTCCGACCCGCCCCGTTGCCATGCCTAGTGGGGATATCATGTGTGGTAATAGTTAAAAGACTTGAAATTATACAATTGCTTTCTATGATTGGTATTTGTTTCTAAATCTATATTTGAAATATAGATATAGAAACCATAACACAATCCGTCAACCATAGGTATTTTTTTTAGGCAGGATAGTAGTGTTAGATTCAATATTTACATCTACAATTTCTTTTTATAACTTTGATACATAACACATTAATAAATTATTATTTTTTTTATAATTTTTCAAAATATTTTGGGTTCCCCGTTATTTTGGTGATTTGCAAACATTCTCCAACCTAAACTATTTCACTAAACTCCTATAACATTATGTCTTTGATCTTCATCTCCCGAAGAGGATCTAAGACTTCATGACCCTTGAGTTTGAAAAGCTCAATTTTGTTAAGGCAACACAACTTCACTCTTAAATCTTCAATATCAACTGTAGCACATCATCAAAAAGGGTTAAATGCCAAACAAAAATTTAATTTCATAAATGATTTAAGTTCAAAAATGGAAAACCAAAAGAGTTTTTATGCATTATATTTTTTTTAAAATTTTGTTCAATTAGATTTCATTAACTTATAATAATATGATATAAAACTAGAAAAAAAATTCTAAGTATAAATGTACTAGTATATTTGCAGAGGACACACTAGGGACGACACGTGAACCATACAAGGCGGGTAGATAACTATTAGTCGTCCATGTATAATCGTACGTGCCTTTGTTACAATGCACTCCCGTTTTCTGATTACTTCACCCCATGTATTA
Source organism: Vicia villosa (assembly GCF_029867415.1). Lineage (NCBI taxonomy): Eukaryota > Viridiplantae > Streptophyta > Magnoliopsida > Fabales > Fabaceae > Vicia > Vicia villosa. The sequence continues at coordinate 147,575,706 of NC_081185.1, read as the reverse complement.
AAATACTCATCCATCTACGCGAATGTGTGAATAACGTGTCACTGCTTAGTAACAACATTAAATGGTCAATCAACAAAGATGTTTCAAAATATTATAGAGAAAATAACTATTCATTCCCCACACTTGTAAAGGAGAAAAAAGCCATTAACATTTTCTTGCATTCTAAGACTCAGACTCTAGAGGTTCTTATAAATACCTCAACCTTAAGGTTAAGGAGGACATTTAATTCACTAATAAAAGCACCAGATATTGAGCTTTTTATCATCCTTGTGTGAGTTTACTCTAACACCACAACAACCCTAAAAATATCTGACTTCCATACACTATAAGGGATAGTCACGAGTTGTACTTTTAGCAAGCTCGTCAACACAAAAGGTGCAAGGCATAACCAACATGAAGTCTCATATGAGGGACTCAACTTAAAGTCTTACTTGAGGGACTCAACGTAAAGTCTTGTATAAGGGACTCAACATAAAGTTTCACCTGAGGGATTCAACATAAAGTCTCGCTTGAGGGACTCAATATAAATCTCATGAGGGATTCAACCTAAAGTATCGCCAGTGGGAGTCAACATGAAGTCTTGCTTGAGGGAGTTAGCAAAAATTTTCATCTGAGAAACTCATTGTAAAGTCTCACTTGAGGGACTCAACGTAAAGTCTCGACTGAGAGACTCAACATTAATCCCTGTCTGAGAGTTTTCATCCAGAGTTTGCAAAAGGGTTTTAAGACTAAATCACTTGGCCATTTATGAGGTCTCGTGTTTATACGGTTATGTATTGGTATATTTGCAATGGACACACTAGGGGCGATGCAAGATCCATTAGAGGTGGACGAACAACCACTAGTGCCCATGTATAATCGTATATGCCCATTTATTACAATGCACACTTGTTTCCTAATTACCTCACCCATGTATTGAAATACTCGCCCATCTATACGAACGTGGGAATGACGCGCCACTACTCAATAATAACAATAAAGAGTCTGTCAAGAAAGACAAACATGTTCCCTAATATTATAGGAGAAATAACTACAATTTTCCATGCTTCTGAAGGAGAAAAGGGTATGTACTGCTCTCTTAAGTTCTAAGACTCACGTCCAAAAGATTCTTATAAATACATCAACCCTAAAGTTAAGGAGAACATTCAATTCACTTATAAAAACACTAATATACAAAGTTCTTAACATGAATTTGCTCTAACACAACAACAACTTTAAAAACCTCTCACGATACACCACAAGAGAATACCGCATATTGTATTATTAGCATGTAAGTACAATAAAGATATGTCAAATATCAAATTAAGTTTAATTGTGCAAACCGTCTCTCCAAAATCAAACTTTACAACTCTAAAAATTATATTTTAACTTGCATACTCTATTCAATATTCAAGCTTTCATTGCATTACAACCTTCGATCAAACTCTATGTTTGTTTTCATATTTATTTTTAAAAATTCATTAGTTACCATCTTTTTAAACACGTGTTGAAGACAAAAGAGAGATTTTATAAGAGAAGGAATTCAAATTATCAATAGACATAACATAAATCGTCAAATAAAAATAAATTAAAGTAAGAGATCAAATTAATAATACAAGGTTAAAATCAAAAAAAAATAGACCTTTAGTAAAATGTCAAGATTTCTATTTTTTATATAAAAATCGAGTATTCTTTGCGTGGAACTGTATAGATTAATCATTCAAGTTGGTAGAACCTTAATAAATTATAATTTTTTCTTTAAAAAATTTAACACTAAGTGAACAGTAGCGAACCCAAAACCTCTAATAAAACGTAATAGATCATTTATCATCTCTTTCAAGGACTATTGAATAAACTTATATTTACATAAATCATTTGCATAATTAGGTTATGAAATTATATTTTCCATCTATAAATATCAAAATCATTTAAAATAAAATAATATAAACCTAATGAAAAACAAGTAGTATGTTGAAGTTTTAGAACAACTATTGAAGCATGTGTGTATATAACAAGAAGAATAATAACTCCAGCTATCTCCCATTTTGTAATCTTCCATCTCACTTCCTTCCTCCCCCTCTAATGCTTCACTCCTCTCTCTAACTCTAACCTACTTCTCCATTTTTCACCACTCTTCTCTAAAACCTTCTAAATCCCTATATCACTTTCTCTCTATCATCATCAGATCAAAATCTCATTTTCTATAATGGGTTCTGTCTCATATACACACAGTTGATTCAAAATACTACAAAGTAAGCTCCTTTTTTATTACCTATCTCTTGTTTGTATCTTCACTTTCAATTTATGAAATCTTCTGACATTGGCTAAGTACTGGATCGAACATGGGTTTTGAAAAATCTTCATAGTATCTGTGTTTGAATGCTTTTTCTTCGGTTATTTGCTATGAAATTGAGTTTGGTTTTTTGTTTGCATTTTGGGTTTTTCTAATCTGTTGGATAGAAATTTAAAAAGGGTTTCGTTTATTTTGTTTAGGATTAGATGATCTATGATAAAGTTTTTTTTTTGTTTGCTATGGTGAATGATTTGAATTTTTTTGTTTTGTGACTGCTATGTGTTTGTGATTTTTACTGTGTGAAAATATGGAGATAAGTTGATCCTTTGATTGGTTATTCAGAGTTTCAGTTGTAGTGAGAATGTAAGATGCAAGTACAGTGTTTGTGTCTGTTGTTTCTGACTATTGACAAAGGAATGGGTTTTCTGAAGGGTGTTTAGTTTAGGGTTTAGGTTTTTTTTTTATGTTGTAGATTTGAAAGATTAAGCATGTGTGGTAGTATCTTGAAGTTCTTGCTTTTGGCCCTAATCAGAATTTGATCCTGAAATAGGAAACAACTGAAGGGAAATTATAGTTGCATATTTGATCTCTGTTAATAGTTGATGCAAATCTTAGTTATTGTATCTGAAAGGTGGTGCGGAAAAGTGGTTGGCTGGTAGAATCTCACAAAATCGATGTGCAGTTTTAACTACCATTTTTAAACCTAATGGTTTATCAAGTTTGACAATTTTCATTGTCATAAGTTTTTGCTGTGTTTGGACTTTCAAGTATAGTTGTTTCGTCTGTGCAGATTTCTACTTAGTACTTTCTTTCAACGAAGTTCTTTGACGATGGGTAGAGGCCGAGGAAAAGGGAAGAAGCAATCTGCTATTGTTGAGGATCTTGTAAGCGACGAAGAGGATAAAGTACCAGCTCACAGAAAAAGAGGGAGACCGATAAAACCAGTCACGGATGAAAACGAAGAAGTCGTTGAAGTAACTGAAAAGATAGAGAACGGCGAGGAGAATGTAAATGGCAATGATTTGAAAACTGGGGTTATCACTGTGAATAAAAAGAAAAGGAAAAGGTCTTCACAGGTTAAAGAAAAGATAGAACCAATGAAAGAGGAGAACGGCGTCCGAGCAAAGTCTAGCCCTACCGATTCAGCGAAGTCTACTGGATTCCGACAAAATGGAAGCAGGCGTAAAAGCAAGCCTCGCCGCGCCGCAGAAGCTGGCGTAGATTGCAAGTGATCAAGGGATTTTTGGTAATAGTTTCATGACCTTGAAATTGCTGGAGTTTGTTTGATTTATATACGGCTTCTTATGGCTGCTGCTGCTTATTATTATTGTAACTTTCATATGCTTATTTTAGTTTTGAGGCTTCATAGTAGGGACTATTGCTGAAAAAAACTATTAAAATTTTGTAGATATTCTTTTATCATGATGAGTTTGATTTCCTCTTGCTTTCACAAATCTCTGAAGGCACATTTGTTTCCTTGATTTTCCCTTGCTTTCTCAGTCCTCAAATTACTTATCTGGCGTAAAATAGAAGTAATAAAGGCATGCTACCTTGGATGCACATGTAAAGAGACAACTTTCTAACACCACTCATTATTGCAATAACTTTGCTACAAAGCAGAGGCCCCATACTCTGCATTCAAAATTTCCAACATCACTCTAGAACTTACAACTTTGCAATGGGTCTTATTCCATTTTGGCCTTTACAATTTAGATGTGGCTTATTCATTTTGTTGCTCTTTCTGTTTCATGTTAGTATTTGTCAATAATTCAACCTATTTCTTTAGGGCCCCCATCTCCTTACACTGAAAAATAATAGAATTGTAGTGTCTCTTACACTATTAAGAGGTTAGTAAAAATGATATTTGCATTGTTTTTTAAGTTAAGACGATTCTAGTAAAAGGAATAGGACAAAATATGAATGCCTATGAGTTATAACCTCACACTCTACTTGAAGTAACATCTCAAAAACACTAAAATTGGTGTAGCATTTGGCAAAGAGAGCCCACAAATTATATAGTTTCAATTTGGAGTAGACCCAATACAAGAGTGTGAGGGCTTGAATTGATATAAGTTGGAAAGTTGTAACATTAAAATTTATAGCTGTATGTATCTCCACATATAACATTCATACCCTACAATTACATATTTACCTTTTTGATGTGTTTTTTTTCTCTCAATTAGACAGCTGTAAAGTGCTATTTGTAGTGAATAAACGTGTAAAATTGTTCACCAATCACCATAAATAGTTAGTTAGTGATTTTATTTTTTGAAATAATGAAGGATGGTTTTGACATGTTATAAAATTGCGGGGGTATAAGTGTCAAGTGTTGGGTATATATCAGAATATTATAATTATGGTGAATATGTCTAAATTTAAGTTTTTCCTGTAATATCTGTGTAATGATTTAGATCAGTCTTATAAGGGTTTGTTTGATGTGTGGGATAAACAATAAAATAAAATATTATATAATATCATCTTAATTAAGAATTTGGTGACACATTATTTTTAAATTTATCATATTTTATCTAGTTAAAATCTACATTTTGAATTTATATTAGATTAAAATTAGAAGGATAAGACAAGAAAGTTAATTAGAAGGATAAGTCGAGAAACATACTTGCCGATTTGAAAAAAAAGACAAGAAAGTGTTTCAAATATCAAACAGGTATACAATGAACGTAACAAATTGAACATCGCGAAAAAAGGGTCAAGGTCGGAAATGCAACAACTTTTGAAACTTTTGGACGATAACCAATATGTTTCAAGTTATAGAGCTTGTGAGGACAATGTTACTGTTCGTGACATATTTTGGATTCATTCCGAAAGTATCAACTTGTTCAACACATTTTCAATCGTCCTTGTAATTGATTCGACGTACAAGATCAGGCTTCCGCTTCTAGAAATTGTTGGTGTGACCTTTACGAACAAGACATTTTCAGTTGGATTCACTTTTTTGGAATGTGAGAAAGAAGATAACGTTACATGGGCACACCAACAATTTCTTCCATAGAGAAATTCTCCTTTTTAAATCTCATAACTATTTTGGATCCATTTGGACTTTTACCTTATATAGAAAAGAACTTGAGAAGTCTTACATTCTCATATTTTGAAGTTTTATTAAAAAATAATTCTTGAGGTTAATGATGATATCAGTTTTCATCACAACAATAATTATGCGGTATGTTATATCTAGATGTTTTACTCAATCTTTCTCATAATCTAGTTATATTCGATTGTTAGGAATTGATATTTTTGAACATACAATTGTTTTTGTTATTTTAGAATAACTCTTAATTTCTGTACCAACTTAAAAACTCTTTTTTGAAGCATGTGTCTTTCATAATGACATTTTAGAATAAAATATAAAATCAAAATACAGTAAATTCAAACTTAAAAACTCTTTTCTGAAGCATGTGTCTTTCGTAATGACATGTGAGGGTGGAAATTTTCAAACCTTCCATGTTCCTTGCTCACATGTTATTCAGCGTGCTCAAGCATACACCAGGACTATTCTGTGCATATAATTGATGTGTTCAAAGTTGTTAGCGTGTTTAAGGTATATAGAGAAAGCTTCCTCGATGTTTTGACTGAAGCAAATTGGCCTCGATATGAAAGAGACACTATTTTCTACAATGACACCATGAAAAGAAAAAAGAAATGTCGCCTAAACACTACCCGCATTATAACAAAAATGGACAATATAAGGAAAAAAGGAGATGTGGTATTTGTCGCAAGAGTGTGCATGTGCGTAAAAAATGTTCAAACAGAGTTGGTATTTCTATTTAGTTATGTTTGTTGTTTTAGTTCATTGAATCACTGTCTTGTAATTTCTTTTAACAACAAAGATAAATTTTATTTAAAATTCAAATCTTCCAGCTACATCACAATAACGATTACAATAAAATAACAACTTAAAATAAAGTTACAACACAATAAAAGATTACATCAAACCACAAACTTCAAATAAAGTTACATTAAATCAACACTAACATAACATACATTGTGTTAGACTACTCGACGAAAACACCTAGAACTAGTGGATTTTAAACGCCTCGTTAACTTCTCCACTGCGAGTTGAAAACATACAATGGACATCTAAATTAATTTGTATATGATCCTAATAATATAGGTAGGTACCATCTTGTCTTGCATCCATCAAGGTAATTTATAGACAACGATATTGATAATTCAACATTCTTACACACCTCTATTTATAGAAGGTCATACCCAGATGACAGACCCTTTCTACCAAAAAAATTTTGGCGGAAAGTTGTTGAAAAATAAATAGATTTATATTCATAATAAATATGAATTTTTAAAAATATACAACAATAATTAAAATATATTACAAAAAAAATTCAAAAAAATAATTTATATTATTAAATATTTATTTATTAATTTTTATATTTAATTTATAATTTAAAACAATTAAATTTATTAAAAAAATAAAAAACAAAAAATAATAATAATAAAGGGTACTCCATCCAAGATGGTGGCCCCATGAAAGGGGACTGACACGTCACCCATCTGGGATGGAGTGTGGGTTTTTTCTTTTAAAAAAATGTGAAAAGGTGGCATGTGGAGAAACAAATTTCATAGGGTGGCATTTTGGAATATATTTTCAGAAGTGTGGCATGCAAGTCAAAATTCCTAGTTTTGGCCATGTTTGTTAGGGTTGTTCAAAACCGAACCAATCTAATAGAAAAACGTCAACCGAACCAAACTAAATCGAAACCGCAAATAAATGTTTTTGGTTAAGATGTCTTTGAGCCATTTTCTAACAAAACCGTGCAGTTCCGTTCGATTCACGGTTTGTAGTTTTCAAAACAAACCAAATCAAACCGCATTATGTTATAAAATTTAATAAACCATTATATATATATATATATATATATATATATATATATATATATATATTAATTCTTTAGAGAAATCAACAAGTACTATATATTTTATCATATTCTTTGTATGATATTTGTTTTAATTTTCATTTCAACAAAAAAATAAAATATTATTCTTTTATAAATACTATTTTGACAAAATATATTTCTTCGTATTATTTGTATGATATTTATTTTAAGAATGTAATTTAATGTATATCTTTCTTTAGACCTAAGATAAATATGTAAGACGCAATTTTATGCATCAAATTGTAAATTTATTAAAGTGACAAGACTAAATTGATCAATCACTTCAAACTAGTAAAAGTATCATAATCAAAATTTAAACAATTTGTTGAAATCAAACTAGTGTTTACGCCTTATTCGGCTCAACACCTGGTGGACTGTGGACTGGCATGCATAGACTAATATGATGAGAAACAAACGTCTACACTTTATTAGGCTTGGCGCTTGGCGCACTGTGGTCTGTCATACATATGACGATTTGATGAGAAGGAAACATTTATGTCTATCTTATCATGCTTGACGCTTTGTGGACTATGGAATGACATGCATAGGCCGATCTGATGAGAAGAAACATCCACGCCTTATCATGCTTGACGCTTTGTGGAATGTGGACTGGCATGGATAGGCCGATCTGATGAGAAACAAATGTCAACACATTATTTGGCTCGACGTAGGATTGTGTGTGTGACCATGCCAAGTAGAGAAGGTCTAGCTCAACTCAAGCATTTGACGTGTTTAGCTCATCTTGGACATTCATGTTATTTCGGGCTTTCACTTTGATGAGATTACCCAAAATAAAGCTCCTCCTAGAGTTTTCCTATGACATGTCACGTGCCTGACATGGATGAGTGACGTAAGATGTGTGTGCTCAACTACACACTCCTATACATAAGAGTGACGTAATGTGCATTCTCAACTCCACACTCCTGCACGAAAGAATGATGTAAGATGCACATGCTCAACTCTATGCTCATGTAATGACAAATTGTGCGGACCTTAGAGATAAAGCCTAATAAATTTGGACATCACATAGAGGAGCCCATTAGGTCAAGACAAGGTGGACTTTAAAAGACAAGATTTATGAGAAAAAGAGAGAGATTGGAAGATTGAGAGAAACAATGAATTTTAACATTCCTAATTTTTTGAGAGGGTTTTTGATATTCCATCTAAGGTTTTCTATTGAATAGTTCGTCCGAAGGAACTATCTTCTATTTTACGTACGTGAACAAATACCAATTAACAACTGGTAAGGAAAAAGGAAAAAACGATAAATTGCATGACAAAGAATACAATATTCTTTCGTTGTTAGATCAATTATGCCTACGTCTTAGATCAATTATGCCTACGTCTTCAATTAGAGAACAATCGTAATTCAATATTATTATTCAAGTGAATTAATATTTACTTTATCACAAACCATACCGGGGAGAGAAAGGGCAATGGTAGCTTAAATGCTCCTCTTGATCTTGGCTTTGAGCCATATTCAGCATAGTTGAATAGATTAGGCACTGATGCTTTATTGCCTAAGAGAATCATATTCTGATGGTACCCAAAGAAGCAAACACGTAGGTATACTGGCAAAATTTGAGCTTAGTTTAAGAATAATTCTTGGACAAATACATTTGAAGACACCATTAGTATTAGGACAGCATGGTTTGGTTTTGGCCATGTTTGTGGGTTAGGGGAGTAGGGGTAGGTAAGGTATAAAAAAATAACTAAAATTTACCAAAAGTTGGCACAAAGAGAACAGTTAAACCTGTTTGGGCCTGTAATAGTTAATGCGAGAGAAATGAAAAAGGGTACTCTCTCATGCTTTATTTCCTTTCATTATTTAATTTTCTTTTGTTTCTGGGACTCCACAAACACAAAACACTACACTACAACAATCAACACTAGTCTCTTGTTCTGAGTGTACCATACGCTGCAATGCACTGAACTGGCCTCTGGCAACAACATGGCCCAACGTCAAGTCTCTCCTTTCTTCCATCTCCTCTTTTGTCTTCAACTTTACTTTTTCACTTTCATCTCTCAAACTCAAATTTATTAAACAACCACCAACCCCTACACTAGACCCCCACTCTCTCACTCTCATTTATCATCATCTACACCAATGAATACAATCTAGTTACTCATTACTCACCACCAAACCACACACACCAATGGATTCAGAAAACTCTTCTTCAGAAGAGTCCTCTCTAAATGGCTTGAAGTTTGGCCAAAGAATCTATTTTGAGGATTCATCTCTTGCAAACTCCTCTACTGCCAATGCCAATGCTAATGTTTCTTCTTCTAGTGGCTCCAAGAAAGGAAGAGGTGGTTCAGCTCAACACTCTCAACCTCCTAGGTGTCAAGTTGAGGGCTGTAAAGTAGATCTGAGTGATGCTAAAGCTTACTATTCTAGACACAAAGTTTGTAGCATGCACTCTAAGTCCCCTACTGTTACTGTTTCTGGTCTCCAACAAAGGTTTTGTCAACAGTGTAGCAGGTCTTTTTTACCTTTCTAACCTAACTCATTCTTTTTCTTATGGTAGGGTTATTAGGGTCATTTTATTTTATTTGTTTAATATTTATTTATTTATTCATTCTCCAGGTTTTATTGAATGTTTGATATATCATATGTTATCCTGTTTGGTCGGTTTATCTATAGTAGCTTTTATTATAACAATAATATTCTTTGCTTGTTTGTGTTGTTAGAACTTTTGATTGTGCTGTTGCTTTTGTCCAAGTTTGGGTTGTGTTGAATGTGTTTGGGGTGTACTTTGCTTTTTTCCTGTCTTAGCTTTAAACTGCTTATTTGAATAGTGAATAGTGTTTTCCTTTTCAGGGAATTTGATTCTTGCATCTTAGTTGTGCTAGATATATACTTAACTAGTAATTAGTTATATAAATCAAATTGTTTGATCATGTAAACATGTTTGATTTCTATTGCAAGAGTAGTTCCTTTGTTGATCTAAATGAACCCAGGGTTCTTAAGCATGCTTAATGATAATTATATGCTAATGGGAGTTTGCGAGTGGCTGCACCGTTCTATTGTATGGTCATTGGTAAAGAAAGTGTTTTGGGCTGGCCAAAATAGTTCCCACATAAGGGTAGTTTATATATACAACACTCACACTCCTCAATTCAACATGGTGTTTTTCTAAAGGAAAAAGTTATGAGGGTTCTTGCATCTAGAGCAGACAATACCTCGTAGCCGCAGTGGTGCGGGCTTGAGGTTAACAAAACATTGGCCTCGCCTATGGGAACTTGAAGTTCGCCCCGCTTAGCCTCGACTGAGGGGCAACTAAGATGTAAAAATACTCTTTTGTCGTGACGTGTTCATACACATTTTATGTCATGCTAGCTCATGTTAGTGTGCATGCATAGTGTACAATTAATTTGTTAGCACCTTGTTGAGAATGAGTACTATTGGTGTAGCTGGATAATGTAATCCAGGTCTCTTGCTTTGGTTTTGTAATTATGCATTGCTGTTCTGTTATACAATTCTAGCTTTATCTTGTGTACTTTCCTTTGTTTGACTTAGTGGTGTGGTAGAGCATGCTACTGAACATTGTAAGGGAGTGTTCAATTTTAAGAATAGTGTATTTTTCGAGGTGGATGGTTATCTGACTGAGATTTGAAGAACATGGTTTATCAATATGTGTATGTGATTCCTATATGTACTTTTGCGTAGCTGCAATAGCTTTCTTTCTGGTATTTGTTCCTAATGTAATTTGGATTTGTTTATTTGAGTTTATCTACTAATATAAACACTTTCAAGACTGTTTGGAAAAATTGATGACTTGTTTGTAAGCTGTTTTGAACTTATTAGCTTATGATAGTTAAAAACAACTAATAGCTTATGTGAAAACAATTTGACTTTGTTTTACCTTTTGTTATAAGCGAATAATAAGCTGTTTATCCAAACATTATCTTTCTGTCTTTTTGGGATTATGGCTCGTCCCGAGTTGGATATGGTTTTCTGAATGAAATATCACTCCTCGTCCTCTGATCTGTAGCAGTTAAGGTGCATGTTATGTTCCATAATTAGTGTCTAAGGTACGATGCTTGGACTCTTAGCATCTATTCGGATGATATACTGTTTAGGATTTCGGTCTCATTTGCATTTGTATTTAATGAGAAATAAAAGATTCTTCCAAGCGAATCCAACTTTTTCGGTAACAACAGCATCAGCATGTTATGTGATGCTAGTTAGCAATAGACTTGTCATGTTAACATTTCTGAAGTCTTAACCTTTGGGTAAACTTGTGCTCATTCATCTTTCTTCAACAAATGATTATTATTTAGAAATACTATAATCATTTTTCATAGCCTTTTTCAGATTTCATCAGCTTGCTGAGTTTGATCAAGGAAAAAGAAGTTGCCGCAGACGACTAGCTGGTCATAATGAGCGTCGCAGAAAGCCCCCACCCAGCTCTCTCTTATCCTCACATTTTACGCGATTTTCTTCATCTGTTTTTGGTTAGAAACTATCAGTAAAATTTCAATTTTAAATCCATCTACTATCAGTTTTTGTTGTATTGGTGATTTTCCAACTTGTACTATATTTCTGACATGCTAACAATTCAAATACTTGACACTTTTCACGACAGATAACAGCGGCGGAGGTGGCAGTTTCCTGATGGAATTTGCCTCACACCCAAAACTTAGCCTGAGAAATTCACTTCAATCATCTGGAAATCAAACCTCACCACTCGGTTGGTCTTGGCCGGGAAACTCGGAGTCGCCATCTGACAACTTTTTCTTGGAAGGTTCGGTGGGTGGGACAAGCTTCCCTGGTGCCAGGCATCCTTCCGAGGAAAGTTACACCGGAGTCACAGATTCAAGCTGTGCTCTCTCTCTTCTGTCAAATCAAACATGGGGTTCTAGAAACACAGAACCAAGTCTTGGATTGAATAACATGCTGAATTTCAACGAGACACCACCCATGACACAACTAGCTACATCTTCTCAAGGTGTAGCCATGCATCAACTTCCAAACACTTCCTGTTATTTCAAGGACATTGATGCTAGTAGCCTTTCACACGAGGTTGTTCCCGATCTTGGTCTAGGTCACATGTCGCAGCCTCTCGATAGCCAACTTCACGGCGATCTTGATCTGTCGCAGCAGGGAAGGAGGCATTATATGGATGTAGAGCACTCCAGGGCCTATGAATCTTCTCAATGGTCACTTTAATGCACTTGTTTGGTGTCAGGTTTGTAATATCATGTTTCACAATTATTGGAACTCAGAAAAATGAGAAGTTAACTAAGGCATACTTGGTTCTTTGCTAGTTTGATACTATTTTGCTTTCTTAGCCTTGCTTCATTTGTGAAACTTTCAGTCACTTTTTGAATATTTGCTGGGACAGCTGAGTTATGGGGCTTTTAAGTTGTATGAAATTGTTTGATGTGGATTTGAATTCGTAGTCATTCTGATTGCGAGACTCGCAGTGGGAATTTACTTTATGTTTGTGTTGAATGCAATGAATCATCTTAAAATCCCATCTCTTGCATCCCTATATGTCTAGCTAATAAATATAGATGAAAAATGATTAAAGATAATGTATGGATTATGATGTCCATTGTTGTTCGATGAGTACATTACATGTGATTTTGATAGTAACTGGAATTTCTTTGCTACTAAAATCCAAACATACCGTAGTATGTGATTGTTATTGTGTTGGATTGTTGTTATTATTTGATTTGCAAATGCATTAAAGTTTTAGTGCATTGCGGTTGGGAATACCGTAACACTTACACTAGTGTCTCTTTTTTGTTTGAAAAATACGTTGCCTTTTCAACTCTGAATAAGACTGCAAGTTACTAAAAAAATTGGTATTATTGATTATTATCAGCAATCTAGATACAAGTTTATGAGGTACTCAATTGGGTCAAAAAATATAAGGCTCATAGAGTGTTTATACAATCTTTATAAAAGTATTTACATATTATCAAAGGAGGTTCTCATATTTAAGTGGGATTCAAACTATGTTTTTGAGAGGTGTACATTGAGTTTTTGTCAAGCATCTTAATTTTTTAGAGGTTAAGTGTTATTAATTATGGTTCAATTATGATAATATAATTAAAAGTCCTATTTAGTTATTGTTGAGAATTTCTTTTTCCGCCGCCTTTATTGGTTCTTTCTAAAAACTAAAAAATGTTCTTAATTTTCGGAGATGCATCTCCGAACGTATAATTTTCATCCAAAATAAGCGTAAATTGTTGAGTTCCTTCCTTTCACTTTGTCAAAATTTAATTTGGAGATGTATCTTCGTATGTGGTTTAGAGTTTGTCTGCAGATACATTTTCGGATTAACCTTTTTTTCAAACTCAAGTGTTTTTCGGAGATGGATCTCCAAATGCATTCAATTGAAATATAACGCATGCTAAACCCACCCTTTTCTCCATTTTCAAAAGCTTTTGAAATACCTCTATTGGAGTTCGTGGGCGACATTCTTCCGGTCAATTTCTTAAGGAATAACACTACTTCTACTTCAATCGTTCCAATCCCAACTCATTCAATGAACATGGGATGCAGTACCCTCGCACGGTCGATCTAATTTTTAAAGCATTGTTTTGAACCATAATAGTGGTTCGATCAAAGAGTGTTTATAACTTTCAAAATTCAATGAAGTTTATATGTATTAGATTTTATTTTTATTTTTACTGATATTTTAAATTTTTTTTTTTTCATAAAAAGTGAAAATTTTATAAAAATATTTATGAGATAGTCAAAATTGAAATACGAGGGAGTCTCAATATAGGCTTGGAGAAAATAAACCAATACCAAAAGAATAAAAATACCCATCTAACAATTATCAATAATGTACTAATATGTTTTATATTGGAACCTGATGTTTTTACATAATAACTACTAACTAAGCTGATTTAACGAAAGTTCATATTTTTATTCTTGTTAAAAGTGAAATAAAATTCAAAAACATATCAAAATTGTTCTAATTTTATAACTTTAAAAACTAAAAAGTGAAAATCGTTTTTGGTGAAGTAACTCAATCCTTAATAAAATCCCCTAAGAAGACCATATGTAATAAAATGAGTATCGCTTTTTTCACCTCAGCATGAACTCCATGGAATTTTTTAGTAAAAAGCCCAATCAATCTTGTTATAGAAATAAGGCCCAGTAAGTTGTTTCGCGCCAAAACGTACCAAACTGTTGAATCGTCTTCCTCCTCCGCAACGGTCTCGGTTAGTGGACCCCACCTCACCGGAAACTAACTCCGACCGCTCAAACAATTCAAACCACCATTCTCACCACCGTCACACTTTGATTTCTCCGATCTTGATTCTATTTTCTCCTTCTTTCTTTTCTTAAGTGCAAAGAGTATTTCTAACGGTTTCTTCCAATTCTCGTGAAAATGATTCGCAACTTCCCTTACCTCCTTCTCAATCTCGTTCTCTTTTCGTCAATTTTGATTTCTCAGAGCTTGGGGTTAACTAGTCCATCTGAAGGTAACTCAGATAACTTTTCATAAACTCTTCCATTGTTCTATAACTTTATTCTTGGAAAGAGAGTTAAATTTTTAGTATCTATATCACTGTTGAATCTTTCTTCTTTCGAGGGTTTGGTAACATAGATTTTCATTCCGGTAGCTACATGCACGTGTTTAAGGAAAGTTGATCACTGAAATTTTTACATATATTGTTAAATTTTGTTGCTATTCTAGTGGATATAGATTGATTTGGCTTTTAGCTCTTTCAGTAACCCTATATTTCTTGTGATGTTTGTTTGGGTGACAGTGACTGCTCTACGGGATCTATACCAGGCTTTGAATTACTCGAATGCACTCCGTGGATGGAATGGTAGTGATCCTTGTGAGGAGTCTTGGACGGGTGTTACTTGTTCCAGATCATCCGTTATACGCCTGTAATGTACCAAATTCACCGATCAGATTTCATACTTAGTCTCTCTTTGGATTAACAGCTAAATTAAGCACTTATAGCATACGTTGTTATGTATCAGCTACTTGTGCTTAGTCTTAAAATGTTTCCGTGAACTCTGAGGAACAGTTTCACAAGTGCTTATTATGTTGGTGCATAAGCTTAAATAAGCTAATTCAAGCAGACTCTTAGATCATAATGAAATTGATAATTGTTATCCGTGTTCTCGGTCAAAATGCAGACAAATTCAAGGGCTAAACCTCACTGGGAGTCTATGCAGGCTCTATCCTCTACAGAACTTGAAGAAGCTGTGAGTGTTTGTAATTTCGTATAGCGTTAGTTTTAGATACTTATTAGAACATTTGAATTTTAGGATATGCTATTAACTAACTTGCTTCTATATTCTCGTTTTTTTTTTTTGTAGTGATGTCAGTTCAAATAACATAGTGGGTGAAATGCCATTTGGTTTAACCCCCACTGTCACTCATATGTAAGGCGACTGTTCTTCTAATTTTGTTTGCTACAGGATTGAATTTTGTGCTTGCTGATTGGCATACCTGCATGTTCAGTACTGTATTGTTCTTCTGATTATTTGTTTGCAGAAAGAATGCTTGCTTTCTTACAACTATTTGAGCGAAAATATCCCACGGGAATTTGATTCTTTGGAGATATAATGTCTTTATCAATTGAAAATAAAACATTGTTCATACTTTTTGTCTCTTTTGAGCATAATATATTATAATGATTGAGCTTTACTAGTGGCTGTGCAAGTGCAATAGTCATTTTCATCTTGTGTTGCAGGAATTTAAGCCACAATTTCTTAATTGGACCTATTGGTGACGTATTTACTGGCTTAGATAATCTCAAAGAAATGTATGGCTACTTCTCTTGGGTCTTGCGGTATTTGCATTTGATTTCAATAATATGAATAAGTGACAAAACCAGTACAAAATTCTAGGTACTTGAATCCTTGAGTTTTCTGGATCTGTGAGACCAAATCATGAATGCAAATTGAACTTTTTAAACCTTACAAAAAAGTGATAAAATAGTGGACTATAGCCTTGTAGATTATAATATATTAAAGAAAACCATTCAGCTAAAAAATAGATAAAAGCAAAACATAGATGGCTTCTCCTCTTTATTGATGTTTTTTGTTGAAGATGTGTAAAAGTTGAGAAGCACCAGAGATAGGAGTCCATCGAAAAAATATAAATATTTTGTAAGTTTCACAGATTTAAAGGGCTATGATAAAGACTGGGTTTTGAGAAAATGAGATTAACAAAATGCAGATGCTTTGACTGTTTTGTCCAAAATTCATTAAATAGAACCTCATGAAGGGTGATTTCCTTTCTTCAGGGACCTTTCATACAATAATTTCTCGGGAGATCTACCAAGATCATTTGGTTCCTTGACAAACCTTGCTAGATTGTAAACTTTTTCCTTCTCATGCCTTATTTACTCTAAACTTGATTTATGTTTCATCATATATTCAATTATTGAAGGAAGAGCTTTTTCTTATAGGGGTCGGTTGGTTTGATATGAAAATTGGTGCTTATTTGCAGGTTCTTGCAGAATAACAGATTCACTGGATCAGTCACCTACCTGGCGGAACTTCCACTTACAGATTTGTAGGATTATCTCTAACATTTTCCCAATAAATATTTACAGTTCTACTATTTGCTGATTTGTCAGTGTTGCCAGGAACATTCAAGATAATATGTTTAGTGGCCTTCTTCCACATCATTTTCAGAACATAAAAAAATTAAGGTCAGTGACAACAATTCGAGTTTGCTCTCCATATTTTATTGCATCAAACAGAAGTGGACACTTAAGATAGTAACCATCCCCTCTACCCTAAAATAGGATTGGTGGGAATAAATTCCATGCAGCGGACAACTATCCCCCATTGACTTCACCTGTGGGGACATTATCAGTTGAGCATAATATTAGTCGCCCGCCCACAACTAATACAAATGCCATCAAGAACTATGCTCCTCCCAAAGTACGTGAGCACAAGCATAAGAAGAAACAATTCGGTCCTGGAGGAATTGCTTTTATTGCTGCTGGAGGAACAATAATGGCTACAGGTGTGGCACTCCTTATTGCAATCCGGTTAAACAAACTGCATTCTCAAAGCCGGAACAAGAATTACTCAGAAAGCAATGATATCTCTATTCATTCTCATCCAACCAGTGCAAGCATAGGTAATTCATACAGAAAAGCATATGGACTGCGAGGCACTTTATAATCTATATCTTGTTTTGTCAGTTTTTTTGAGGGGACCAGAGAAAATCTTGAAAAATAATATGAATTTGCCATTGTATTGAAATTTTACATTCTGTGGGTAATAATCAAGTAGCTAGCAGCCACCCCTCTTGGCTAGGATGCCATTAGTATTTTTTTTGAATTTATTTCTAATGCTAATCATGCTCTCTTTTTGCCCCTTTGATGATAGAGGTGTCTTCTGCTGAACTAGACGACAGGCCACTTCTCCTACCTATCAACATTGCACCTCTTTTGGGTCCAATGAAATTTCCTTCCCTGCACCATAACAATGTAGAGGAAACATCAAGAAGAAGTTATTCCAAAAGAGGCAGATCTACTAGAAGGACAAAAATCTATACCATTGCGGAGCTTCAGCTGGCTACTAACTTCTTCAATGAAGGCAACCTTCTGGGAGAAGGATCTCTTGGTCCTGTTTACAAAGCTAAATTTCCTGATGGCAAAGTACAATCTCAAACTCTTTTCCAAACACTGAAATTGTCTTTTCATCACGTTTAGGTTTCAAATTAACATTTTGTTGTTGTTGTTGTTGAAGATTTTGGCCGTGAAGATCATAAACATGGCGGGTTTGTCTTACCGAGAAGAGGAAATGTTCTTGGATGTCATTTGCACAGCTTCTAAACTGAAGCACCCCAACATCATACCACTGAATGGTTACTGTTTGGAGCACGGAGAGCATCTTCTTGTTTATGATTACTTTGGAAATTTAACTCTATATGATGCTCTTCATAGTGGAGCATGTGAAACACTATCGTGGATCCAACGTCTTCGGATTGCTCTATATGTTGCTCAGGCTTTGGAGTGAGTTGCTCTAAATTTTAGAAGTAGAATCATAGTTAATGCTGTCTTAACTCTAAAAACTCATTGAAATGTTTTCAGTTATTTGCACTCAGCGTGCTGCCCGCCTGTGGCCCATGGTAATTTGAAGTCTGCCAATGTTCTACTGGATGAAAATTTGATCCCTCGTGTTGGTGACAGTAGCTTGGCAATTTTGAGACCATTGACGAAGGTTCTAGCAGCTAAAGTAATTGATAAGGTTCTGGATGCTAAAGTTATAACTTATAATTGACATTGAGCAATACTTTAATTATATATGCCTGCGTTGCTTTTATTTCATCTTTTGGATGGTTTTAAGTTGTCATTCTTTTTCATACAGGCTACTGAGACTACAATTACAGAGAGAGGCTACGCTCCATCTGACCATGGCCAAACAGGGTTCAGCAGAAGGAGAGATGTCTTTGCCTTTGGAGTATTGCTTCTGGAATTGTTAACAGGAAGGAAACCTTTCGACGGGTATATTTTTCATCCATATTGTGGTATCTCCTCTTATATATTTATGGCCACTTATAAAGGATACAAGTGTTGTTTCATTGAATGATGGCTACTATTTTCTTTCAATACATTATAGTGCCAGGCCAAGGGAAGAGCAATATCTGTCAAAATGGGCTTTCCCCAGGCTTCGTGATAGCGCGAGTTTGGAACAGATAGTAGATTCCAGTATGAAAACAACAATTTCATTCAAAGCTCTTTCTTGTTATGCTGATCTTGTTTCCCTCTGTATACAGGTATTATTAACACCTAATCTTATAATTCAAACTGAATAAGAAATTGAAAAACCTCAGTAATTGTGTGTTTTGAACAGCCTTCAAGACACCTCCGTCCCCAAATGTCTGAAGTTGTGAACTCTCTTATATCTTTATACCAAAAGTTCAACTTTGCAAAGACCAGTGTAGCAGACGGTACTGATCTATTTGAGAAGTCTCTCCGATCAGCCGACACACGCTTTAAAAGTTCGCCAACATTTAGCCATCTATCAGCTTGATGTACATCATCTGTTTGTGTCACAGAAACCAGTGATATTAATGAGCTATAAATTTGCAGTTTATGCCAGTTCCAGCACCTTTCTCTGTAAATATCCTTCTGTACAGTCCTACTACATGAGTTTTTTTTGTTTGTTTTGGAATAGTCCTACTACACACATGAGTTTTTGTTTTGAATCAATGAACATTTTGTAAAGTTCTTTTTTGTGAATATGGAAGATATGATTTTAGCTCCACCTCAAATAAATAAATAGGGAGTTGGCTTATTAGAGGGAAACATGATAATAATAGATTATTGATAATTATATTAGAAGTTTAAAATATATATACACTATAAATAATTGGTATATATGCATGAGATTGAAGTAGTAATAAACTTTATTTAAAGAACAAATTGTTTAGGAGAATCTAAATGAAAATCATTTTTAATTAGATTTAATTTATTTTTCAATTAAACTCTGGAATGCTATTCACCTGAGAATAATATTAGGATTTGGGTGGTGAGGGGAAATGTAAAAATTTGCAATTCAATAAATTTAATCGTTTTTCTTAATTTAAAACTACATTTTAAATGTTATGTTGGTCTTACTAGAACAAGAAACTATTCAAGAATAACATATCATGATATAAAATTTTATGAGATGTTTTAGATGAATTAATAAAAAAAAACACTTTCAATTTATATCTAAAAACCATATTGAAGTTAATTTATGAAAAGTTACAAGAAAATAATTTAATTTTTTTTCTGTATCAACATTTATATGAACATATTTATAATCATGTATATGATAATACATTTATGATTTAAGTTTAATTAAATCGATAACATAAACTTTTTATTTTTTTTTATTTTGACAAATATATAACCCTTTTATTCATTTCGTTTATTAAAATATTTTAATAAAATAATTACATTATTATTCTTTAATTTTGAGTGAAAAAAAAAGTTATTTTTAAGAGATCAATTTATTAATTTGCAACCCAATTTTACAATTTGAAAGACAATAAAATAAAATAAAAATACTGATTTACCATCATAAAATTTTGGAGTAAGAGGAAAAAAAAAGTTTGAAGCAAATCGTGAGTTGAGTAGTATCGGCAAAAAACGCAACGCTGCGAAGTGTGGAGGCAGCTGAGACAGAATTCGGAGTAGCTTATTAATCCCAACTCAATTTCTCTCAGGTACGCTTCCCTTTTCCCTAACCCTATCATTTCTCTCAGGTACGCTTCTCTATGCATCTTTTTAGGGTTTTCATTCTGATTCCCCTTTCAAATATGCTCTTCGATCTGAATTCTTTATCAACATCATTATCATTTTCTATTCTCCCTTTGACGAATTCCAATCTTTTTTTTTTTCAATTCGGTTTATGCTATCTCCTAAATTCAGCAAAAAGATTATCAAATCGTGCATTTTTTTTAATCAATTGTTTTTTTCCAATTAAAAACCAAAGAAAATGAAGCATTGTTCAGTAATAGTGGTTGGATCTTTTTGACTAATCTCTTTTTGTTGGTGTGCAGAGATAATAATGGACCCAGCAGAACGTAGGTACTTGGAGGATGAGGATTCATCACTCATGAAAACTTTTAAGGGTGCAACTACTGGTTTAGTTGCTGGCACTATCTGGGGCACTGTTGTTGCCACCTGGTATGACGTTCCTCGTGTCGAGAGAAGTGTTGCTCTTCCTGGGTTGTTAAGAACTTTCAAGATGATGGGCGGCTATGGAGCAACCTTTGCTGCCATAGGAGGAGTCTACATTGGTGTCGAACAGTTGGTGCAGAACTACAGGGGGAAGAGGGATCTTGTAAATGGTGCTGTTGGTGGCTTTGTTGCTGGTGCATCTATTCTCGGTTACAGAGGTATCTCTTTCGTTAATAATTATCCAAAAAATTTCATATTTTGAGATATAGATATTGAAATATTGCTACTGTCATTAAGCAGAGTGAATACTTTTTGTGGACAACGGTGTGCCTTGTATTTTTTTTCGATAATTTAATTCGGAAATGCTAGGGGGTAAGCATCATATGATGAAGGACTTTATCTAGTTCATTTTGGAAATTAGGACAATTATATGTCGGGTTTTTGCTTCTTTTTGACATGATTATCTCATTGTGCTAAATGACTGCTGGTGCTATCGATGTTTATTAGATTAACACTTGTATGATGGTTGCTGGAGTCTGTTTTCAAACTAATGCTGAGTTTGCTATGTTGCCTGTTACAGCTGTTAGGTAGTTAACTAGTTAGATAATTAGGATTCTCAACCAAGGTTGTCAAGATCGAGATCTTACTTAGGATTGTGAGGGGGGTAGTATGATCGTAAAGCATAGGATTGTAACTAGAATCATAAGATTCTACCAAACTGAGAAATTATATTAAACTATAATTGTATTAAATATATAGGGGCATATCTAGTAACAGGAATTGTGATTATAAGAAATGAGAGGAACAAACAACAGCCACTAGATCAAATACATAGCTGTGATTAAATGATTCATTAAAGAATACACATGACTGTTTAGCCCCTTTATCTTCCACATGTCTGTTTTTACTTTTTTCCAAAATTTCAAAACTTCCATTCTTCTATAGTTTAGTATCTCCAATTTGATATCTTCGGAAACTACATGTGGTATCTTGAAACCGATTGCACAGTCAAATCTTTTAACTAGTGGAAGCGATTTTTTCAACTTGAAAGTTGAAACAAACTGCTAAATCTGATGGCAGCTATTTCTTCCAACAGAGCTTTCTCTGGAAAAAAAGATCTTCTACTATTTTGCTTAAGGTCAATCAACACCTTTTTTATTTTTAATGAAAACCAACCTCTAATAAACTCCTATTTTTATTTTATGAAAATCAACCCCTACTTCTTTTGATCAAAATCAAATATCAAAATGAAATTACGGACAGGTCAACTACTGCACTTAAATGAGACATTGATCCATAAATAAAAACATTGGAGAAGAGAGGAACAGTAGTGTGCAAGAAAGAGAGGAGGTTCTGAATCATTTAATCACATGTTTATTCAATCTAATGGTTCTTATTTGTTCATCATCTCATTATTAAAACTCCTCTCACTCGATATGCTCCTTTATGTAAATATATACCAAACATGAACAAATACTATAAATGACAATATTAAAGCTAACTTAAAACTGGAATTTCATAATCAAAAGTTCCATGAATCACAATTAGCATTGACCCCTACCACCCCTTACCTACTACCAACAATCGCAGCCCATCTGAAGCGATGATAATGCACAACTAGGGAGGTACTTCAGATAATCCAAGCTGAGAAAAAACAAAGCGGAGAGCTTCTTAGGAGAGATGACTACAAAGCAACTGTAGAGAGGCTGAGAGGCGGAGAAGTAGTTGATGAGGGGGAGAGACAGCTCATAGAGATTGAGCATACCAGTGTCTTGCGTGAGAATGAGTAATTTCTAGGGTAAGAAAGTGTTAAAAGACAGGTTTCAGTAATCAAGTAGCAAATTTTACCAAGAAAAATGGAACTTGTCTCACAATCTTTCAAGCTGCCCCACCAGAATCTGATTTTACATGTGAGTTAGTTTGCCTAATGGTCGTAAGAACATAAAATTGTCTGATCCTATTATCTAACTCACGTTCTTAACAACAATGTTCCCAATCCCAACTATTAAATATATTTCTGTTGGACTGATTGGTCCGTAACAAACGGGCTACCAAATACCAATACATGTCTGGAAGAGATGGTATAGAAACAGAAATGGGGATAGAAACTCAGTTAGAGAATTGGAGGGATGTTACACAAAAAATGGATGTTTTAAAGGGATGAGTGATGGAGAGGCTGGGATCATGCAAGGTAACATGATTATGAAGGATAGATAGTGTGGGGAGTAGGGGAGGAATCCATTGGGCGGAGGGTATCGAGAGAGCGTTTGTTTTCTCTGTATTCTTATTTCTATCAGTTCCCTATATTTCATTGCTTCAGTATTCTGTAATTGGGAGTTTGCTCCCAGAGTTATTTCCATAATACTTTTGTGAAATACTATATTCTATCATATACATTGAATTCAGTCAATGCAACAGTAATGGACTGCTCTATGTGGTGGAATGAGTTTATTGCGTTAGATCTCATTGCTTTTTAACAAGCTTTGCGTGCTGTTGATTATACTGTAGGAAGGAGCATCTCAACCGCAATTTCTGCGGGAACAGCATTGGCATTCACATCTGCAGTCCTTGATTTTGGAGGGCAGACATTAAAACATGATGAGGGGAGGGAGTATGCTGCATTAACCACAAAGAAAAGACCCAGTAACGATGCATAATTTTTAATTCATGCACCTTTATGACCAAAGACATTTCTTGTTGATTGGAGAGAGTGAATCACTCTTTGTTTAGCCGGTTGTTTGTGGAGTTGGAATTACATGCTCCGATGTCATTCCATATTTTCTTTTGTTAGTTGTTGCCGAACCGGTTAAATTTGAATAAATGTACTATGTATTTTGTTTCTAAGAGATAAGCTATAACCACACTGAAATTCCCTTGGTCCTACATACTAAATCTATTTTGTTACCATAAGATATTTGAATCAGATTGAATTGTTTGAGCTATGGGGTTCAGCCATGTTGTTTTTAATAAATATTAGCATTAGTCATTTGGTTTAATTGTGTTTGAACTAATTAAACTGACTCAGAGGTCTTGCTTATCATTGATCTATTTTTTAAAATATTGATACAAACAAGTAACGTTAAGGCCAACTCCAAGGGAGTTTTTTACCTGCGTGTATCTTCATTCAAAGGAGTATTTTTCGACGTTCTCTTTGCCATTATTTTTAGACTCCATTTTCAGTTATTGTCATAAAAAATCAGATTCATTTTAATTTATTAATTAATTCTATTTTATATTATTATTATTATTATTATTATTATTATTATTATTATTATTATTATTATTATTATTATTATTATTATTATTATTATTATTAGCGATAAGTACATAAATTAATATTTTAAATTATAATAAAATTAAATAAGAATAAAATATTAATATTTAAATTAAATTGTGAGATTTAATATAGATTCTTTATAAATAAAATATGGGTCTTGCTAACGAGTGTTTTCATGACACTCTTTAAGCATACTAAATAAAAGAAAATATTTTTTATAAAATTCAGTATTTCAATTTCCAATGCATTGAGTACACACATTTTTAAAACAATTTACAACTTTAATCACTTAAATAGTGTCCCAAGGGCACCGGTTAGTATTTCTCATAAAAATATTACTCTCTCCGTTTTTTATTATAAGTCGTTTTGGAAAAATATTTTGTATTTTAATATAAGTCGCTTTACAATTCCAATGACTAATTAATGCTATTTTTCCTATTATATCCTTAAATATTTATTATTCTCTCTCATTTCAATTATATAAACTTATCTTCTATATGCCATTAATGAAGTATAATTTTGTAGTTGCGTTCTGGTAGGGTTGTGTATGAGTCAACCAATGTAAGGGTTTGTTTATGCGAATCTTGAGACTCAGGACGAGGATGGGGTGATGGTTTCTATCGATACTCTTTAGTCTTAACCGATGGTGGTGAATGAAAATATAGGGAATCGAGAACCGGGTGAAGAAAGTCTCTATGGGAAGATATCGTACAAGAATATGGTGACGGAGGAAACATTTGGAAAGAACAACGAGATTCTAAAAATCACTCACGGGATGGGGAGATTATGGAGGAGGAAGAGATCGACGAAGAAGGCATAAGAATTAAGGAACATAAACTTGGGGATTATGAATGCCAAGAGTTTGTGTTGGTGATTTTAGTATCATCAATGTATTTTGGTAGTAATGTGATTTACTGTAGGCCGATGCAATTATGCGTTAAGCTTGAAACGAGTTAGGGGTAGTGCGGAGTGCACGCTCGTAGAGCCAAACGTGCAATTGAATACGAATAATAGAAACGGGGTTCCAAGGGGCGGAGCCTCTGGCGGGGTGCGGGGCAGCGCCCCGTCGGGGTCCAAGCCGGGGTCCAAGGGGCAGCGCCCCGAGCAAAATTTCCTTTTGAATAGTTGCACCCTTTCCCAACGGACATAACAATTCGTTTGAATAGTTGCACCCGTTTCCAACAGACATAACTGTTTTTCCGAAAAGGTGTGTCTGTTCGTTTCTATTATTGGTCTCCTATATAAGGAGTCTTTTGGTCTCGATTTGGGACACGAAATTACATACTTCCTCTCTACATTCTGATCTGCTCTCTATTGTCAGAAACAGATTGTTCTTCAAGAATTATCCCCGCAAAGATTTCGTGAACCCGACAAGAATAAGGTCGAAATACTTTGTTCGGAAAGTGAACAAACACGATTCTTGAAGATATCCAGGATTATCATACCATTTTTTCTAACAGTTTGTGTTGTCCGTTTTGGAGGAACGACATATTGCAAAATTGTGGGAGAAAGGAGAGTCGTCATCAAAATGCTGGGAAGAAGAATAGGCTACAAGGTTTTGGATCAAATATGGACAAGAAGAGGCATTCTAAACATCGTTGATCTTGGACATGATTATTACTTAGTCACTTTTACAAGTAAAGAGGGTCAGGCATTTGCGCTAATGGAAGGGTCGTGGTTAATATACGATCACTTCCTTACCGTTCGTAAATGGAGCCCCAATTTTCTTCCATCAAGTGATGCAGTGGAACAACTAGCAGTTTGGGTTAGGATCTATGTACTTCCAATCAAATATTATGATCAGCGTGTTCTCATGTTCATCGGAAACATGATAGAAAAATATGTCAATGTGGATAAGAATACAATATCAAGAAAGGAAAATATGTTAGATTATGCATCCTGATTGTTCTAACCAAATCGCTTCTTGGAATGTTTTCCATTAAGGTAGGCACTATAAAATGGAGTATGAAGGACTCCACATGTTATATCTTAGTTGTGGTAGATTTGGGCATTACGCAAAAGATTGCTCAAGAAAAAAGGATGAGGAAAGTGGGAATAGGGGAGAAAATACTTCAGGAACAAGCATGAATGGAGATCATAGGATCAAGAACCAGGAAACAAGGAAATGATCGTGGACCATTGTACAAAAAACAAAGAGAACAAGGAAATGCAAGCAGGAGGCGGATAGGAAGGTTTAAATTTGGAAATGAAACAGTGGTCTGGTGAATGTATAGACTAATAATATGGGCTCTAGGTTCATGACGCTAATTGAAGAAGGAAATAAGGAGGACAAAGAAAAGAATCTGCAATTCAACATGTAGGACAAAAGATGATGAGACATAAATAAATATTCATGTAGATAGCAACGTTTATGGAAAGAAAAACATGAGGACACAAAAAGAATCAATGGGAAAACATCATGTGGCAAAAGATATTGAGGTGACAAAAAGGAAGAAAAAAGAGAAAATTACTGCAAAAAGTTTGAATATAGCGTCACATGGCATTATCAAAGAAAAGGAAAAAAGGATTACATGTTACAAAACTATGCTAAATTTGGAGAAAATAATGGAGGATAAAGAAGTGGGCTCAACATTGAAGCTGGACAAGTGGCTGACAAAGTTTAATACAGTTGAGCGTTTCATTCTCAAAGGAATAATCTGGAACAATTGGGTCCAAAAGGGCTTAGAGCCCAAGGTTCAACTGGGATTGATCCTCATTATCCACACCCTAATTCTACACACATTGAATACATTTTAGAGCAATCTCCTATGCAAAAATCTCTGACGTTCAGTAAGGTGCATGGTAGAAGAGAGGAAGCGGATGAAGAAGAATCTAATTTGGAGATGGTGGCAGAAACACCAAGTTGTAGACAAGGGTCACCGAAGATTTGTAATAGTTTTATGGATTTTGAACAACATAAAATTATGTTCTGGAATTGTATAGGAGCGAGGAATAAAGCTTTCTTTCGTGTTTGTAATATCTACATAGAAGAGAAGAAGTATCACATTTTAGTCATCAAGGAAACCATATCGGATCTAGGTAAACTTAACAAATCTTTCGCTTGTTTGGGTTTTTCTATGTTTGCTTTTAGTGTTACAAGAGGTTTTGCGGGAGGTATTGCTAAGGGGTGTGTTCTAGATTGACCATATACTCAAGGACTAGGCCCCACCTTCAGAGATCCCACTACCGCCAAGGAAAGAACTTCCCAGATTTATCCGATCCAAACAGGTCTCATTTCTAGTCCACCCACCTCCAAGCGTAACACTTTGGATCCATCTCAAGCGAACGCTAAGGATTCTGAAATGTTCCTCTTGTTATTGAACCTTCAGTGATTTAGAAGTAGAAGATTCACCCCTCTAACATATCCAATGGTCTTCCGCATCTCATGTTGGTTTGTTAGCGAGTTAGTTATTCAACTCCTTTATATATGCGGATGGCACCATTTCAGGTAATAATTTCTGAACACAATTTGAATAAACTCTCTCACTCACTCATATACTAACTTAAGCATTGTAGTGCTAATCTTGGAGATACACCCCTTGCTCCATCACATCGAAAGCTCTCCATCACCGTAGCTTCTGTGACTACATCCATATTTGGTGCTGGTTCGGAACAGGATGGAAAACAAAAAAGGATTTATGGAAAGAAATTAAAGAATTAGTGAATACTACAGACAAAGTTTGGATGATAAGGGAAGATCTCAATGGTATTTTGAAGATAGAGGAAAAAATAAGGGGGGTGCCAGCCTTTAGTAGGAGATGTGACTTGTTTCAAGAGAGAGTGAATGCTTGCGTTATTATGGACATTGACTCAGCAAGGTACAAGTACACTTGGCGAGGACCAATTTTCCATTGGAGAATGTGAGTCTATGAAAAGCTAGATCGAGTTTTCAGCAATTAGATATAGAGAGTGCAATTCCCTGAAGCACATGTTAAGGTCCTTCCTAGACTTGACTACTCAAATCATCATCCTTCCCTGAATCCAGGCCATACCTTTTCGGGTGTTATCTTCTCAAGCTTTTTTGTAGGATATGTATTTAACAAATAGGCTACGTCAACTATATCAAGACTACCCTCTTAAGCAAAGATAGAAATGATCGAAGAGTAACCAAAATGTGCCCATGAAGCGCGAACATCTTCTTTTAACTCTTGACTCAATATGGATACGATTTTCTCCAAGTACGAGAAAAGGGAATATCAAAGGAAAGAAAATAACAACAAAACATGAGAGACACCTCAAAGAAATGAGAAATTGACTCTTCGAAAATCATGTGATAGCATGATAGACCCTGTCAACGCTTCAATTCACTTGCATGCAACACTAAAATGTTCCAGTTCCCAAGAGTCATTACGAGGGTATTTCTAAAAAGACTTTTTTAAGCAAATGGAATTAAAGGAGTGAATTCCCAAAAAGTGGTAACGTCTTCTCTTGACCTCCAGAGCGTCCGAAAAGAATAGTCGACGCACGAGGAAGATACAACAAACCCTTGCAATGCCATACAGAAACAAGGGCTTGTGGGGCAAATGTTTTAGACCGACTGTAATAGTCATCGGCCGACCACTCAGAAGGAGTTACAATTCTTCTAGAACGTCCGTAACTTAGGAGAATTATCCTACGGAGGAATATGGCAATCCAACTGCTCTCTGTATTACACGCCTAACAAATAGCGGGTTGTTATAACCTCTCCATTATATGAAAAGAAAGCTTGTCAGTTTCAGATATACAGTTTCAAATTCAATTTTCATTCACTTTTCTCTTTCACATACTGATTTGAGCATCAGAGTGCTAACCTTGTAGGTCAGCCTCTCTTTCACCGCACTAGAAGCTCTGACCCACCGTTGTTCATGACAAGCACCGATTCACCAATTAATTCTAATTTTGCAACGGAACCGTTTTTCTCTCTTTTATTTATAGGATAAAGCTAACATGTGCCCCAAAGGCACATGTTATGAAACTTAAATATAGTAAATTTGTATTGGAAAACGTAATCAACATATTAATTATAAATTTTTTATGAAAATAATGCACAATTTTTTAGAAAAAAATTCTACATTTAACTCTTAACATGTGCCCTTAGCATGACCCTTATTTATATATTTACAAAAGTATTTTTTTTTTCTTTCTTTTATTTATATTTTGTATAAAAAAATTATGTGAAACGTTCATATAGATTGCAAGGTGGGGTATCAAAAGATGCACTAACATAGAGCGGCAACACCGAACAATTTATCCATGAAGCGGTTATGTTATCTAAGAGCTAATATATCCCCTTCGTATTGCCACGTGGCATAAATCCATTGCTGATCTCAAATTTCATGGCCCACTAAATGAAACTCTTGGCTAAACTATGTGAAGTTTTGAAAGCCTAATTCATAGAAGAGATAAGAATGACAAATACACATTCTAACAATGGCAGGAACTGCTTTCTACACCTCCTGGTAACTCCTCTTCTCAACTTTTATTTTTCCATAACATATTCGTTTGATAGAATATTAACATTAAAATTTATGTTGTTAATGTTGTTTTGAATGTGATTGTGAGTGATTAAGGTTGTGTTTTCAGCAATTTAGGGAAATGTTGTTTGGTATTAAAAACTCACAATACAAGAACCCTAGCAGGGAAAAAACTAGCTCAATGTCAAATGAGAAGAAACTTTACAATAAAAGCAGAAGTGGAATTTGTAACAGCTGATAAAGCTAAGGAGCTTGTAGCAGTAAAGGGGTTTAATGTTCTTGATGTTAGGGACAAAACACAGTTTGAGAGAGCTCATCTTAAAACATGTTATCATGTCCCTCTTTTTGTTGAAAATACAGACAATGATCCTGGTATGAATTTTTCTACAATTTCAAGGACTATAAAACATTGTTTCTCTTGTTTTTTTAATACTTCATTGTGTTTATTTTCTTTAGGTACATTCTTGTTAAGGACTGTCCATAATAATTTTTCTGGGTTGTTCTTTGGGATACCATTCACTAGACCAAATCCTGATTTTGTAAAATCGGTGAAAAGT
Organism: Vicia villosa; assembly: GCF_029867415.1. Taxonomy (NCBI): domain Eukaryota; kingdom Viridiplantae; phylum Streptophyta; class Magnoliopsida; order Fabales; family Fabaceae; genus Vicia; species Vicia villosa. The sequence goes on along the minus strand of NC_081185.1, from coordinate 147,545,614 downwards.
CAGATATCGCCTGAAAGTAAACTATTGGTTGTATGTCAGGAAGGGTTGAGGTTAGTTTATGATTTCTCACCCTATTAGATTGCTAATTACCCTATTTAGTTTGGTTATGCTTTATAATTTTTATAATGATCTTTAAGTATATCTATATATAAACACTTGTTGAACTTTAAGGTCTGCTATGAAATATGACCAAATATTTAGAGTTTGCACAAGAAGGGTAAAAGTCATAAGAATATGCATAACTTGAATTAGTATTGTACTTGCCTTGAGATTCATTATACCCTAATAGAAGAATTGTAGATTGAATTTTTTTTTTCTTTGTGAAGGTCTGCTGCAGCAGCAAATAAGTTAGAGGAAGCTGGTTACCAAAATATAGCATGCATATCATCTGGACTTCAAACTGTGAAACCAGGTTTAAATAATCGTTGATTTTATTCTATTCTTAATTTGATGTTATCTTTAAGAATAAGAATTAAAATGTATCCATTCTGCAGGGACATTTGAATCGGTTGGTTCGACCGAGTTGCAGAATGCTGGCAAAGCTGGCTTGGTGCAAATCCAAGGAAAAATTTCAGCTGTGTTGGGAACTGTTCTTATTTGTGAGTATTTCAATAACTTTTTGTAGCAATTTATTGATGCATGTATTGATCATTCTTTGTTTTATGAAATTTTCAGGTGCATATTTATTCATCACCTTCTTTCCTGATCAAGCAGAGAAGCTGATCCAACTGGTTCCTGGAGGCTAAGACTCAAAATTGTATTGATTAGTTTGGTTTCCCCTCACATAATGCATGTTGCATAATTTAGAAATGTGAGATTAGAACTGAGCAAGATAAAACATGTGATGTAAATGAGGTGATGGAAGGGATAATGATCAAAACTCGATTGTTTCACTGCGATAGTAATTTAATTTCCATTGAGCAAAGCAGATTTTCAAAAAATATATATTAATTAAAGCAATGTCTGGATTTATTTCCACTGTTTAAGATGTCAGTAACTACATAGTAGGTTGGTTGCTAGGACAATATGGTATGCCATGTCCCATGTTATTAATTTCCATTGAGCAAAGCAGATTTTCAAAAAAAAAAATTAATTAAAGTAATGTCTGGATTTATTTCCACTGTTTAAGATGTCAGTAATGTCTGGATGAATCTACTATAGTAGGACTAAAACTATGCCATGTCCCATGTTATTAAATTTGCGATCAAGTGTCAGGTTAAGTTTTTCTAATTAAAAATTTATGGATGACTAATGAGTTAGCTGCAACAAATAAACCAATTAAACAGATTTAGTGTTTAGGAAAACTTGTTAAAGTAACTTTTTCAAATAACAGTGGTCAAATTCAAAGAAAAAAAATAATAAACTATAAACTACTTGAATAAAGTTATAAGAAAAATTATAAACTACTTAAAAATAAATTATAAACACGGGATAATAACTGTTGTCATACAATATTTATTATTTATTAAGTCATAAGGCATCAGCTACTGCTTGCAAAAGAGTTTTAGTGCATGTTTGGTTTGGCTTTTGAAAAGGCCAAAAGCAATTCTAGAGGTGTAGAATCAATTCTGGGTGATTTTAAGATGTTTGGTTTGACAAAAGTATAATTGATTCTGTCTCCAGAATTGATTTTACTTGAAGCTAGAATTTGTAGCTTCTACCTCCAGAATTGATTCTGGATGATTTTTACACTGTAATTTATTATTCAACTCACTTTTACAAAAATGTATCCAAACATAAATCAATTCTGTTAAACTCAATTCTGCTAGAATCAATTCTACCAAACTCAATTCTACTAGAATCAATTCTGTCCACCGCCAATCCAAACACACCCTTAATATAGCAAGTCAATTTGCGGTCATATAGTATATGAGTAATGTTAAATAGTACGAAAGTTCAATTTCAAGAAATGCAAGAATGCTTAATTGGTGGGTCAATAATACAACTCCTATTTATACTGGATCATGGGGTGGTGGTATTATAACTGTTTTTTATGATAATTTATTTAGAGAAAATATAGGAAGAAAGAAAAATAAGAGAGAATATTCATCTATTTTGCTTACACATGAGCATTCTTCACTTTCTTGCCAATATATTTAGTAAGATTAAGCATTTTCCATAGTATATATATTGGGTTTGACTAGTGACTCACTCAAGCCAAACACAGAATTATCCGTCAATTACGTGAACAACTTATCACAAAAAGCTCAAACAAACATGATGTCGGTCCGATCTCACTATTACACAATTCTTACCACTATTTGCCTCAGTCTCCACCTCAACATAAAAACATAAAGGAAAGACGAGGACTTTAGTAATTAGAGAAGAAAAATACAGAAAAAATTGGCAATGAATTGTCCTAAAGCTATATATATCCCCAACCAATACTCACTTCTTGTGAGAAAAAAAACCATGTTAATGATCAGACACAGTGGATTTATACACGAAACAGAAATTCCGGAAAGGTTCAATTGAATGAAGAAACTCAAGTTGGAAGACATTTAATACTACACTACTAGATTTTGGCATGTGGAAATTTTCACAAAAGGCCGTTAATTTAGGCTAACAAAATATTACAATAAATTATTTTCACAACATAAAAAAAATATTACAATCAGATTAGCAACTGTATTTTCCATTCTGTGCACCGGTGATCTCAAGGCATAAATAGGTGGGCATTCTAATTTACGTCATCTGATCTCGGCTACCTAGGGAGCCAATAGAATTGGCAAGAGAAAATAAAGAGATTCAAAAAGGAAATCAGAAACATTGGTCCTGTACCATCTTTAACTGTGTGCCAAATGCGTCTCATTTAAAGATCAATCTCCTTGTAAATAGTAAAGCTGACGAATATTCCCAGAGGCTGCCACAACAGAAAACAAATTCTTAGCATCGTGAGTTAGCATTGAGAAAAAATATCAGTGTAAAATATAAAATATCTGAAATTTATGGTATTCTATGACTCAAACATGGAGAACATATGCTTGATTAAGGGAACATAGCAAGGTGACTCTATGATCAATCTGCACAGCTAGCTACTGGATAATGATGAAACAGAGACCATTAAATAAATAAATGATATCATAAAAGACGGAAAATAAAAAGGGTTGGTTGATTAAGACTTCAAAGAGATCATGAGTTATCTGAGACGTTAAACAATTCCATCCCACAGGTGAATGCAATATTAATAAATAAATAAATAAGAGATTACTGCATGGTACCCCTGTTGAATGAAACTCAACATAGAATTCAATAGTTGATCTCAGTCAGAGGCTTCATAAAACATTTACTAGAGAAACGGGTACCACGATACATTGTAGGAGACTCCACATAACAGGCACCAAAGAGAAACAGAAAGGTTGTTCCAGAACAAGTCCAAATTTCAAGGACATACAAAAAAAAAAGGCTAAAATGCGAAGATAGAGTATTCCTTATAGATGTGAAAGGAGTTAGAATTAAACACAGTTAAGAACGAGAGGAAAAAAAAAAGTGCTACCATATAGCCAGTCCTTGAAATACACATGAAGTGCTGATGACAGTTCCCGTTTACGACTTTCTTCTAAAGATGCATCTCGTAACAGTTGCCTTATCTCCCTTAAATTGTTTAACTGCAGAGAAACAATTTCATTCAAAATAAAGCATAAATCCAAAAAGTTTGGAAATCCAATTGCCAGTGTATTTATCAATTGAAACTGTAGCATACATTTCTTTCTTGAGATGCCATATATGCCTCGGGTAGTGTGAACGGATTGTCTTTCGTAGAGCCAATGGACTCTCCAAGCCAGTTTGGAATCTGCACAAAGATGAGGACAAAAGAAGAGAATGTGACTAATACAAAAGAAAGAAATATGGAACTCAACATTCTTCATGCCTATAGTGAATATACTAAAATTCATTAAATGTGCTATCTAAAAAAAGTCTTCACTTGCCCAATAAATCAGTATAAAAGAATGACATTCATACCACAAAATTAGTGAACTGGTCAGGATCCACCCTAGAAGCAGACTCAGCTTGAACATCAGAGACACCTGCTGGATGAGATAGTGAATCATGGGGATCAACCATGCCCAATGCTATAGGTTCATCCCAACGATTCACTGTGGGAAGAACTCCAACTTCATTCATATGTTCCTCCAACTGGGAGTAAAAGGTATTATAGGGAGCAACCTGTAAATTTTAAAAGGGGAAATTTTCTCCAGTGAATACATCTGAGAAGAGTAATGATTTACAGAAACATATACATATATTATTAGAAGCTAGTACTATAAACAAAACACTAGAAGCCCAGATACATATCGTATGTCTACGAGTACAATCCACAAACAAGATCAGAGTACAGCAACATACAACAACCACCTAGCCTTATCCCACTAAGTGGGATCGGCTACATGCGTCAAAACGACAGCATAATGTTCTATCAAATATCATACTTCGGCCCAGCTCATTAATCTCAAAATTTTAGTTTATAGTTTTCTAGATCTTCCTCTATCTCTAGTGGTTTGACTAGCCTCCATTTGATCTTCTCTCCTTACTACCAAAATCCACATCTTTTTTCTACATGCCCAAATCACCGAAGTCTAGTTTCCATCATCTATTCTATTTTAAGTGTCATCCCAACTCTCTCATGTTGTTATTTCATTTCCAATTGTATTTTGTCTAGTACAATGACATATCCAACGCAACACCCTCATCTCTGTTATGTTTCATTTATTTTCGTGTTGGCTCTTTACATGCCAGCACCCTAACAACCTATCTCGTACAACTGTACTACAACATTGTTGGTTTTACAGCTGTCCTATATAGTTTTCCCTTCAGTTTAAGCGGGTACTTTCGTATTGCATAAAGCAGCTAAGCTTCTCTTCCATTTCAACTATCCAGCTTGAATTCGATGGTGTACATCTCCCTCTCCCACTATTTCTCAGTCGTTTTGTACTAAGGACCCAAGATACTTAAACCCCGTAACTTCGTACTATGGACACTGACTTGCAATTCAATTATTTATTTCATGCGTTAATGTCATGTGATATGATTGTACTAGTGATTTCACAAAATACTTGCCCAACATTTTTTGCCGTAACTAAGAAATTAGTAGTAAAAGAAGATCACATCCAAATGATGAAGATATTACGGTATTGTAATCATTGAACTTGTGACATCTGACACATACTCGGCATAATGTCAACAGTGACGCGAAAAAGGTTAAATTTCTGAAACAGTCAAAACGCTATAAATTATAATCTCTATAACCAAGAAAGTTGCAATATTAAACACTTCCGCAGTGCTAAGTTATATCAAATAGGCCATATGTCGCAAATAATCATGTCATATTTTAATTATGATCATCATATGATATGAGCCCTAACATAGTAACATAATTCAGAAACTGCATGGTTACAATTTCATAACTGGCTAGAAACTTCATACATATATCAAGCAGCGGTAAATAAAGAAGCTAACCTGCAACTTATGGTTATCACCGACAATAAGGGGTTGCTGGTTCACTCCCAAAAAGAAAACACATTCACGGCAGTTAGCAATACAAATTCGTTTTGCTGCAACAATCACATGAACTCGTTCACAGTGTTCTACTCTCACAGCCTGTCAAAGAAAAAGTGGAGTCAACTTCTTTCGTTCCATATAAGCAGTACCGACTATTCTGACAGCTGTGGTAGGCATAAGATCAGTAAAATGGCTCCTAGTTACCAAATCTTACCCAACATAGCGAACACCATATGCATAATAAACACAATGGTCTTTAATATGATGAGTAAGTAATACCATATCTTTTTAAATAGAATGTTAAGTAATTTCATATCATTTATAAACTGTCTGCACATAAGCTCACTGACATCAGCCAGATATTGGCATAGTCAGTCAGTTTGAGTGACATTTTACAGATTCACATAAAGGGAAAACATTACAGATTCAAGAAAAGGGAAATACAGCAAGGGGAAAAAAGGCCACAGCAGGAACTTTGAGGGTCCTACTTCTTCCCACCCCGAAAGTGAAACCGACCTTCTCTCTTTCACTTGAAGCTCACTGAACAATTATCATATCTAATTCAAGCACTTGTAAAGAACTAAGGAATTGAATTAAAATAGGGAGAATTTGTCTGAACATCACATTAAAACTGTCTTCGTCCGTTTTGTAGCATTTATGGTTTATTTTGTTAGTGGTAGTTAATATATTACTAGTAATGTTAATTAATTGTGTCAATTATGCTTTATTATTGGGTTTATGTTCAGTATAAATAGAAAAAGGGCCAGAAAGAATAGGATTATTAGGAAGTTATTGAGAGGTTATTAGGAGAGACCCAACTTTTGAACCTTTGGGAAGGGAGAGATCCAAGACTCTCGAATTGTTGGGAGGAACCAAACTGGTCCCTGTCTTTGGTTTGTGTGTAATTTGTGTCAGTTTTCTAGAAGTTGTAATTGAGAATTGTAACCCTCTTCCAGAGTAGTTGTTAAATTAATATACAGAAAATTGTCCCACAATTTCCCTGGCTTGGACCAGTTCTATCAGAATCAAAATAATAGTAGTGTATTGTCAAAATTGAACAAGACAAAGGATTGGAATTTCCCCAAGAGTTTCCCCCTCACTCGCAATATCAAACGTACAGAATGCCTCTCTCCATTAATACTTATTCTGCTTATACAAATTATTCCCCCTAGCTCCCAACTGTTCCTATATTCTAACAGCATCATGTTCCCTGTATATTATTTTACATATTCTAACAGCATCATCTTCCCTGTATATTATTTTACCCTTAAATATAACAATTGAATTTTATTTTACTCATTCTAAATTCTGATATTAATAATTTTGCATTTTATTTTACCCTTAAATATAATAATAATATACAAATTCCATATTGTTGTCTGTATATGTACGTATAGACTCATTATGTTGCTTTTGAAAACAAGACACAGTTACTGCTAGCTGTTACCTTTCCAACTGCTCCAATAACTATTGTCGCATCTGAACATCCATAGATGGTGGCGTATCTCAAAGGAGCTAAGATGTAAATGGCAGATTCATGGCAATTTAGAACCTGCAGTGACCAAATACCATTTTTATTAGCAAATCTATATTGACAATAAATCCAAGAAAATGCATAAAATACGGTGCAAATTGTGCTTAGATACTCAAACAAAACTTCAAATATTATCTAGCTTGTGGCATCTCTTTTCAAGGAACTAAAGCTGTTAGTAGGGATGCTCATTAACTATTTTATCATGAATAAACAAACTACCACAATACAGACTGATGGGTTATAGAGGCCTATCTTGTGTAGAGTCGTAGTGATGCTACGGCGGAGTGGAATGGCCATTAAATATGCAGTGGCTATCAGAAATATGCAGTGGCTGTCGCAAATCACTGAGAAACAGCATTTAGGCCATTAAATAGTTACAGTCTGTAATGCTCTTTTTTACCCTCTGATACATCTTATTTCAAAAAATTTAAGGGATGTCTTGTTATTTCCCAATTTAAGACTAAGTTGCTCAACATCTCTTCCCACTCAGTCATGAAAAAAAATAGAGAAAAATAAGTGACGCTTTGTTTTGCTCTGCATTTCTCCGACTGTGAAGTCCAAAATTCGCACGGTGACTTTTGCTTTTGGCAACGGCAGAGGCCTTTTCTAGCGACAGTGGCTGTGTTGGCATCGGTGACTGTCACATTCAGGTTCTATACCCTTTCTCTCCTTTGTTTCTAGGTTCTCAACCCTGTTTTTCAACATTTGTGAATCTACTACAAAGTGCGAAGACTAACCAGCACCCTACATAATAGACACTCTGTCTTCTAGAGAGTCTATTTTCTTTTAAATCACTTCTTGTTCATGAATACCTTTTAAACTTGTATAAGTAGTTAAGTTATATTGATTTTCATTTCGAATGTTGGTGACAGAATACAGACGTTAATTGTAGGTTTCTTCTGCAAATCCACTTGGGTCTACTGTAGGTTTCTTCTGCAAATCCCATGAACCAACCAGAACACAGTGCAAAAGTCTTTAATGCATAATGACAACTAGATCTGTGCAGGATACAACAACAACCAAGTCTTATCACACTAAGTGGGGTCAGCTATATGGATCAAATTCTGCCATAATGTTCTATCCAATGTCATGTTTTTATGCAGGATACCAGAGAAATTTATGTTCCATACAGACTGGTCATACATTGGGCGGTCTGAATAATTTTTGCATCATGGACCTAAATCAACATGTAACTTGTTCGGAAATAAAGCATGCAAACTCTAACAAATTCAAACTTCAAAAGTCTCAAAAGAAAACTGCATTTGACAATATCCAAAAGCAAGCATCCAAACTTAATAGCTACTCATTTACAATTACAAGCAGATGCCTACATGTAATATAACAGCATCTACTAGTGGCCTTAAAGAAAAATAATATCAAGAGTAAAGAGCCCACTTCGTATCTGTTGCTTCCGCGATATATTGATAATGTAAAATTTTAGCAATAATCTACTAGAAAAACAGACAAATATAAGAAACATACCTTAACAGAGGACCCTTTAATGTCAGATGCATGCTTTGCATATGATGATTTAGAAATCCCTTCGATGAAACTTGCTCCCCTAGCACTTGTTGAGACCTTAACTGAGGCAGTAGATGCATCAGTCATAGCAACATCCGGATCAGAGGCACTAGCTGGACCATTTTCTTTTGAAGAAGTCCGTTCAGCAATACGTTCCAAAGCAGAAGCTATATTTTGCAGAAGCCAATCATGAACTTGGGAAGCGGGAGCGGGAACAGCAGGCATGTTAGGATCCGAGTTTGCGAAAAAAGGAGAAGATTGACTCAATGAATTCCCTTCAAGTCCTTTATCACCATAATGAAATAGAAAACCAAGGTGCTCAAATCTTTCCATGGTTAAAACCTATCAAATAAGCAAAACAATAGTAAGAGTGTAAGACTAAGAACTAAAACAAAAACATATAAATGTTTCAAGACTGAAACAATAAATATATTGCTGAAACAATATTCAAGAAAAAACAGCACAAAACCTTTCTAAAGGTTCCAAATATTTTTCGTTTCTCAGACAAATTACATGATATTATGCTAGGGAGCAGGACTCACTAACTAAGAGAGGAGAAAAGTCATAATTCCGGAATACAAAGATGAAATCATACAGGAAATGGGACACAAAACGATACCCATCTAGTCCATAATTTATAGCAACTGATGCCTTCATAGTTCAATGTATTCACAAAGCATCAAGTTTGGACATAATAACTTGCAATAAGCACAAAATAGGGAAATATGCCCAATCCCCAATTCATATTAGTAAGCAATAAAATCTGAATGAGGTCATTGCACAAGAGCTAAAGCTTTAGAAAAACTAGTTGTACTTGTACACAAAAAAAACACGACAATGATAAACAAACTAATTTGCATGACATTCAAATTTCAATATCTCTTCCTGGCATGCATGGAATATCACCAAAACAGAATATAAATTGCAAAAATGGACCCCAAAGATTAAAAATATATAATGCACTTACTAGGTTACAATTTTTATTTACTTATATTGCTAATTGATTAGTATTGATAATATGAAAAACATAAAGCAATGCAGCCAAAATCAGTAACTCATGGGAAGCACGCAGTAAACAAACAAACAAACCAGAGATTCTTCACTTTCCCCCTCCACAGGCTCTGCTAGTAGAGACACAATATTAGCCAAATGCTTTTGCAGATAAGACAGCTGATGCGCTTCTTCATCACCTTGCGATGGCGTAAACCGCTTACTGTTGCTCCGCACAAGCTGCAATTACAAACCATTCAAAACCAACATCAACACTTTCACAACATCAAATCAACAGAAATCACTCCAAACAAATTGTGAGCATCTCAATCCAATTACACGAATTAAGCAATGCATTATTCATAACATCACATGAAAGTGTATTGCGAGGATCGAAGAAACAAAACGGTGAATTCACCTGAAGCGGCGTGAGAGCGGACAAGTATCCATCAAAAGCGGAAGTGGAAGGCCAAACATCCGCTACAGCGGCGGAATCCTTATGCGTCCGCGGGAGGAGCCTCTTGTAGGATTGAATGTATAGAAACAAAACGAGATCATGAACATCGACGCTATCAGATTCAGATTCGGCAGGGAGAATCGAAACGAGAGTCTCAACAACAAGCCTAGCTAGTTCGACGGAGATCTGCAACGACTCAGAAATCGCAGCCGAGTCAACTCGGTTATTGTTAGAGGATAATTCTAGAAGCTTCTGTTTCAACGAGATTAGGGTTTGTGTGGGGTCGGAAAAGATGAGCCGCGGGATAGGCAATAGACCGTGTTCGAACGGCACGCGTCGGGGATGAATCACCGTGGGAGGTGTGGGACCCAATGGAGGAGTGCATGAATCGGTTGGCGGTTCCGTCATGGCTAAAAAGGAGAAGGAAACATGTGAAAATGAGAGAAGGAGAGTGTTGCAGATCTTTGGAATCGAAAAAACTAGTATTGGTGGGAGAAGAGAAAGAGAGAGGATGACGGGGTGTGTTCCGGTGGGGTTCATCGCATGGGGACTATGGGGACGTGGCGATTTCTCATTCGTTGTTTTTGAATAGTCAATGATTTTGTCTTAGTGGTATTAAAGAGAAGAGATCGATCATCTGATTTTAGATGCATTCGTATGTTAGTGTTTCTCCTACTATCCACAAATGTTTCTTTTGACCCTTTTACTTCATTCCAATTTTGCAAATTTTCAAAATTAATTCTAAAGGTTTAGAATTCATTTTGATGTTTTAATTCATTAATTGCCCCGGATAAAATTATTGTATTCCTATAAATGATTTTAATTTTGAGAATATTTCAATTTATCTCATAATATTTTTGGATATAATTTTTTTTTATTTAAAGTTGAATTGTTGTGTAGATGTATCTACGAAATTATTTAGGGTCCGTTTGATATGCAGGATAAGAAACAAGATATGATATATGTATCATATCCTATCTCAATCCACTCTTTTGCTGACAGAACAGGATATGATAAGTTAATCTTGAAACTTATAATATCATGTCTCAATAGTTCAAATTGTTATGTGAAGATGAGTTGGGTTAGAATTCGACAAGATAGAATAAGAAAATGATTTACTAATTTACCTCTATAAAATATAATTTAAAATAAAAAGTTGAATATGAAAAAATAAAAATAAAAATTAATTTGATATTAAATTAAAAATACTAATAAATAATTTTTTTAAAATATGTATGATTGTCATAAAGATAATTTTTTAACTTAATAAAATATAAAAAATTAGAATTTTTAAAAATAAAATAATTATTAAAATTTTAAAAATATAAATACTAATTTTATTTTTTATCAAATTAAATATATGTTCTTGCAAGGGTAATTTTGTCATATATATATATATATATATATATATATATTATTCAATATCCTGTGTGAATCAAACACATGATAGGGTAAGTCTTATCTTATCTGTATCATATCTTATCTTTATCCTGCTTGATATCCTATCATGTCTCTATCATATCTTGTGTATCAAACGGACCCTTAATCAACATTAAAAAAAAATCTGTAAATGCATCTAGAGAACAATTCAACATTAAATAAAAAAAATATGTTTTCGGAGATATACCTCCGAAAATAAAAGGATATTTTTGAAAATGCACATGGTGCGTGAGAACTTCAAGAAATGAGATGAGAGATTTTTTTAAAAAAAATTAATTAGAAATTAAAGAAAATCATTTTTTATAAATTTAATTTTGTATTTAAATTTATTATTTAATTTACTTTCTTTTACAAATACTTTCAAATATAAGTTATTTTATTTTCAAGAGTGATATTCAGACTTTGCTATCGACTGAACGGAGAACTTGCAGACTTTATCGTCATCTTAACTATTTCAATAGTAATTATAAAGTTAAACATGGAAACAACATCCACCTTTGTCATAGTTATAATTGTCAAACCAAAAATGTCATGAAATCTCTAACTACTTCGGGTCACACTAAGGAATATGCAATGTGAAAACTACGAACATGTTATGAACATTTATAATCTGTTCGAAACTTAAAGAGAGACATCACAACGTAGTTATTCTAGAACCGTTCCAAAGATTTCTCCCATCGACGTGTCATCGTGCCCAAATAAGGCATCAAAGTAATTTTTATAATTTAAATTCAAAGCAATTTACTTTCTGTCAATCATTCAATTCAAAACTTTTCTGTTACATTCCTTATTCACAAATTTATTTTGCAAGCCATTTCGAATTCATTTAATTTTTTTTAATTTAATTTTTTTTAATTCAAATTTTTTACATTCAAGTTATTTAAATTTAGTCATATTTTCAATTCAAATTATTTTTATATGAGAACAAGTGAACCTTAAATATTTTTCAGGCAATTTCAATCATAAATCTCAAATTCACAATTTAGAGATATATATTTTGTGAATCTATTTATTAATTTGTTTGAACTCCCACAATAATACTCAATAAACATTTGTTTGTATTTGATATTTGATTGACTTTTCTTAGAATAAAAATATACACAAACAATACTCAATTTAAAATTATGGTTCTCTTTCTCCTCTAACTAATAATGTATACAACTTTTACACATTAGAAGAATGGAAATGTAAAAAGAAGTTAGCAATGATCAAGGAATAATTATCTTCTTAGTTTTATTCAAGTTTCCAACCATAGATCACCATCAATAAAACTTGTATTAAGGAATGGAAAAGCTTGTGAATCATTCAGTCTCTGTACATAAGGGGCCCTGGTATTCAAAATAGCTCCTGGCCCAGAGCAATTGTACTCTCCATAAAATATAGTCCTGCATTATATCTTCCCATTATTACAAAACTAATGTTTTTCAATGAATATATTTATATCTTATTATTATAGTCTGTACTTACTGGTCTCTTGTAGGGTCATTGAAGTCATTCCAACCTTCCGGAGCAATGATATCAGACATAACTGTCAATGCAAAAATGACACGAGAATATGGTCTCCATGCCCTACCTAACCATATTCTACCATTTCCTCCTATTGTACTGTTCACAAATACATATCCTGTGTTTTCATCTCCTGAAACTCTACCATGAGCAGTAACTGCACCGTTTATGTTCTTTTGTCCTGGAGGTACTGGATTTGCTATCGAAACTAGTTGACAATTCTGTACATATACCAAATATAGCATCATTTTCATTAGTGTCAAAGACCAGACGCAATACAGACACAGAGACAGTCTTTTTTCAGAGGTGTCAATGCTGTAGAGATAATAGTGGCATAATATATAGGACGGATGTGTATACCTCATAGAGTGACCTTGCATTGCCAAAGATGAAATCAATGGATCCTTGTATATAGCAGTCTTTGAAGTAATGACGACCCTTATCGTCGTGAAGGGTGTCTTGAGCTCCAAAGAATCCGCAGCCTCTGAATTCAGCTTGATCTCCTGATATCCTCATGGCTACTGCTTGTGCTCCATCAGCCCCAGGAGCTGGAATTGGTGCTAAATTCTTTTTGGATCAAACAAAATTATTGTTAGTGTAATATTGTAACGTGGTTTTTATCTAAAAATGACAAACAGAAAACTATTGATGATCACCATGAAGCTTATGTTCTTAGCAATGAAGTTAGATGCAAAAACTTGTACAGAACCACTGTAAAATGTGCCATTAGCAGATTTTGCTGTATCATTCCATGCAATTGCAGTTGAAGTGTAGCTTTGTCCTTGAAATGTAATGTTTGGTTTTGTTTTCGGAACCATGACTTTCTCACTGACAAATACAAAAAATGTCATGAATATGATTGATGATGATGCAGATAAAATATTAATGAAACAAACCAAAACAAAACATATATATACTAGAAAAAGCTTACTAGTAGAAGCCACTGTTTATCCATATTATAGTTCTTTTGAAGCTGAAATCAGGAACAGCATTAACAGCTTGTTGTACAGTTGTGAAATTACAACACCCTTTTCGATCGACGCAAAGATAAGAAGTCGTATTGGTGTTTAGAGGTGGAATTCCTGGCGGAAAATCATCACAAATGGAATCATTATTCTCAGTGTCAGGGTGTTTTCTGTGTGGCCTATGATGATGATGATGGCCTCTTCCAAAGTAAATAGATGATGGTGACAAAGTTGTGAAGAACTGTGAATTTGGATTGATGAGATACAAAGATGCAAAAATTGCAGCAATAGGAACCAAAAGAGAAAAGCAGCTATTGCTTTTGAGACTCATTTTGTGATATTAGAATGCAAAAGGGAAGAGTGAAATATTGAGATATTAGAATAAGAATATATATGTGTATATGTTAAAGTTGGAGTTGAAGGGAAAGGTTTAATGACATGTCTTGCAAACTACTATTTCTATTCTTAGGGAAATTTATGACCTTCACCAAACTTGAAAGTTTGCAAGAGATTTGATAGTATTCTTTATCAAGTTAACAAGGTTAATGCTTTCTCCATCAATTTGCATTGAGTTTAGAGAGAGATGAGTGAAGTTCTGTTAATTGTATACAAAATATATCAATGGTTGTTTAACAATAGTTAAGCTTTGTTAAGAATGGTAAGGCTCGCGTGATGAAACTCTTCACTTTCATATAGATTTTATTCTTAAGCAAGAATCAGATTCATTTGTTTAAGATGTCAGAATCTCTTGGAAAATCTTTTATTCTCTTATAACTAGTTTCTTTGGTTTTTAGTTTTTTATTTTTAAAATTAATTGTCTCCATATACCTGATAAATTTTAACACACTTAATTTACTCTAATATATGATCCTTAAGATGGATCTTATAAGTCATTCTACATATCAAATTTTAATATTTACGTCTAAGTGTCTAAATATGATTTCGAAAATTAAAATGTTAATTCTATCCCACGTTTGAGATTTAATGAAATAATTTTTATTAATTTTTTTCGTTTTGTATTTAAGGGGCTCGTTTGTTTTGGTTTTTTTTTAAAATGATTTTTATAGTGTTGCCAAATTTTGTGAAAAAATTTTTTACAAAGAAACTTTTTATAAAAGCTTCAAATGAAAAATTTGTTTGAATAGTTATTCTTAAAATGTGATTTTAGGTATTTCATCTATTTATGGAAAAAAAATTAGATATCAAAATTTCAAAAAATCACTTAATTTTGAAGCTATTTCAAATAGATTTTCATAAAAATCATTTTTGAAATACAACTTTTTGAAAAAATTATGATTTTGACTAAGTTTTGGTCTTCAATTATGTATATTTATGTTATAGGATGTCAAATTAAGTGTTTCATTTTAGAAAAAATGAATATAAAAAAAAATGTAATATTTTGAAAAACGGTTTTAGAAAATCTATTTTCAAAAATACAAAGAAAAAATCCATTTTTTTAAAGCTGAAACAAACTGGCCCTAAATTGAAACATTTATAAAACTAAACAGCAAAATTTGCATCACCGTTTTTAGTTTTAACTTCATTTGTTTTTAAGTACTTTTTTTTTCATATTTATATAAATTTTAATAAAGATTTTGAAAAATCGTGAAAAAATCCAATTCAAATCAAAAATCATCATAATCCGACAAGAAAAATAAAATGGAAAACTTTTTTTTGGACTCAAAATGATGAAGAAAGCTTTCCCTGTGACACTAGCACTGTAGACTACTCCTTCTCCGATCTCCAATGGATTCCTTTCTATTTCCTGCTTTCGTTACCTACACACTCTGCTCCTTTATCTTCTCCCATTGTTCTTGTTACTTTACCTAAAGCTCCACCCACGCTACGGTGAAATCCTTCGCGGATGTTGTTAGCAATGTTTGCAATACACCTTCAGTTATCTTTCAACTCCTTGTGTCAAAGGGGATCGTCTGGCTATTGCGATTCCTGAAGATGAATACAAGTTGAGAGTGGAAGCCTGCAAACATAACCTCCATGGAAGGATAGTTTGGACTAAAGGTACGACTCATCTTATTGTGGTTGCCTTTAGTGCAAAGTTGGTTGAGCTTTGAAAAACAAAAGGAAAATGGGGCATTACTTCTTTAGGAAAAGGGTTTCTTTGAGTTTTTCTTTTCTTATCTAGAAGATGTCCATATTGTTAGATTTGTCAATGCCGGAATCTTGGTTCGGGGTTCCAGAAAATTTTTCCCTGGACCAGAGATTTTGTGCCTTCAACCTTGAAACAAACCTCTGCTCAGGTTCGGATAAGGATCCATGGTTTGTCTCAAGACTATTGGCGACCTAAAATCATCTTCGCCATTGCTAGCAGCATTGGCATACCTATATGCATAGATTCTGCTACAAATAAGTCACCCTTTGAAAGGGCTTTTGGCTGCTACGTGCGTGTTCTGGTTGACTTGGATTTGGTTACGGATCTCAGCTACAACATCCTGGTTGAAAGGATTGGATTTGCTTCTTTTTTTTGTGAATATAGAATATGAAAAAATTCTAGACTTTTGTCAATTTTGCTCCTATATTGGACATTTTGTTGATAATTGTAGAAGGAAAGAAAACATGATTGGTAAAAAGGTTAATGATAGTAAGAAACCTTTGGCTCATAAGACCAATTTAGATCATGTTGAAAATCCTAGTACAGTTGAGATTTGGAAGGAGATAACTAAACCTCAACAGGTTGGAGACACAAGTGGAGTTATAAAATGTACAAACATTCAAAAGGAGCCTGACATATAGGTATTTGACATTGATGAAAGCTATGAAACTAATTTTGTGGATGCCACTCAAGTTGAAGAATTGGTAGAAGAGACTCAAGAACACGTGCAGAACTTCTTACAATGTTCTTGGAACAATTTAGCTGAAAGGGAGAACAACCAACAAATTATTTAGGATTCTAACCAAGATTTTCATCTCGTAGCTCAAGGAAGAGATTAAAAAAGAAAAAAGGCTTCGATTCAAACTATACCTAGTTTTAGTATGCATCTTTTGGAATATTCTAGGGCTTGCTAATTCCCCTTCCAAATTATCTCTTAAGAGAATCATTAAG
Source organism: Vicia villosa (assembly GCF_029867415.1). Lineage (NCBI taxonomy): Eukaryota > Viridiplantae > Streptophyta > Magnoliopsida > Fabales > Fabaceae > Vicia > Vicia villosa. The sequence continues at coordinate 147,528,641 of NC_081185.1, read as the reverse complement.
AAATACAAAACTGACTTTGTTTTAATTGCTCAGCCTTGGATGTTATACACAACTTACCTTCTAATTGGTTCTCCAATCTTAATTTGAAAATGTTTTCTATGAATCATAGAGATAACCTTATGCCTAGTCTTTGTTGCATTTGTAAGAAAGATCTGGATCATGAGCTTGTTGATATTGATGATCAACAAGTATCTTTTGTGATGAAAGATAATAACATCAAATATGGCATCTCAGCCATTTATGCTTCTACCAACTATATTCACAAAAGGGAGCGTTGGAGTAATTTGCAACCAAGGGGCATAGCTTTGCTTTGGTGTTTCATTGGAGACTTTAATGCTATTTTGGGAACTAAGAAATATAGAGTCTAATCTCAACCATCTAGAATTCCTAGGGAAGATTTCTTCAACTGGACCAATCTTAATCATTTGATTCACCTGCCTACTAAGTGTCATAAATTTACTTGGTCTAATGGTAGAGAAGGCAAAAGTCATACAAAAAATGTCTGGACAGATCCATTGTCAATTAAACTTGGATTGATTTATGCTCTTCCTTAGCTTGCACCACCATTGTTAAGACCTGTTATGACCATTTTCCAATCTTGTTCAATTTTGACTATAAGGTGGTTAAGCACTATTATCAATTCAAGTTTTTGAAATGTGAGCTTTGCACAAGGATTGTAAGAATACCATTGCTAAGACTTAGGAAACTCCTGTGGTAGGTTGCCCTATGTACATTCTAGACAGAAAACTCAACTTGCTAAAGAATAATCTAAAAGAATGGAACAAGTCTTCTTTTGGTAATATGCAGGAGAGAGTTAACACTGCAAAGGAATATTTGAATGATATTCAAAGTAGGTCTTCCTGTGATGGTCACGGTGAGGTTCTTCAAGCCTAGGAGAAAATAGCTCAGTAGGAGCTTTCCTTTGCATTAAGCCTTGAAGAATCTTTTGGGAAGGAAAAAGCTAGAGTTAATAGGGCTAATAATGGTGATAGGAGCAACATATTCTTTCACATGTATGTTAAGATCAAAGCCGCTTCTAAACCGCTTTCTGTTACTCATCACAATTAATAATGAGGTCTGAAAATTCTGGTATACAGACTCGGATGTCAGTCCCGATGTCAAGACATATGATCTGTTATTAATGCAACACAAGCAGAATAGAAGGATCCCCCATTATTTAATTACTCTTTAGAAAAGAGTCAATGAAACCTGGGATCACACACGTTCAGCATACATAACCAGATTATAATTTTTACATGGTTATGTATAGGAACATCTAACACTTCTGAACCTGATGTTATAACCAAAGTCATAACATTCATAACTGAACAAACAATTAAACAATGCAGAAACATAAACAACACAAAGAATTGTTCACCCAGTTCGGTTCAAATAACCTACTCTAGGGGCAACCAAGCCAGGAAGGAAATCCACTATCAGTAGTCTTAATTTGAAGCTAAACTCCCCCGTTTACAACTTCTCACTTAAACCCTACCCAATGCAATCTCTACCTAGGTTCTCCCTAGATATGGAATATCTCCATTCCACTCCCAATCATAGCAATGATGTCTAGCAGTCAACAACTCAGCCACTGCATCGACAGCCTAATTTCCAACACTTTAAACACAAATAAACACAACGTTAACTTGAAATTGCTTACAAGCTTTCTCCAAGAACAAAAACTTCACTCATTGCTTCACAGCTTCTGAGTGATTAAACTAAACCTCTCACCTACAGGCTTTGAGGCACAAATCAGTGACCATCCCACACACCGGGTGGTTCACATACACGGCTAACCCTAGAGACTACATCTTCCTAGCTTTGGTTATCAGCACACAAATTAGGTTACAAAGGTTTCTATTTATAACCTGATCCCAGTTGGACTTGGGCTTACAAATCGCAACACTTTTGGTGTTACAAATATGCAGAAAATATTATGCTACAAATAAGGTCTTTCAATCATGAGTTTCCTAAATTAGAAACTGCTGAATCTTCAATCTTCTAATTTGATTCTTCAATATTCTGACTTGATTCTTTGACCTTTAAATATGCGCCACATAGGATTACATAATATTCACATAGAATATTTTGTATCTGTTAAGTACAAACTGAATCTTCCTTCCAATTCTGCAGGCGCGATGTCATGAGTTGATGTCATGACATTCCATCTAACATCTTGCTTAAACCTGTTTTGTTCATTTTAAACTTGCAAGATTCACATTTTGACCATTTGCTGCTATTATATGTTTTAGCCAAACATTAGACAATAATTCAGGACAGACAGAGCATCAACAAGGTCCTCACTGAGAAAAGATCCATCATTGAGCACATTAATAGGTATTTTAAAAAGCTTTAAAACTCTAATACTGACATGGTGGATAATGGTCTGATTGATGAAACCATTACCACCTTAGTTAATCAAGATTTTAACCACTTGCTTACTATCATTCCTACTGCTGATGAATTTAGGATAGCTATTATTATACTCATCATGGATAGTGCTCCAGGCCCAGATGGCTCTTTCTTCCACTCTTTTTGGGACATCATCAAGCGTGATGTCATTAGAGTTGTGACTTAATTTTCACTAAAGTTTGGATTTTCCCCCTATTATAACTCTAATTCTATAGTTTTGATCCCTAAGATTCAAAATGCCAATTCCATCAATCAATTTATACCTATTGCTATATCAAATTTCAAGACTAAAATCATCAACAAAATCCTAGTAGACAAGCTAGCCTCGATCATGCCCTTTATTATATCTCATGAGCAAAAAGGTCTCATTAGGGGTAGAAATATTAGGGATTGTATCTATCTCACTTCTGAAGCAATCAATTCTCTAAATAGAAAGTGCTATGGTGGTAATGTTTCTCTCAAGATTAATATTGCCAAGGATTTTAATATCATTAATTGGCAGTTTCTCCTTAAGGTGCTCAATAGATTTGGTTTCTACAACAAAATCTGCCTGTGGATTCTCAAAATTCTCCAGTCTACTTACTTATCAGTGTCCATTAATGGAAAGTTGCATGGTTTTTTTCAATGTCAAAGGGGAGTGAGACAAGGTGATCCTTTATGACCCCTTATCTTCTACTTAGCTGAAGATGTCTTGAGTAGGGGTGTGTCCAAGCTGGTTCAGGATTCTATGGTGCTTCCTATGAAAGGTACTAGAAATGTTCAAGTGCCTTCTCACCATTTATATGTAGATGATATCATGCTCTTTTGCAGGGGTGACTTGAGATCTATTAAAGCTATTGGCAACATGTTGGATAGGTATGAAGTCTGTTTTGGATAGGTTTGCAATGCCTCAAAATTGTTTATGCTGGTGTTATGTCTGACAATAGGAAATCTTAAATTGCTGCCCAACTTGGTTTCTCCACAGGCACCATTACTTTCATATACTTGGGAGCTCCTATATTCATAGGTAAACCAAAGGCTAAGCACTTTCAACACATTATGGACAAGATCAAGATTAAAATGTGTGCCTGGAAAGCCTATCTCCTCTATATTGTTGGATGATTTAAGCTAGTTAAGTCTGTCATACAGAACATGTTTATCTATTGAATTCACATTTATGACTGTCTGGTTAGTCTAATCGAAATCTTGGAGTCTTGGATGCGTAATTTCAATTAGAGTGGGGATATTGAGAAAGGGAAATGATAATCGTTGCTTGGAAAAAATGTCGTAAACCTGTTGAGGTTGGAGGCCTTGGTATTCGACCTCTTTCCGTTATCAATCAAGCTACCAATCTAAAGCTCTACTAGGACAATATTCACTCCTTTGAGAGTTGGGCAAATCTTATCAAGGCTAGAGTTTTGAGGAAAAGAAGGGTGATTAAGTATCACATTTCCTTTTTCATTTGGAGCTCTACTAATAATTTCTTCCCGACCATCATGGAGAACTCTTCTTGTTGCCTTGTAAATGATAATCTTATAAACTTTTTGTTAGATGCTTGATGTGGACCTCAGTTGATTCAAGCTCTGCAAATGAAATCGTTGAATACGGATCTTGTTAACACTAAGGTTGTTGATTACATTGTTAATAGTTCTTGGCACATTCTTGGCAACATCAATCTAGCTTACCCTTCTCTATCATAACTATTTTAGCATTTTGTTATATCGATGTTAATGATGGTGAGGACTTTAGAGTTTGGTCTCCCTCTAATTGGGGTTTCTTGTCTTTCAAGGATGCTTATCATTTCTTTTCTCCTCGTGATTCTAAGATTCCTTGGCATAGAATTGTTTAGAATCCTAACAACCCTTCAACCAAATCTTTTATGTTATGGAGATGCGTGCACAAAAGTTGCCCAAATATAAAGGCGGTACAAAATTAAGCGCAAATAAACATGTAATAAAAAATAGGAGGAAAAGATTTGATTACAATAAATTTAATAAAAAAGGGAGAAAAAACTCAAAAGAAAGAAATAAGACATTTATAAAAGAAAAATACTTGATGTTTATATTATCATCAATATGAGGCATTCAGTTCTTAACCGCAAAATTTGTTTAAGCTCCGACTTCACTTGTTAATCTTCAAAGAGCTATGGCGTCCTCTTGAGAGCTTGAGATGATAGAGGATATCATTTCTTTAGCAGATGGATCTTGAAGGAATTACTTATCATTGTCTTCCAACTTTTTTGGCTCATGCTTAAATTCTCCATTAATAACTCAAATATTTATTTGAATCAGAGAATATCTCCAAATCAGAGCGGGATTCAGGTTTGATATTTCTCCTTATAAATTAACACCAACATCAAACATGATTTTGATGATCAAATGTCCATGAGGTAACCATGTTGATTTATTCCTTCTACACTTTATCATGTGGCACATTACATCATATGCCCATTTCGTTTGAATATTCTAAGTATCCACATGACCACCACATCTTCTTTCAAAAGCTCTTCACAGTTGTACTTTATGTTAGAACAAGATTTGGTTCTATACTCAATCTTTAAGTTTCGATGATAACAATACATATATTTATTATGCAACAATTTTTGTACTCTAATAGTTTCTTAAGTGTGCAGATTAATTATTTTGGTTGATTATGATTGTTGTCCAGAAAAATCATCAGAATCAACGTTATCACACATTAGAAGAACTATTCATCTTAATTCTTAAGTGACATCAGCAGTTCTGAAGAATGTTGAATGACTCATCAGAAAAAGGATTTACAAATGTTTTGAAGCGAAGCTACTTTTCAAGATCATACTTTAGCTCAGATATGCTTCAAGATCAGAATTCAGACTTTGTTGTTCAGATAGGCTTCTGCTTATAGCTCTGAAGACTTCTTTTTGAATCAGAATAATATTGTCTCTTAGAACGTCTATGTTACATGATGTATTCATTTCTATCTCAACTTCAGATAATAAGTACATCTCAAATGAAGAATGATTAAAACTTACAAAAGAAACAATATGGTACAACAGTACATCATCCTTTCCACTTTTGCAGGACGTATTGTATGATTCTGTCTTTCGTGTGCTCTTTGTTCCCCACGGATTTTTAGAGCCGTTACGTCAAGGAAAACTACGTCTTTTCCTATCCCAACGGTCATCTTTTCACGTGACTATATATAAGAGATGCTCTCCTTTGAGGAAGCTTCTAGTGAACAACGATATTCAAGCTATTTCAAAAACTCAGCAAATAAACCTCAAAGAGAAAAGGAGAAAGAAAGATATCAGAGAAACTGTGTTGAACACTCCATTGTGAGAAGTCTAGTTTCTAAGAATCTGTAAGAACACAAGAGTTATTGCTCATTAGATTGTGTTATCATTTGTGATAAACTATTTATGTTTCAATATGCTTTTTAGAAACAATATATTGTAAACATAACCCTTTGGAAATATGTTGAGATTTATATTCCTAAAGTAACTAGGTTGTTAGTCTCTATACTTGAGAGGGATAAGGTATCTTTCTAGACTCTTAGAGGTTGTTTGTAATCTTTCAAGATTAGTAGATTTAATCTTTTTCTAAAGCGAATCACCTTGGAGGGTGGACAAGATTAATCTTTTCTAAGGCAGACATGTATAACTGAACATGTTCTTTTTCTTCTCCCTCTTAACTATCTCATTGACCTTTGCGAAAATATTTTCAAAGATTAAAAGTTTTAGAAAACTCAATTCAAATTCCCCTTTCTTGTGTTTTTCTCTACCTTCACTTTTTGGAAGAAGCACGCATGTCACAACATGGTGTAAGAGGTGGTTCATAACTTTTAAAAGGTTTACCTTGATAGGTAATTTGAAACTTCCCATATAATTTATCAGAAGGATTCTAATAGCAATCGATTGCTTGAAGTTGAGAGAACCAAAATGGGCTTCAATGGCGTAGGCTTTCCCACATGATAACTGCTTGCTCAATTTTCCAAAATATTGCATGGTGTGAGATATTTTAGGTATGCAAACTTCTAGTACAAGAGAATAACCTTTGAAACTTAGATTCACGTAGGAAATTATGGTTAATCTTATATATGATGGCTTCAGTTTCTGTAACAAAAAGTATTTAAGTAATCTTAGGCATATATGATGTGAGATAATAGTCATTGAAGAAGTATGCATTCAAATATGTCGCTATAAAAATATGGCAGTTGAGAAAGAATTTGTCATGGCGATCTTTTTGATACTTGGAGAAATTTCTAACAAGTGGAGTCTTCGTTGATACCATGATGTTGATAACAGTTGCAATAAGAGAGAAAAATAAAGGCAAAGAAAAAGAAATAGAAACCTAAAGGATGAATAAAGGAGTAGAAATAATGTACCTCTTTACAGCCTTTGAAAAGTGTTTATGAATTTGATTTGGTTGAATAAATTCATGGGTGAACTGAGGTATTTTAGAACCAAATCATTAATTTGAGAAACTTCAAAAAAATAACTCCATTAATTTATTAAATTTTTTTCTTTAATTGATTAGAAATTTAATGAAGTTTGATTTTGATTGAGAGATGATTTGCTGTAGAGATTTGGTATTTTAATCGACTGTATATGATTTTGAGACACCAAATTTGAAAAAGATATAGTTTTAATCGGTTAGAACCTTAGGGTTAATCAATTAAGAGGTTTTTTTTAGTCTTTTTTAGTTCGCTTGGACCTTGAAGGATTATAGGCTCAAATTTTATTTTTGTCCAGTCTTCTTATTTGGTTTTACACCCGATCTGCTAAAGCACTTCATTTCTCAAACAATTGACTAGTGAAGAAATAATTGAAAGGATTAAGTAATTTAAATAAGCACTTGTTAGAGAAATAACTAAAGTTGTTTTAGTTTATTCTTCTACCAAGTGTCTTACCTTAAACTCTCAGAGATTTTTGAGGAGAGATTTCTCCCCCTTTGACTAATATGGAATCAAGCTTTAATCTCTTCCTTTTTTGCACCTCTCTGAATTATTTGATACAAGAAATAATTTTAAAAACCATATCTTCTTTTGTTAGATATCTTTCAATAAAATTCTTGAAAAACTTCTTCTAAAGAATTCTTCTAACATCAGATTAAATCTTTTAGCGGAATTTTAGAACTCATGCTTTGCATAATTTTTTTTCGATTTCCATTTTGATCCTTGGAGCTATAAAGCGTCCCTATAGAATAAATTAATTTTTTACCTTTGGCACCCAAATATTTTTAAGTACTTTAGGGATATTAAATTTTATGGATCTATGTGCATGTAGGTATCAAGTCTGCAACAACATGTTAAATTTATTTTTTATGTTGACAACGCACTTAAGAAGACTCCCCATTAAGCTTGATGTTTAAGGATGGTTTAAGTGCTGGTGTATGATATATTTGTTCAAATGAAGGTGCTTGAAAATTTGTTTATAAAGTGATGATGCTTGGAATGTTACTCAAGTGATGGGGCTTAAACAATATAAAGTTTGAGTATCATTTTTGTGCTTGAAGATCAATTTATCTATGCCTATACGTGAAGAAAATACCTTATGTCAAATGGAATTTGGTGAATCCAACAAAGATCTCTGATCAAGTACTTTACCTTATGATTGAGGTTATTATGAATACTTATCTCAAGCCTCATCAGAATAAGATTCAAGGTTCTAGACAAAGTGTATCAAGTTATCCTCTTGAAGATCAAATCATCTCTTTGAAGTCAATGTTACAGTCAAACAAAATTCAAGTGAATACTTCTATTTTAAGGTTCACTGGTGGTCCGACCTCTCAACTCTCATATGATGTTAATAAACATGAAGATATATCAAGCCTCGTAAAAAAGAATCAAGGTTTTTGTATGATGCTAAAGTAAAAATGAAGATGCCAAGATTTGAAGCTTTAGAGTTGTGAAAGAGAGGAAGAGTGAAAGCTCGTTTGATTGTGTTTGTCTGAGTAACCAGTATCTTGTAAAAAATGTGCAAATAACCTTCAAAGATGCAGTAACTAACTTTCTATTGTCTACGCTATAAGTCCACACAAAATTTTTATGCAAGAATTCAATTTATTAAGAAGATTGATTGTCCATTCGTAAACCTTAGACTATATAAAAACATGCATTATATGATTTTTTAATAAGCCAAATATATTTTAAGAGATGCCTAAACCAGTACAATCAAATAACCAATCCCTTGGAGAAAAACCAGAACAGAAGATTATAGTGCCAACCAATTCTTAAGTATACCAGAAAAATTAGACAAACCCTTACAACAAACAACCCAAATACCATGGTCAAGCAGAAAAAACAGACAGTAGCTCTGCAAGCTCAAACAGGACCTATCCGAAAAAGAGGCGCAAAGGCTGCAACGCCGGCCAAAGGCAAAGAAGTTGCAAGCTAATCCTTCCACCCAATGCACAATTTTGGATTCGACATCCAATGATGAAGGTCGTGGCAGAATCCTTTAATCTTTGATTTTACCCATCTCCACGAAGAAACTTGAATGTCGAAGATGTCAGCTCTAATGTTCTCTTTCGAATTTCTGAAAATCTTCTCGTTCCTTCTTTTCCAAATATTCCACATAATCGCGAACCAATTGATGACGAACCTGTCCTGGGCAACTTTACCACCACTGCATAAACCTGCGAATAGAACAAAATTTTGCAAAGCAGAATTGTGTAGGACATTGGAAAATTCGAGCCACTTGAGGACCTCGCTCCATGTAGCCATAACCGACGGACATTCGAAGAAAATATATGCGGCATTTTCCTCTATACCGCAACCAAACAGACATGAATTTTGAGAGTTGACTAAAATGCCCCTGTTACCCAGCTTGTCTCTACTAGGAATTCTATTTTGCCAAATTCTCCAAACCAAAATCGAAATTAATTGAGGTACGAGAGAATTCCACGCAACCGCTAGATTTGTATTTGCTTCTGTTTGGAATTTCTTCCTTTTCATGATTTCTTGATATGCATCCTTCACCGAATACTCGCCTTTTTCCCACCCCCACTTATCTTTCTCCTCATCCCGCAAAACAATCCCTCTGATTTTACTTTTAATCTCCTCCTCACACTTACTATTAACCCCTTTTTAAACTAGTTTTCCATTCACCAATCCATTCCGCCGAACCGTTGCCACAAAAATGACCTCTTTAACAATTATATTCTTCACACTAGTCAGTTTAAACAAATCCGGGTACCTCCACTTTAAGCTCTTCTTTTCAGCCACAAATCTCCGCAAAATGAAGCACCTGACCCATCTCCTAACTCTACAAATGTATTATTCTCAAACCAATACGTTCCAAATTTGTTGTCTTCTTTATCCAAAAGACACAAGTCTCTCCACCATAGTGGACTAAACCTATTCGTCTTATTCTGCCCGAACTCTAGTTTACCGTACTTACTTTTCAAAATCTTCACCCAACCTCTATCTTCCTCCGTTAGAAGCCGCCGCTTCCACTTTCCCATCAATGCTAAATTGAAAGTTTTTAAGTCCTTTATCCCCAATCCTCCTTCGCCATTCTCCCGACAGATTTTCTCCCACTGCACCCAATTTACCTTTCTCCCATCCAGCCCCCTCCCCATAGAAAATTCTTGAACATGGATTCAAGCTTTGAAATAATACATGTGGGAGATTTGAAAAATGACAAATAGTACATGAAGAGCACTCAGAACTGATTTTATAAGAACTATCCGACCTCCGATCAATAAGTGTCTATTATTCCAAGATGCCAATCTACCTCTCACTACATCAATTATTGTCTTCCACACGCTCAACCTACGATGATTCCCTCCAACCGGAATTCGAGGTACTTGAAAGGCGTCCCTCCAACCTTGCAATTCAGAACTGAAGCCGCCTCTTCAACCAATCTTTTGACACATTTATGCATATTAAACAACTTTTGTGGAAATTCACTTTCAACCTCGATACCATTTCGAAAAGCTGTAAAATTGCTTTGGTTGCCCACACGTTTTTCCAACTTCTTCTTTCCATAATTAGAGTATCGTCTGCGTACTGAGTGTGAGATACTTGTACCTCTCCATTACCAAACTCATAACCATAAACAATTTCCTCTTAACACTTTTGTCCATCAAAAGGCTAAAGTCTTCCGCCTTATATGATTGATTAAGTCAATTGAACCATACCCATACATTTCTAAGTAAATAATACTCTATTTGCTATAATATGAAGATGAAAAGTTCTAAATTTACTTTTGAATATTAAAACACAGAGTTAATTAAATAATGTCTATCCCACATTGAATCCAAACATTGGTGCAATGCATCTCAGCCTAAATCTAAACTTTCACCATAAATCTTAATTGGTTTCTTTCATTATGTTAATTTTATAGGTTCAATGTACTACAAATGTTTTTTCACTTAAATATTTTATACTTTACCATTGTTAAGTTTATTATTATGACACAACAACATTTTTTTGTTATATTAACATGTACGGGTAACCGATGTATTTTTTTTGTTCGTAATAACCGATGTACTATTTACTAATACAATAAACTATTTACTATAAATATATTTGATTTCAATTTGACTAATTTGCTAACTCTATTACACTTTCTACACAACACCAATTTTTAAACAAACAACCCAATAACAAATCTGTAAATAATGTATGTAATTGTTGAACAAACCACCCATCTCATTTCCATATAATTGGTGAACAAACTACCCATCTCATTTCCATTTAATTGCTATCATTTCCATTATTATTAATTCAAAAGAAGTATGATTAGTGGGTCACAAGTTGCCATGTTAGCTTTCTTCAGTCAATAGAAAAGATAAGAGCCCTTCCAAACTTGCCAACCGATCAATAAATAATAGTCCAAAAAAGTACGAGGCTGAAATTCCATCTCTATCCTTTCTCAAACCACTAATCTCATAATCCATCGTCAGATATCAACTACATTTGCCATTCCATCTTTATCACTTTACTTTATGTTTCAACAAATAACATAACTTTTCCTAGATTCATAAACTTTTTTTTTTATATATTTATTTATTTACCGAAGTTAATTTCTCCAATGTATTTACCTCTAAGAAATCATGCAACATAAGTATTGGATATTATAAAGGCAAAAACTCACACGTGTGAATACCGACCGAAGTATTTCACACGCGTGAAGTGGGTCCACGTCCATTCCTTCACCACCCTGTACAGCAACAGAGGTCCAGTCCACCACTATGCAAAAAGGCAAAGTAGGGAGCTTCTTTGTATATTTCACATAGATTCATCAGATCCTATCAAAAGCAAAACCACACTCTTCCTTCTACACCCCCTCACTATCTACACCTCCATCAGCACTTCCTTTTCTTCTCTAAAACAAACTCATTCACTCCATCCAAGGTACTTCTTAACATAATAATCCATCTTTTGTTTATGAAATTTATGCTGCATTCTGTTGTCGGTGTCGGCAACCGCTCTCAAACATTCTTTTTAGGTTCGGATTATTGTTCGGTCTCTTTTATTATTATATTTATATTTTTTAATTTTAATTTTTTTTGATTTTCTGGTCTTACAGAGTGAAATTCGGATCTAAAGCATAGAAAGCTGTTAGATTAACTAATTTATTATTAATTATTATAAGGTAAATCTTGATTCTCCACATTCTCGATATTGTCACAGATCTATGTGTACATCCACTATATATTGCATTAATTGCAGCTTTTGAGTTTCCTTATATTTTTCTTAGTTTATGTATTTTATTTTAATTTATTTCCCGAGAATTTAGGTGACTCGATTTGCTACACTGTAACGGCTATTTGACTGACCGTATTTTTCTCTTTTTTAGGCTCATTGGAACGGTTCATTGTTTAATTCAAAAACACTTGTGAACAAAGATTGTAATCTTAGAGCTGAGAAGATGCAGAGGCCTCCACCAGAAGATTTTCTGTTGAAAGAGACCAAACCCCACCTCGGTGGTGGTAAGGTTTCTGGAGATAAACTTACTAGTACCTATGATCTTGTTGAGCAAATGCAGTATCTTTATGTGAGGGTTGTGAAGGCTAAGGAGTTACCTGCAAAGGATGTTACTGGAAGTTGTGACCCTTATGTTGAGGTTAAGCTTGGTAACTATAAAGGGACTACTAGGCATTTTGAGAAGAAGACTAATCCGGAGTGGAGTCAGGTTTTTGCGTTTTCGAAGGATCGGATTCAGGCTTCTGTTCTTGAGGTTACTGTGAAGGATAAGGATGTTGTGAAGGATGATTTTATTGGGCGGGTTTGGTTTGATCTTAATGAGGTTCCGAAGAGGGTTCCGCCGGATAGTCCTCTTGCGCCGCAGTGGTATAGGTTGGAGGATAGGAAGGGGGATAAGGCGAAAGGGGAGCTGATGCTGGCTGTTTGGATGGGTACTCAGGCTGATGAGGCTTTTCCGGAGGCGTGGCATTCGGATGCGGCCACTGTTAGTGGGACTGATGCTCTTGCAAACATTAGGTCGAAGGTTTATCTGTCACCAAAGCTTTGGTATTTGAGGGTTAATGTGATTGAGGCACAGGATTTGCAGCCGTCGGACAAGGGAAGGTTTCCAGAGGTTTATGTGAAGGCTATTTTGGGAAATCAGACGTTGAGGACTAGAATATCTCAGAGCAGGAGTATCAATCCAATGTGGAATGAGGATTTGATGTTTGTGGCTGCAGAACCGTTTGAGGAGCCGCTAATTTTGAGTGTGGAAGATAGGGTTGCACCTAACAAAGAGGAACTGCTAGGGAAGTGTGCTATTCCTTTACAGATGATGGACCGGAGACTCGATCACAAACCTGTGAACACTAGGTGGTTCACTATTGAAAAACATGTTGTTATTATGGAAGGGGATAAGAAGAAGGAAATCAAGTTTTCGAGCAGGATTCATATGAGGGTCTGTTTAGAAGGTGGTTATCATGTTTTGGACGAATCTACTCACTACAGTAGTGATCTTCGGCCAACTGCGAAACAGCTGTGGAAGTCTAATATTGGAGTTCTTGAAGTTGGGATATTGAATGCTTCAGGTTTGATGCCGATGAAAACAAGTAACGGTAGGGGGACAACAGATGCTTATTGTGTAGCTAAGTATGGACAGAAGTGGGTGCGGACGAGAACCATCATCGATAGCTTTGCGCCTAGGTGGAACGAGCAGTATACTTGGGAGGTTTTTGATCCATGCACTGTCATTACAATAGGTGTATTCGATAACTGTCATTTGCACGGGGGTGGTGATAAACCTGGAGGACAGAGAGATTCAAAAATCGGGAAGGTAAGAATCCGTCTTTCCACACTTGAGACTGACCGAGTATACACACATTCCTATCCTCTTCTAGTTCTTCATCCAACTGGGGTGAAGAAAATGGGAGAAATTCAATTGGCTGTAAGGTTTACTTGCTCATCTTTGCTTAACATGATGCACATGTATTCAAATCCTCTGTTGCCTAAGATGCATTACATTCATCCATTAACCGTAAGCCAGCTCGATAGTCTGAGGCATCAAGCCACTCAGATTGTTTCGATGAGACTAAGTCGTGCTGAGCCGCCTCTGAGAAAGGAGGTTGTGGAATATATGCTGGATGTAGGTTCACACATGTGGAGTATGCGACGAAGCAAAGCGAATTTTTTCAGAATCATGGGAGTTTTGAGTGGATTAATTGCTGTTGGAAAATGGTTTGACCAAATCTGCAATTGGAAAAACCCTATCACAACAGTTCTGATTCACATCTTGTTTATAATACTTGTCATGTACCCTGAACTTATCTTACCAACAATTTTCCTTTACCTCTTTTTGATTGGAGTTTGGTACTATAGATGGAGGCCCAGACACCCTCCTCACATGGACACACGTCTCTCGCACGCAGATTCCGCTCACCCTGACGAGCTAGACGAAGAGTTCGACACATTCCCGACCACAAGACCTTCCGACATAGTGAGGATGCGATACGACCGTCTTAGAAGTATCGCGGGTAGAATTCAAACTGTTGTCGGCGATTTGGCTACTCAAGGTGAAAGACTGCAGTCTTTGCTTAGCTGGAGAGATCCAAGAGCTACTGCACTGTTTGTACTATTCTGTTTGATTACTGCTATTGTTCTTTATGTGACTCCATTTCAAGTTGTGGCTCTTCTCAGTGGAATTTATGTGTTGAGACATCCGAGGTTTCGGCACAAGCTTCCTTCAGTGCCACTCAATTTCTTCAGAAGGTTGCCTGCAAGAACTGATTGCATGCTTTGAGTTGGACAAGTGAAATTGGATTGGTAATGTGCAGAAAAGCAGACATGGAAAATTTGGTTGTTTTTTATTTGTTTGTTCTCCACCAGATTGTGTGGATTTGTAGTTTCAATTATGTCATAGAATTTTATTATATTTTGGAACTTATGGTACTAGTTATTGTTAAATTAAAATGTGTAATTTTGTAGGGTGAGTTGAAATTAATTTGTCTTTAATCAACTTCATGTTTAATTAGATGCAGGGAAGAACTTTCTCTAATGGAAATCTGGGTCAATGGTGATTTTCTTTTGTTATTATTATTATTATGATACTTACTCTTCAAGATTACTTTTATTTTTGATTTTGGCGTTTAGCTTTTGTCTACGAATTTGAGGGAGAGGAGCAATATCGTGTAACATTTTTGCTTTGTAATGTTAGGTTACTTTTCTCATCAAGTTACGTATAAGGTAAAAAGTAGTATGCAATGCAAGTATTACAACCACCAATATATGACATGACAACAACTAAATGACATGACAACAACTAAAGTATTTTAGAGCTTCAGGAGAGATATTAAGAAAATGATTCATGAATAAGACTTAGTATATGTTTGTTTTTTCGATGAAGCACCGCTACTGTGCGTTCAATAGAAGCTGAAAAGTGTAGCTTTTACATTAACGTGTCTTGGACGCGATAATTGTATGGGGAAACGCGGATCCATACATTGCATTATTCAATTAAATGGTGTCGGTTATGTCTGAATTCGTTTTGATCCACTCTCCTTACAATAGGTCGGTTTTCTACCATCTTTTTTACAATAAGTTATCCTAACACTTTATTTAATATTAACATTTCTAATCTTATCCAGTCTAATTTTACCATACATCTAGCGCAACATTCTCATTTATGCTACTTTCACTTCTAAGTTAAAAATACTTTTTTTGCTGAACTTATATTTTACATACCTCGTCTTACTTTTACTTGGGCGAATATTGCACATTTCTATGACTCGTCTCCAAGTCTCAAATCTCTCATTTAAATCTCATTTGACTCTTCAAGTAGGACTATGTCATATGAAAATACCTTACATCTCAGTGCTAGCTCTTAGATGTGTTATGTGAGTACATTCAAAATTAAAAAAAAAAGGTGGGGGCTTAGGGTTGAACCTTGATGCAATCCTATTGCAATGGAGAAATAATTCATCTCTCGTCATGTGTTTGCACACTAGTCAATACCCCTTTCATACATATATATTGAATAAATCGAATATAAACAATTATAACCCTTTTCTTCTCTAGGAATTTTCACATAATCTCTCTAGGCACTCAATAATTTGTCTTTTCCAAATCAATGAAAATTAAGTACAAGTTCTTGTTGGTCCAACAAATATTATTTTATCATACACCGTAGTAGATAGATTGCTTCCATGATTGACCTTCCACACATAAAACCAAATTGATATTGAGTAACTTGAGTCTCTATTCTTAGTCCCCGTTCACTCACTCTTTCACATAACTTCATGGTATGACTCATAAGCTTAATCTCTTTATAATCTGCACAAATTTGTATATCCTCCTTGCTCTTATAAATTGGATCTAAAATGTTTAGTGTCCATTCATCTGACATTTGATTTGACCTCATAATTTATGACTTCCATATTATATAAAGGGGCCTGGTGCTCATTTGAAATCACACTAACAATTTGAAAACCTTTCAAAAGTATTCTCTTGTCTTCTCATTATGTTTTAATTTTCATACTATATATATATATATATATATATATATATATATATATATATATATATATATATATATATATATATAAATGGCGTATCATATGAGAATGCTATTTTTATGTGAGAACATGAGAATGAATCTGAATCATTAGATTTTAAAATAAATGATGGAAATACAAATTTGTGATCGCTATATAATATGTTTTGTGATCGCTGTTGTTATTATGATATCATTATAAAATCAAGAGAATCACCTTTCCTTGATCAAAATTACTAGTTTGAAGGGAACAACACTCATTATCTCTTTTCTTCTTTCAATTAGTAGGTTTTCTATTGAACTTCCAGCATGTTTCACGAGTATGATAATCACGCATATAGTGATCACAACATGGTTTGTGTGGTTTCCCACCTTTAATGAAGTTTCTAGCGACCTTAATAACACTTTCATGTTAAATACTCTGAGAGATCTGTCCAATCATAACTGTTTGTCATGCTTCTTCCCTTGTTATTTCAAAAAAACGTTTTCCCAAAGGTTTTTAAATGTGTCTTTCATAAACTTAGATCTATAACTTCATCAAGATCTTTATTTAGTCTAACAAGAAACACGAAGACACTACCATGTTCTTGTGACTCAAGGAACGAGACTTCTACACATTTCCAGTTTCCATCATAACAAAGATCTAATTTTTTTCACAAGGTTAAAATTTCTTTGTAATAACTAGTTACATATGTATCGCCATGCTTAGCATGACATAACTTTGACTTCAAACCAAAGATTTGGGAGGAATTTATCGTTCATTACCAAAGTGACGTCTCTAGCCCATGAATTATATCTTTCAATTGTTAATCTTCGAGACATTGACTTTGAGGAAGGTTGAAGAACCCTATAAATCATTGAAGCATGTACCATAATCTCTATCACAACAATCGAGATCATCGTCAAAACGACCAGTGATGTTGTTACCATTTCCATTACCTCCTCCGTTGTTGTTCTCACGACCTCTACTGTTGATGTTACCATAACCTCCTCCATGGCCGATGACAATTGGTGGAAAATCATTTTCATTATTGTCATCATTGCTCACACTCTAACCAATTAGGGATAGTGGACATCGAGTAGGATCCATCTCCATTGAATTGGGTTAAGTCGTACGAAGTCAATTTATAATACAAGTTGTTGTTGTATAGTGGTCAATATCCCAACAAGTCGTTGTAGTATAATGGTAAGTAGTCTCACTAGTTATGGAAAACCCTAACCAGGGATCTAGATACCATATTAGAGAATATGTAATAGTGTTATATTTTATTCTTCAGCAATAGCTGATTTACTAGAGCATTATAAGTTGGGCTAAAAGTATATAAAACCTCACATTATGACACCACTTAAAAACGTCAACACCCTATTGGGACAAAGCGATTCATGACAATAATGTTCTAAGAAGGTCATTCTCCCATAAAAATACCTCTCATCCACCCAAAGCCCCAATCCCAAACACCTATCTATCATGATACCATGTTACTTTTAGTGAAGTCTTTTTGGGTTGAAACTTGATAGAGTCTTCCAAACTTAGTTTTAAGAAATACCTTTTCACACTCTAAATCCTCCCAAAAGGATGTTCAAAGACCAACATGAATATTTTATACTTACCATCCATGAACCAACGTGAATCAATAGACTAATCAGATCCAAGAAGAAAAATACTTTTATATTAAGATGATGTCTTCCTAACCCAATAAGCCCTACCCTACATACTCCCAAAATTAAGAGAGACCTATAACACACTAATAAAATATCGTGCCAAAGACCATCATCAGTTCTAGGAATTTTTAAACACAATTTTCCTTTTATAACAAAGTTGACCTGATGCAGATCTATGATATTTATCCCACTTCCATACTTCAACTTGCAAATATATGACCGCCAAACCCAATAAATCTTAAACCCCCTTTAACTCTTCCATAATAAGACATCCTATAAATTATGACAATCTTTTTCAACATCTTCAAAAAAGAAAGGTAAAATATGGAGATTAAACTTAAATGGTTCCCACATAGAGCATAGATTAAAGTCTATTAGAAATATGAGAGATCAGGGGTTCCCATGTAGCCTCCAAGCGAGGACCATCCTCCATTATAAAGCCCAAATACCTAAAGGGGAAAGCTCATAACTTGTAGTTCAGGAAACTCTTGTCCATCCTCTAGAATTTCAAAGTTACATTAACTCATATAAGACTACTCTTTGATAAGTTGATCCAAACATTTGAAACTGTTATGAGCCAACTAGAGACCCAATACAGGTAAGATCCAAATATCAAGCCTAAATAAAATTGTCCATTATATATATATGACACACGACAGACGTAATATACACTTTCTAATTTTATACTTTTACTTCACTCATTTTGGACTCTGTAACCGACTTGAGCGTTAGAATGTTAACCTTGCAAATCCACCCTGCACCACCGCATCATGAGTCCATCACCACAAATCAATCACAATTATGGTTCTAGTACAGAACTGTGGCATCATCTTAGTGAATCAATAACTGAGTCCTGCGAAAATTTACGACCATATCACCTTCGATCTAAAGCCAGGTTGCTACTAGATCTCGTCAAGATGGAGAAGCTAACCCTTGACATCACACAAAAGAACTCAGCAAAATCTCCTGATCTCCATAGAAACTCCGTAAAAGGGAGAATGAACTATTTCTTAGGTAATTCGAATTAAAATCTCATTTGTTTTATCTCACTCATATTAACTTTGGCGTTAGAGAGTTAACCTTGTAAGTCGGCTGCTACTCTACTGTACTGGAAGCTTGAGTCTACCGTTACAATCCATATCAATTGTTCATCGATCATTTATGATCGGAATAAAAAAATCATAGTTACTAATACAATATAATACTACTATTTATAATTATAGTTGATTTCAATTTGATTAATTTTCAGAATCTGTTACACTATCTACTCAACACCAAATTTTAAATAATTAAACCAAAAAATAAAAATAAAAATAATGTATATATAATTGCTAGACCAAACTTACCCGTCTCCAATATTTATGATTCATCCCTCCTTCCTTTTTTTTTTTAATTTAATGGTTGTTAGATCCACACCATAAAGTAATGGTTCATAAAAGACAAATAAATTAAGTGAATTAATAGTTAAGATTTTTTGAGCATGATGGAAGCATGAGAGAAAGGGAAGGATAGAATCCAAATCCTCTTATTTTCATTTAATTGCTATCATTTTCATTATTAATAATTCAAAAGAAGTATGATTAGTGGGTCACAATTATTAAATAATTATTAAATTTGTACGTAAATATAATCCGCTTTATAATTCTAATGAATAATTAATGATATTTTTTCTATTATATTCTTAAATATTTATTATTCTCTCTCCTTTTAATTATGTAAATTTATCTTTCACATGCCATTAATGAAGGACAATTTTGTAAAAACCTTCATAATTTCTCATTTTCATACAATTATTATTTTTTTTAATATGTGTGAAAAGTCCAAAATGATTTATGATAAAAAACGGAGGTAGTAATATAAAAGTTCCAAAATTGTAAAAAATGACATGTTTATATAATTTTTGTGATTGGTTGTGGATCCTTGGATTGTGATCCTAGTTAGGAGTTTGTCAACGGTTGAAAATTATTTCGAGACTTAGTTGCGGATCGCCAACCGTAGCCGTTGGATGAAAAGTTAAGAACGATTGCGATTGAATGAAAATTGGTGGGAAATTAGTTTGATTTTGTGTTAGTTTGGAAACTTTAAGGAAGTTGAAGTTAGTTAGGAGAGTTAAGGGTAAATGGGTAAATGCATGAGTTAGAGAATAAGTAGGTAGTTCAGGGAAGTTAGAGACAAGACATGTTGGAGTTTAACATAAGTACCAAGTCTCAATGTAAGACTAATGGTCATATCCTTGTAACTTGAAAATGCCTTGAAATCGCTTTGAATTTGCCTTTGAATTCTCCATTTTATGCCTTGAATTTTTATGGATTAAACCATGCATTTGAGTGCGAATTTTACATACATAGCATTGCCTCAAAAGTAGAGGAAACCATGTCTTGAGTTTAATGCACAAATGCATAATTTTTCTAAGTGTAAATGCAGAATTTTTCCTTCACTTTCGAGCAACTTTTGAATGACCTTGGTTCATGATACTTGCGAATTATTTGATGTGTATTTTTCCTTGTATCAAGATGAACATCATGGTGGAAGAATGAGCTTGAACCGATGTCGGAAAATGGAGATAGAGGCATGGAAATAAGACTTGATGGAAGTTGATTTTTGTTGGAAATCTACATGTAGCATAATCATGACATAAGTCATTTTTCTCATGAATGGTGATGAATCCTTTGTCAAATAGGTCTCGGAAAAATCAGGGAAAAATTGAGTCGGTGGTGGAAAGTTGGCCTAAAGTCAACAGTTGAACAAAAAGTCAACTTTCAAAAAAAAAAAGTAATTTTTCCTTTTTACTTTGTAATCTAGTGAGGAAATCAACTATGGTTTCACTTTCTTCCATCTGAAGCAATTCATACGTTCTTTTGTGAGTTTGTAACCTCACCTCTTTTACCTTCTCAACGCCTCCAAATAGTTTTTCCAGAATTTCCCATGCTTCTTTAGCTGATTCAACATCACTAAGCTTTTCAAAGTTATCTAGATCAAGACATTGATGAATTATAAAGAGGGATTTATAATCTTTTTTCTTAATTCTTTATGTGCAACCTTTTGTTCATCTATCGCGTTTTCTGCATGTGGTGTTACTCCTTCCTTCACAAAATTCCAAAGATCTTGATAGCAAAAAACAATCTTCATATACTTACACCAATTCTAGTAATTCCGACTCTTCAAAATTGAGAGACTCATCGAAAAATGCCCATTCAGATGATTCATCGCGTTATGCTTCCCAAAATCACACAACTAGTGCTTTACATACCAGATGTTGGAATTACACCAAAAACTTGGAGAATTTCGAATCAATCTAGATGAACAAGAATCAATATTTCGATTATTTTGCCTTTTGTTCTTCACT
The DNA here is from genome assembly GCF_029867415.1 of Vicia villosa. Taxonomy (NCBI): domain Eukaryota; kingdom Viridiplantae; phylum Streptophyta; class Magnoliopsida; order Fabales; family Fabaceae; genus Vicia; species Vicia villosa. Next base: position 147,507,306 of record NC_081185.1, on the reverse strand, counting down.
CGAGTGAATCAACCACACATTAGTTGTAAGATAATTTCGCTGTACAATGATTATGAGAAAAGAAAAAATGAATTGAGGAATTAGAAAAGAGAAATAGAGTCTACGAAAGAGGAAGAAGAAGTTGAGAATTCTGCCGAGAAAAACCCTCTGCTCTTTATTTTGCTTAGTGCAATATTATAATTTTCACAACTCAACTTTTTTTTACAATATTAGGGTACTTCCATATTTATAGGATGACGTTGTTTGCTCACTAAGCAGTTTCTAAATAGCTAATTAAAGCAAACAAAATAATGCTAAGTCGAAATTCTGTCGAGACGCTTTTTCGATATTTTAACTTCTTACAGTTCAACACACAACATAATTTCGACACAAAAAATTACTTTCTCAAATATCCCACCTACTATTTTGCTCTTCCTCTTGATTGTCTCCTTCTATGAACTGTTTGCTATTCCATGATTAATCATAGTACTAAGAGTGTAATCCGATGTATGTTACCAGTTTCAGGTTGATAAGAATCTAGAGAGAAGGTATAATTTTTCCCTAAAAAAAAGTTGTATCATCCCAAATAAAATTCAAGAGTGGGGAATTGTTTTTGTTTACCTATCATTATTCAAAAAAGATATAATATTCTTCAGTCTTGAAAATGACTTATACGATTAAAACTTCAACAAAATCATTTTCAAAATTAAGGAATATATATAATGGTCTAACTCACGTGTTCCCTATAGAGTCGACCTCAACAATAATTTATTAATATCTTGAGCATAACCACTTATTTGAAATTAATATAATTCAATGTATAGGGTGATTATTATAATCCAAGTTTACACAAGTGGTTTCAGATCATGTATATTTTTTCAGATCATTATTGCATTGTATTATTAATTTGAAATCAGGCTTTACATTTTTTTTTGTGTGTGTGAAAGAGATAGGACAACAATGTCAATACAAAGCCTTTGGTCTCAATAGAAAATAAAACTAATAGATAAGAAAAAATATGAAAAATATTTTTTATAGACTATTTAATTATATCCGATAATGACATTTAAGTTTTTTAATTTAAAAGAAAGTGTTAAATGTTACTAAAACTATTTATACAAAACTTTGAAGCAATTGCATTTTTATCCTAAAAATACAAGATAATTATTTTTGTGTATTAGACCGCGGTTGAAATCAAATTGAATCGGTTATAAAGAAATAGTGTTTTTTATTTATATATAAGAATAATATTACACAAAAATAATTATATTTTTGAAATAGTATAAAAAATTTATTAATAACTTAATAATTTTTTTATGACTTTTTATATTTTTAATATGATAATAATAAATTAAATTAATAATTTAATGATGTTATCAATTGTTTGTTTTCAAAACTAATTTTCATTTCTTCTTCTCATATGTTATGTTTGCACTCTATTTTATTGCATTTGCTATTATATAATGTTGCATAAAATCTATTTTCATTTATCATTATCAAATGAATAGACATCAACATAGAAATTGAAAATAATTTTTATCTTAATTTTTTACAGTAAGAAGAAGAAAATTAAATCAAACAACACCAAATATCAATTTTTTTAATCAATTTTTTATAAATTAAAAGAAAAATTCGATCCAACCTTAAAAATAGTCTAAACAATCACTTTTCTAATTTTGATCGATTTATCAATTTAAATCTCGGTTCTGTTGCCTGTTGATTTTAGATTCAAGATTCAAAGAGACTGGTTAGCATTTTAATTTTTGATTCGATTGGTCAAACCGACCGATCCGGTCTAATTTTTATTACATGTTAAAATAACATATAATAAAAAAATAGAAATAATATGTGATTGACTTTTGCCATTATTCTTAAAAAAAGAAGCAGCATCAATGATCTATCTACGTGTAAGTTTGCATGAAATGAAATGCCAATAAGAGTTGAAAATAAAAGATGGCATTTTTGTCATTTCACTCTCGAATAATAAGAAGGCCACACAAGAAAGCTTTTATTATAAGTTATTTTCAATGAACAATTCAAACTCTATTCTTTTTTCCTCTCTAAATAAACACAACAAAAACATATTCTCTTGTTCTTCTTCTATGGTTTTTCGTGTTTATCATCACAAAATAAAGTTTTTATGTTTGCAGAAAATCATCTAATTCTAAGTGCCATATATATATATATATGAGAGAGAAAGTAGCATTCAATTCAATTCTCTTTCTCTCTCTAGCTCTTGGATTATAACTGCATAACCGACTCTCTCCGATTTTCCGTGGAAAGATGAAAGTGATTTTAAGTAGAAGAAACAAAAGGCGGTTTCATAGTTCATAAAGCTTACGAAACAAGAACAAAGAGACAAAGTGTTTAGGTTGTTTTTTCCTTTTTGTTATATATATGGCTTCAAGTGTTGAAAAACCAAACCAAACCACTCCTCAACTAGAACCACTCCCACCATCACAACATCATCAACATCATCATCATCATCAAAATAATCAAATTTCATTTGGAATGATGCAAGCTTCTTCATCAACCTCTCTCCCTGGAAACTTCATGTGAGTTTCTTTCATCTTTCATGTATATATGTATATATGTATATATCAAGATGAACCATAACCATTGATTGTGTTTTGGTTTTTGTTTTTTTATGTGATGGCAGAAATAAAGATTCAGCTTATGATTTAGGTGAATTGGATCAAGCACTTTTTCTCTATCTTAATGGACAAACAGACACATCAAGTATTCAAGACCAAAAACGTGAGTTTTTTTTCTTAATCAGAAATTCAAAAAAAGTTTCTTTTTTCCTTTCACTTTTAGTTTGTTATAGAGAATCTTTATGGCTCACACCAAAAGCATGTACATCATGATCAGAATCATATCTGCAGAGCAGTAGTACTACCTTTGACCAGATCCTTTTTGCAGAAAAAAATGAAAAGCTCATTTTCATTATATATTTCTCACACTTGTCTTGTTTTCTTTGCATCACACTCACTCTTCTTGTGTAATCATTTCTCTCTTGATTAGTATATTTATGTTATACACATATTTACGCAACAATTATTTAATGCTGCTAAACTTCTTGCATTTTTGTGTGTTTCTGCAGAAAATCCAACATCAGGAATGAGGCCACCAACTCTTAACATTTTTCCTTCTGAGCCTATGCATGTAGAGCCATCATCTTCCAACTCAAAGGTCTAATAAATTGTGTTACACTAGTACTTCTCTTTCATTTTGTTACACTTAATTAACAAGTTTATGTTGTTTATTAATTTATAGGCTAACATGGAGTTACTTTCTTCGGAAACAAGTGGATCAAGGAAAACCAATCTACCAAAACAAGTCTTCTCTGGCTCTGAACCATCCAAAACTGTCAAGGCAAGTACTCAAAATCAATATATTAAACAAATATGTCTATAGACTATATGTTAGATTATATTTTTAATAAAAATGGAGAAGACCAAGAATAAAAATTTGGTAGCAACAGCATAGCATCTTTGAGCTAAATTATTAAGCTAGTGATCAATTATTGCTAGATGTTTATTATTATAATTATTTTGTTTATCTAAATTAATCACCTAACTTATAGCAGCCAGAGAGAAATCATGGTAAGGGTCCAACTTCAAGTTCTGAACAAGAAGGACCTAAAACACCAGATCCCAAGGTTACTACTACTTTCTCTCTCTCATGATTTTTTCAATCTTGTTACTATTTTTTTTCTTTCTTTCTGGTTTATATTATAAAATGTTATGCATTACATTGCATTGCACAGACACTGAGAAGACTTGCTCAGAATAGAGAAGCAGCTAGAAAAAGCAGACTGAGAAAAAAGGTAAATAAATCCACAAATTCCATATTTGTGTTGATTTTTTTTACACTCTTTATGAATAGCATATTTCTTGATTTCTCTTTCACAGGCATATATTCAGCAGCTTGAGTCAAGTAGAATTAGGCTTAGTCAGATGGAACAAGAGCTACAGCGTGCTAGAAATCAAGTAAGAAACAAAAAGAAATTAAAAAAAAATTATTTTTGTGAACCAAAATTTAAATTGCATGATTCTATTTTTAGGGCATGTTCTTTGGTGGAGGTGCAGTCATGGGAGGAGAGCAAAACATTCCTATCTCAATGAACAGCATTAGCTCAGGTCTATATCTTCCCTCACAATGCATGTTTAACTAATTTAATCCCTTATATAATAAAATGTTGATTTTGTAATTTTATGAATTTTTTAGAGGCCGCGATGTTTGACGTGGAATATGCGAGGTGGATAGAGGAGCACCACCGTATAGTATGCGAACTAAGAGCGGCGGTTCAAGAGCACATTCATGAGGATGAGCTTAGAATGTTTGTGGACAAATTCTTGGCACAATATGATCAACTAATGCATCTTAAGAGCTTACTTGCAAAAGCAGACATATTCCATCTAGTTTCTGGCATGTGGGTGACCCCAGCTGAACGTTGCTTCTTGTGGATTGGTGGATTCAAACCTTCTGAACTCATCAAGGTAACATATGGTATAACATTATGTTTTAATTATCCAATGATTCAGTTCATTCATGTCATGAGATGATGACTCAACATTTATGTAACAACATGATGACAAAATACAAAGTTATTGAATTTAGCATATGCTTTATTTTTATGATAACTTTGAGTGCATTATGAATTTAATGTAGTTAATCAATGAAATGATGAAAGATAACCATAATGTATGGTGGAGTTAGCCTAGTTAGGCTTCATCTCCATAAAAGCCATACCTTTAACCCAAATATTCTTGCGTGGAAATGAAGAATGATTAAGAAATTTAGTAAAGAAAAAGAATGTGGCAAAACACAAGTTCCATACCTATGTCTCTTTTGTATTATAGTTAATCATAATAAACAATCTCTAATTAGTTACAAATCATTGAATTCCATGATTTGACAACCATACTTAACATTTATGATATGCCCATAATGTAAGTTGAAGATTATAATTTATATTAATTTAATTAACTTTATGTGTATTTTAGATAATTGTGAGTCAAATTGAGCCTGTAACGGAGCAACAAATAATGAGTATATACGGATTGCAACAATCTACACAAGAAGGAGAAGATGCTCTCTCACAAGGACTTGAAGCTTTCAATCAATCTATTTCAGAAACTATATCATCAGAACCATTGAGCTATCCTCCAAATATGAATAACTACATGGAACAATTGGCTAGGGCCATGAACAAACTTTCCACTCTTGAAAGTTTTGCTAGAGAGGTACATAACATAATACATTACCTTATACTTATTTTCACTAATATTATAATGAAGATTTTTATTGACATTGATGAATTTGTAAAGTTGGTAATGTGTATGCTATACACGTGACAGTTAAAATCAGTGGTCCCACACCGATACTAGCCCCATATCTAATGTGATGTCATGGTCATAACCGTTTGACTTGAGGACACAAACTTATAGACCTTTCCCCATAACCACTCCTTTTTGAATTTTGACTAGAAAAAAAGTAGGATAATATTTTCTCAAGTAATTATAGTGATTATGAATATTAGTAGCATAAGTAATCATTTTTCATTATTCCTCTATAACCTCATCTAGTCTTTAGTTTGACCAATTTGTAGTATTACAATAGTCACACATACACACACTCTTTGCAAAGAATACATAATAATAATAATAATAATAATAATAATAATAATAATAATAATAATAATAATAATAATAATAATAATAATAATAATAATAACCTTGTCGTCTATATATATTACTGAGTTTTATTTATAAGAAAAAGTTAACTTCTTGGATACATTGAATAATTAATATATTTAGACAATATACAGACCAAATATATTAGTTATTCAATAAATTTAAAAAACAATTTTTTTTATATATAGAACTAGTAATAATTAACAAAATTTTGAAAAAACTTGTACTAGTCTACTTTTCTATATATAAGAAGAGTGTAAATGTTATAGATGGCCCAAATTTGACTATAGAAACCCATTGGTTTGAGTTTCAAAGGTAGAAATTAAGAGAAAAGATGCCTTGCTCTAGTTTCTTTTCCAACCTCTTTTTGTCTACAATTGATATTTCATTATTTATTTTCAGTTGAATCTAGAAGCAAAAGTTGGAATTTCCAATACACAGAAACATATAACATATACATTGTCAAAACTCACAATAACATAAATTTGACTGTAGAAGAAAATAACATGTTTGAGATATGAACTGAACTTACAGGCAGATAATCTACGACACCAAACCATTCACCGTCTGAATCAGATCTTAACGACGCGACAAGCAGCGAGATGTTTTGTTGCCATGGCGGAGTACTTCCATCGCATGCGAGCATTGAGTTCTCTCTGGTTGGCACGCCCTCGTCAAGAATAGCATGCAGTGGTGGTGCCACATACTACCTTCCCCACTTAAAGCTAACTATAGCAATATCTATATATATATATGGTCCTTAATTTGTAGCTTCTTAATTTCTCTTAACCTTATAAATTTAATGTTTTTTTCTCTATGTACAGATTGACAGATAACTATATATAATCTATATAGAATTGAATTTTAACAACTCTAGGGCACTTTGTCTTAAATTGTTTGGAAATGAGGGAAGCTTGTATTGAACTCAGTAGTTCATATTTGGTCTTGAAAAGGTTGAATGCATAGTTACTTCACATCATCACATGATGTGAACCATGTCTTTAATTTTGATTCTAAATTTTTAATTACTTTTTATATCTTCCTTTGCACGCTGCTTTTATTTTTTAAATGTTATCAATATGAATGAGTAAATTACGTGGTCCATTCTTACAAGATTAGTTGCAAGAGTCAATTTTACATGTCAGGAAGAAAAATTAATTCTGAGTTTTATTAGACAAACGGCCATTTATTGTTCCTATATATGTATTGACTATGAATCTAATAACAGGTATGCTATTTTGACACTTTTCCATACACCTTATCATCATATTATACACCGTATATAAAAACAAACAAATGTTGTTGCATTGAATTGAGAGTATAATTCAAGTTAAGTTACTTATTTGGTTAACAAGTTGTTGGTGATTTTAGTATCATCAATGTATTTTGGTAATAATGTGATTTACTGTAGGCCGATGCAATTATGCGTTAAGCTTGAAACGAGTTAGGGTAGTGCGGAGTGCACGCTCGTAGAGCCAAACATGCAATTGAATACGAATAATAGAAACGGGGTTTCAAGGGGCAGAGCTCCTATCGGGGCGCGGGGCAGCGCCCCGTCGGGGTCCAAGGGGCGGAGCCCCTGGCGGGGTGCGGGGCAGCGCCCCGAACGAAATTTTCGTTTGAATAGTTGCACCATTTTCCAACCGACATAACCGTTTTACCGAACAGGTGCGTCGTTTCCCAACCAACATAACTGTTTTTACCGAACAGGTGTGTCATTTCGGTTTCTATTGTTGATCTCCTATATAAGGAGTCATTTGGCCTCGGTTTCGAATACGAAAAACATACTTCCTCTACATTCTGATCTGTTCTCTATTGTCAGAAACAGATTGTTCTTCGAGAATTATCCCCGCAAAGATTTCGTGAACCCAGACAAGAATAGGGTCGAAATACTTTGTTTAGAAAGTGAACGAATTCTTGAAGATATCCAGGATTATTATACCAAATTTCTAACACAAGTTAATCTTTTATATATATACTCCCTCCGGTCTCAATTATAAGCAAACATTTAATTTTTAGATTCATTCAACAATCAATGTATTTAGTCTAATAATAGACTAAATACATTGATTGTTGAATGAATCTAAAAATTAAATTTTTGCTTATAAATGAGACCAGAGGGCGTATATATATATATATATATATATATATATATATATATATATATATATATATATATATATTGTAATGCAGTTTAGAAACAACGATAATAATATAATAATTCTTATTTTTCATTTTCATTCTCTCTCTCTTTCTCTACTAATTAAAAGTGTCTCACGCATTAATAAATTAGTATTTAGTGTTTTGGTTAGAATATTTTTGATCGTCTTTTTAAGAATCACACGTCGGTAACCGTGTTTCCAAGATCATGGGTTGTTGATCAATCGCTACAAAGATGAACGGTAACAATGACAATATTCTAAATTCTCTTTCAATTTTTGACGAAAAAAATATTGGTTTGAAGATGAAGATGAAAATGGAAGAAGAGAGAGAGAGAGAGAGAGAGAGAAAAAACTCTGAGTAACTTTCTTACTAAAAACAGAAAAACGACGGTTACAAATGAAATTCTCCTTACAAACTAAAACTTAAAGTTCAGTATTTATACTACCAATCTTAAATGCAACTCAAATTAAATTGAAATGCAAATCTAAAATATGTTGAATTTGGATTACACTTCAACACCACCCCTTAATCCACATTCAATGCTAAAATCAATAATACCAAGTCCATATCTCAAGTGGTTAAAGTGTTCAGTCTTGATAGCTTTAGTCAGCACAGCTGGAAGTTGCTTTTGAGTGCTATAATGGACAACTTCAAGCATTTCATTATGAACCTGGTTGCGCAGAAAATATAACTTCGTATCAATGTGTTCACATCTCTCATGCAGTACTCGGTTCTTGGCAAGGCTTATGGTAGATTTGTTGTCTAACATCAACTTCACAAGCTTGCTCACCTTAATAAATTCATTAGCCAAACAGCTTGACACGCAGACAAAATACCTGCAATACTCAGCTTCACAGGTTGACAAGGCAACTACAAGTTGCTTCTTGGAGCACTAAGAAATGAGACTTCCCAAATACTTGAAGAAATATCAAGAAGTACTCTGTCAACTCTGTCTCCACATCAATTAGAGTCTGAATAAAATATCAGCTCTGAATTAGATTTAGCACCAGAAGAGAATAAAACTCCATACTTCAGAGTCCCCTTAATTTACCTTAGTATCTTGACAACAACTTGGTATTGTGACCACTTTGATTTGTTTATAAACCTACTCACCATTCCAACTGCATAACAAATGTCAAATCTAGTGTTACAAAGATCTCTCAATGAGCCAACAAGTGTTTAAAAGTTAAAGCATCTACATCATCACCCTCAACATCAGAATCCAACATGTGATTTATTTCAACAGATGTGATTGCAGACTTGTAATTTGTTAATTCAAATCTCTTCAAAATAAGTTCATACTTCAGCGGATGCAAAATTATATCCTTCTCAGAGTACATAATCTCCATCCATAGAGAATATACTATGTTTTCTAGATCATTCATCTCAAACTCATTCGTCAGCATCTTCTTAAACTTGACTATCTAATCCGAACATCTTCCTATAAGTAATATGTCATCAACATAGAGGCATGGCGGAATCATATTGCTTTCAGAGGTATGCTGAACATAAACCCCATACTTTGTCTCACATTTTCTGAATTCTTGAAGCTTGAAAAATGAATCAATTTTCAGATTCCAAACTCTAGAAGCTTGTTTCAGTCCATATAATTTATACAGCTTGTACATTATCCCTTCCTAATTCTTTTTCACAAATCCAGAAGGTTGTGACACATAGACTTCCTCTTGTAAAGGACCCTTCAAAATGTATATTTCATGTCTAAATGCATCAAAAATCTTAAAGTGAGGTTTGCAAGCTCCCCTTGAGAATATTATCAAAACATTTCCTGACTTCTTTAGAGTTTGGGTTGCAAGCTCCCTCTGTGAGTAAGACTTAGAAAATTTTGGTAGTCTAGAATTTTTTTATCAAAAATAATGTAATTTTTTTAATCAATCTGAAAGATGCACAATAGTTTACAACCTTAGAGATAGGTTTGCAAGCTCCCTCTGAGTTTAAACACATTAAATTTTCAATCTCATTAAAGTGAGATTTGCAAGCTCGCTCTTAGAACAAGAAAATCTTAATCAGAGTTAAATGTGCCAATTTAAGAATATATATAATCTTGTACACATAATTTCTTTAGAGCAAATAAGGATATAACAATCAGATTATCCCAAATATCAGAGTTCCCATAATATATTTCGAATGTTTGGGTTATATTAGGAAAACAAATATATCAAAATCATTACCCTTTTCCTCCCCCTTTGTCATCAATAAAAAATAATGTATATTAAGCGGAAAGGATAGACAAAGAAATGGAAATATAAAGATATTTCATTGATCATTTTGCAAACGATGAGTACAACATACACAAATACAGAACATGAAGAACTGAGATAGCAACAATCAACAACTTTTCAATAACCAACTTATCCAAAGAACTCAAACTTTTCACATTCCTCCTTTGCTAGGCACCGGTTTTAGAGGGTTGGATTGTTACTTTTTCTCTTGTAAAACAACATTTGCAAAGGTTAATTTTCATTTTCTCAATTTCTTTGGAATTAAGGGCATACGTACCCATAGCGAGACCGATTGGGGAACTTCTTGAACCAATCCTTGTCTCTTCTCTCTCTTTGTCTCTCTATGTCTCTTTTACGTTTATGCACAAATTGTTAAACCATTGGCTGTGTGATTGATATATAGAGAAATTTTCTTTGTCTAATTCTTCAAACAATTTTGTTGAGTTAATTACATTCTATGTAATTGTAATTAGTTTCTCATATCAAACAAATTCAAAGAAAAATATGGTTTGAATCGATTGCACACAAAGTGTTTGACAAACTCCTTAAGTCGTTTTTGTGTGTTAATTCATTAGAAATTGATTACTACTATGTGATTTACATTTAAACACAAATTTCTAAAAATTTATTGGTTACTTTTCTCATCTTACGTAGTCGTTCGATCGATTAACGCATATCTGGTCTTTTCAATAACAGTTTAGGATAGACGACTGTCGATCCAGGATTGTTTCTGCACGCCATAGTTAAAACCACTTTAAAAGAAAATTTTTATTAGGTAGATTTCATTTGCGGTCTATTCACCCCCTCTAGATTGTAGCCTATCGTCTAACAACATCTTCTACTTTTCACACTATTCTTCTGAATTCGATTTTGTCCCACTTTCTTATTGAGTGATTCATGCTCTTTAATGTTAAATTTCTTCAAAAACACGTGAATTGATTCTAACGAAACCCGGTGTCCTTGTATTTGAAGACCTACAAGTTCACACGCACAATCCGAAAACTTAGGGGTTTCTTCAGGTGTTGATGACATAGAACCACTATTTAGGCGCATATTTTTTGTAAGCCGTAAGACCTTACAATGATCCCAAATGTGTGAAGCATTTATGGTTACATGTACAATATCAACTTTAGTTCCTCTTGATATAACAGTGAGGATTTATCAAAAATTACCACCAAACACAACAACTTTTACTCCAAATATCTTCTTTGAAGCATTTTCGATTTCACTCATAATATCCTTCAAACTTTTGTCGAGTTTTGTCGTAGGAGCTTCATCCCAAGATGCTTGATCTTTCAATATAATACTCACTCACACATTCATTGTATTATATTTAAAACTCTATCAATAAAAACAAATTGCTTAAGTTTATTGAACACGAGACTATAAATAGATTTATGGGTAAATCATTTAAATGGATTTATGTGCAATGATTTTTTTAAAAAAATTAAATAAAAACTTATACCATATTTTTAAAAATGGGATAAATTTGCAAAATTTTCACCAATTCCAAAAAAAAAAAATCAAAACCGATTTTTTGTCACCGCTATCAGATATTTTATAGTTTCTGGATTCAATTAGAGTGAATTTAACTTCAATTAGAATAATTTTTTTTTTATCAATTGTAATTTTAAGATAGGTTAATAATGAGAAATACATTTTGGTTGTTACAACATAAGAGAATGATGTATAAGTGGGGGTGATAGGACAAAATGAAGAAAAAAACATTTTGATTAATAAAAAGAATTAGGGGATGTGTCAAAAGTATAAGTAGATGGTAGCAAGAAAAAATCTCATCTTCTAGCATTATAACTCTTTGGCCCATCCAAACAATAAACTAACAAAGCCTTTTATAGAAAATTTCCGAATATTAATAGAAGACTTTCCTTGTTTAAAAAAAAATCTGGTAGCAGTATCATTTTCACACATCTCTTTCATGAATTTGACTTCGACGCCAAACTATATGCCACCGTCATGGAAAAAATTTGGTAATAATCTACAAAACTCTAACTTTGTGTGTGTCACGCATGATGCAATTAACATCTTAGCCGCAAAATTTCGCAGCTGAAGCTATATATATACTATCAAATATTTCTCAGCATAATCTCATTAAAAAAATGGCAACCACTGTTTTTCGCTTATCCTTGCTTCTGATATTACTATCAAATGCAGTCTCTGATCTATGCAACCCACAGGATAAAAAAGCATTGCTCCAAATCAAGAAAGACCTCAACAACCCTTACCTTCTAGCCTCATGGAACCCAGACGCTGATTGCTGCACTGACTGGTACACCGTCGAGTGCGACCCCAAAACCCACCGTATCAACTCCCTTACTATCTTCGACTCCTCCACCTCACACACCAATTTCTCCGCCCAGATCCCTCCCTCCATCGGCCTGCTTCCATACCTCGAAACTCTCGTCTTTAAAAAACTTCCAAACCTCACGGGCCCTCTCCAGCCCGCCATTGCCAATCTTACCAACCTCAAGTTCCTCCGCATCAGTAACACCAACTTGTCAGGCCCGGTTCCTTCCTTCTTAACCCAACTCACAAACCTCACGTTTTTAGACCTCTCTTTCAACAACCTAACCGGTTCAATCCCCGGTTCACTCTCTCAGCTTCCAAACCTCGCCGCACTTCACTTGGACCGTAACCACTTAACTGGTTCGATCCCTTCCTCGTTTGGTTCGTTTAATGCCAGTATATATCTCTATCTCTCCCATAACCTTCTCACTGGTTCCATCCCAACCTCGTTTGTAAACCTCAACCTGCAGAATTTGAATGTGAGTTACAACAGGTTGTGTGATGAAATTCCGGTTGGTGGAAAATTGCAAAGTTTTGATCTTTTTGAATATTTTCATAATAAGTGCTTGTGTGGTTCTCCACTTCCCAACTGTACCTGATCCATAACTATAAGGCGCCAAATAAAGAAGTATGTCATGAATTTTCTACCATTGTGAAGCAAAACAGTAAATTTGAGATAGAATATTAATTCATATCCAAAAAAATATGTAGCGTTTCATATTATCACAAGGATCGTCCAAAAAGAATTTCATGAAATCTAGTGGTATACTATATACTAAAGTGTGATGTTTTTATGTATACATTTATAATTTTACTGTTTTATTACTCTCATTATTTTGAGAGACTGAAAAGAATTGAAATGAGAAGGAAATCGAAAGGAAATTGAATGAATTCATTCTTCTCAACTGAATTCCAGCATTATAAGAGTTAGGTCACTTAAGTAGTAAAGATCTCACTATGAGAAACAAATAACCAACAAACTCAATATAAACAACTAACTATAAAATAATAAACTAATAATTGGTTATATGATTATATCCTTCTTCAAGTTGGAGAACATATGTCAAGGAGATCAAACTTAGAAATGAAGATATGAAATGGAGTGGGATCTAAGAGCCTTAGTGAATAAATCAGCTAGTAGCTCAGATGATGAAATAGGCAGCAAACGAAAGAGATGTTTCATCTTTTTCTTAACCAAATGACACTTTAACTCTATCTGTTTTATTCTCTTATGAAATGAAGAATTGGGTGTGTAATATAAATATATCTTCCATATTGGTTATCACAATACAACAATGTTGGAAAAAAAGGAAAAGGCTATAAAGAGATTTTTGTGAGAAATTAGAAGGAGAAACTATTTGAGAGAGTGATAATTTCTATTGAGAATATTTTATAAGTTTGTTTACTTGTTTTTATTTGTTTGATTTACAAACCATAAATTTCCCATGTTTACAGCCTATAAGAGAAATTCTAAATACATTCATAGAGTATTTTAAAGTTTAAACACTGAGAGAGAGAGTGTGAGAGTTCCACACATTTCTCTCTACATACTACATTTATTATTAGAGGACTGTTATTCTTACACTGCTAACTCTACATCGAATGCTACACCTTTTCAAATACAGGCATGTGGTTGTTTTTGTGTTTTTAAAAAAAGTAAAAAGAAATTATTAAATATATTAAAAAAACCAAAACCGTATCAAAATACGGTGTAAGGTGTTACTTTTGGTGTAGCCATACCATTTCTGTTATTATTATTATGACTTCACACATTTCTCTCTGCATACTACATTTATTATTATGACTTCACTAATCTACTTTTTAATTTCTCTACATTTTTCTTTGGACTATTCCATTAACACTCCCTCTTAAACTTGATTTGTCATTCCAAGTAAGTCTCTTAACATAATAAAGTCTTCATGCTTGAGTTGTTTCGTGAAGATGTCAGTCACTTGATATTGAAACTTCATATATTTGGCCTACACGTCTTTTTTCTCTATGCACTTCTTTATGTAGTGATAGCGTGTATCAATATGTTTCTTACGATCATGAAAAACAGGATTCTTTGTAAGAGCTATGGCTGACTTGTAATCCACAAAAGTCTTCGTTGGTTCCTCATGTGACATTCCTAGTGCTTTCAAATATTCCTAAGCTAGACTACATGACAAACATAACATATGTAGCTGCAACGTATTCTTCCTCAAAAGTTGAAAGTGGGACAATTGTTTGATTCTTCGATAGTCAAATGAAAACTGTATTTCTCATTAGGAACACAAATCCGCTAGTACTCTTCCAGACATCTCTATCTCCAACTCAATCACGGTTATTATAAACAACTAGCTTATATCCCTTATATGACGAGAACCATAAGCCAAAGTACATTGCACCCTTTATATAGCGAAGAATTATTTTTGATACCTTGCGTGTTTATATTTGTGCCAAAGACCTCAAAGAAGGTGTCTCCTTCCCCATTTCCCATTGATAAGTCCTCAAAGAAGGAAAGTGGAAAGGACCCGCAATCGGCCCCCACCTTTCAATTCCTAGGTCATTCTTAGCTCGCGTCACGCGTTGATGCTTCGAACAAGTGTGCTCTTGTTATCGAGTCGGTTAAGTGGAAAAGGGTCAGCAATCGATACCCCGCAATTTGTCTTTAGCTCGCGTTGGTCGACATTGATGCTATGATGCGGTCTTATCCCTTACTTTTCTTGCCTGATGACATGATATTATGTTTAAGAGATTTATCCCCCATTTTTCTTACCTTGATGACTCGATATCTTGGTTAATCCCTCCTTTGTCCTACCTTGATGGAAGATATCATGGTTAGGTACGTGCTACTTAAGTGAGTGGATATTCCTCAAGCTTTGTGGTTTGGTTTTCTTGACTTGGTCAAGTGCTTGATTGTTACATGTTTGCCTAACTTGTTGGAATTTCCATGCATGTATTCCTGTTACATGTATGTTTACCCAATTTTGATTCTTGTTCACATATCTTTCACATGTATTTCTGTTACATGTTTACCATGTGTGTATTCATATTACATGTATGTTTACTTGATTGTGATTCTTGTTCACATATCTTTCACATGTATTCCTGTTACGTGTATCTTATATTTTTGATTCTTGTTCGCCTTTTATATTTGTGATTCATGTTCACATGATATATTTGTGAATGTTCGCCTGTTATGTTTGTGATTCCTGCTCACCTGTTATGTTTGTGATTCCTCTTCCCATGATATATTTGCGATTCCTGTTCGCCTGTTATGTTTCTAATTCTTGCTCACATGCTATAAATGTGATTTTTGTTCACATATCTTTCACATGGAAGGTGAAAAGTATTGTGAGAAGCATCCCAGAAGTAAACTGACGCTGCTAACATGGTTTGGTTATATTCTAAACCTGTTTTGGATAATTGGATTAAATCGTAAATCCCTAGTTGTTTCCAGAAAGGCGCTTTTTGCTTTTCTACCTTCGTTAGCCAAGCATAATACAGGTCAGGATCCTTTGCTAATGGGATTGACCTAAAGACTTTCACAAAATTGGTTACATAGTTTAACCTAATTTTTTCTAAGGCCAAAGGAGTTTCAATTGAGGTCTCTACTGGGCTATCAGGGTTTGCTGAGACTGGGTGGCCTTCAGCGTCTATCTTATTCTTGCTAACTAAAGGCCTAGTCTTGTAATAAGCAGGAAATAATTTATTCAAAGAGGAGTTATTTTCTCCTGGTAAAGGACCCATGAAGGCATGAGTTTTTCCAGAAAGTTCAAAGGGAATGATTACCTGAGAAGCATAGATGGCGCGCGCCTCTGCAGTATTTGGATTTGGTATGTGTTCTTGATCCCCTGTCTGCATAGGATTTTGAAGTTTTAGAACAGGTTGAAGAACATTTGAAGAAGATGCCATGGGTAAATTTGATTCGGGAAATGGGTTTGAATGTAACCGAAGATGTTCTTTTCTGTGAAGAGAATGAGGAGATGGAAGTGGAAGTTATATGAAGGTGGAAGTTCAAGTATTTAAAGGTTTAACGGGAACCCTTTCAAATCTTTTGGGTAAAAGCCAAGAGACACGTGGCAGGCGTTAATTTAATCCAACGGCGGTCGAATAATTATTAGCTTTACTCCTAGTATATAGGAGTAATGATCATGAAGTAAGACCAGAACGTGGGAATGTAAGTTATGAGAAGACATCTTTGAAAATGACAAGACGTTTTGGAAAAGGAGTCATAAATGATTATGACGTCAGTCAATAGTCTTGGAACTCTAAGAAGTAAGTAAACGAAATCTTATTATAACAAGAAACGCCTATTTCTCTTGTTTTCGAAACAGGCATTTATTGGGGGCAATTTGTTAGCTGAAGATTTCGTTTGGGAAAAATATTCTTTGAAGGTTTGAAATTCGAAGGAAGATGGTTACTGATGACCATCTTTTTAGGTCAAAAATAGCTACTGATGGCCATGTTCGAGAATGATGGTTTAAGTTGGAACGGAGACAGTTAGCACTGAAGTTAACTTCGAAAGGAATCATCTTTGGAGACTTAGATGTTTTTACGAAATATGTAAAGTACTGAAGCTTAGCGTATTTTCGTGGCATTCTCGATTCTGATTACGTTGCCACGCGTCGAAAGAGGATTCAGGCGGGAGGATTTGAATTTCGAAGTAGTTTATATAACTGCACAAAGACAGATGGCATCCCAAGGATTCTCAGGAGTAACGTGGCATCAGATTAGTGTAGGACCGTTAGGGTCGAATTTAGTATAAATAAGGGTCTTAGTATTAGGATTCCGTGTGTTCATTTTGTACAAATCACTCACATATCGCTCAAGTATCAAGTGTTAAGAGAACGAGTTTCGTTGAGAAATGTACGTATGACACCAACATCATTTTAAATATATTTGTATCTTTCTTTATTCAAGTCTCTTTTGACATTACTGCATTTCGTTTATCTTTTGTCATTTACGTTCCTGCACTCTTTATCTTCATTTTACTTAGTTTCGAAGCATTTACGTTTCCACACTTTAAGATTCTTGCACTTTACAAGTTTTGTCTTATATTTCGTCTTTATCTTACTCTTCGCTGATGTTATATTTATGTGTATAACAAGGTGATTGCTAATCTTTATTTCTTTGATTAAGTATTTCTTATTTCGAGACAAGCCAACCATAGACATAATTCGAACTATCATGAATAACAACCTTTTTGACTATGTCCTAGGATCCATCTAGTCGATCCTGCGAGTAACCAAATCATATTTATTATAGTTTGGAAGACTAGCGGTTGTTTACCGGAAATCACCGTAAACAGTTTGTGATTCCTGTTCACCTGTTATGTTTGTGATTCATGTTCACCTGTTATGCTTGTAATTCTTGTTCACATTTTATATTTGTGATCCTTGTTCACATGTTATACTTGTGATTCTTGTTTGCATGCTTATTTTTTATGTCTATTCACATGCTTATCTTGTGATTCATGTTCACACGCTTACCTGTGATGTGTGTTCACATGTTATCTGTGATTCCTGTTCACATGTCTTACCTGATGCTTGTTAGGGTTTTTACGATGTTGCTTATTTGCTGCATGCTCCCTTATTAATTGCTTAATTATGTCTCGCTAGGAGACACGGCTTGAGATAGAAACAGAATGTAGTTAGCCAAACTACGACGCTCTGATTTCTCCATTGCACGTTGGAGGTACGTAGGTATAGAGTTCGAAAAATCTAGCGAGCGACTTAATTATTAACTTGTTTATTCTTTCATTGCATGTTCCCTTAGCATTAAGCTTTAGACTCATACACACACCCTTAGAGTAGTGACATGCGAGAGCGGATCCTGAAGAGTACCACAAATGTGAGGGGTTCTCATACCTTCCCCTTGCATAACCGACACCCTTACCTATTCTCTTGGTCGTGAAACCTTACTTTTTCCCTTTTAGGTTTTCTTCGGTGTTTTCCTTTCCCTTCTTGTAGGATAAATAAATATTCGATGGCGACTTTATTGTTTTGATGAGTTTTTCTAGTTGCTTCAAATCCATATACAAATTTGGAGATGAAGAACACAACAAGGAGGTAACTAAAATAGAAAAATCAGTTCTACGGACAATGGGGTTTTAGATCATCAATGGTAAATTACTGAAAAACTTCTTTGAATGAGAAGAAAGGAAAAGCAAGCAGACAAGAAGTACTCATAGAAGTATACGACTCCGACTACTCCATTCCTACACCTCCTCAACTTCCCACAACTGATGAAAATTTCAAAGTCTTAATTGGAAAGATAAATGTGATTAATGATAAGTTCGATTTCATAACGCGACACTTCATTCCAAACAAAACACAACTACCTCGAGATTTGTTGTTCCATGATAATTTTGATAACGGATAATCTCATTTTGAGCCTCCAAATAGTTCATACCATGACATGCCAAATCGTAAAACCTCGCTTAGACTTTGCCTTACCACCTAAAGAAAGAAAAATCTAAAAAATAATACTAGTATCCATAGGAAGAACAATATATCACCTTAACCAATTAAAAATCTTATACCAAACACTAATAACGTAATCGCTAGTGAAAAACATGTGTGAAGCTGACTCAATGAAAACACCACAAATAGGACATAAGATAAAACTAGAGTCCACAATTATCTTTCTCTTTAATAAATTTTCTCTAGAAGAGAGGAAAACTTATCAAGAAAAAGCTACCAAGAGAAAACAATTACCTTAGATGGTGTCCAAATACCCTAAATGAAGGGGTACGACAAATTTCTTATGGAGGAGAGTTGACTTGAAAAACCTGAAGATGCTAGAAGTGAATGATAAGCAAAAGACACCGAGAAAGTACCATCACTCGCAAGCTTCCAAATTCACTTCACTCTGTCTAAGGAAAAATATGCCCTCGAATGACTAAGAAGAACTCAACAACAACCAATTCCTCATAAAAAAACTCTTCCACATGAAGTTCCAAATGAGGGTCTCATCTAGCCACCTCATTACCTCTCCCATATCCACCTCATGATATTTAGTGATCATAAAAAATCAATGAAACCTATCATTAAGGTGTATACTCCCAATCCAAAGGTTAAACCAAAAAGACGTATGGAACTCTGATCTGACCTTCTTAGTGATATTTTCCACAAACTAGTATGAAGGACCTTCCTGTTTAGAACCAAGAAGGGAAACACATTTTTACCAAGAGGATGAATTTCATAAGCCTGAATCTCTACCACCTCTTAAAGAAGAGACCATAGTCGCACCATAACGAGAAATCAAGATATCATTTTAAATGCCAAAGACACTCAAAATAAGAGGTCATCTCCACTTAATCAAAAAAGCTAAATTGACTATACGGAGATATATAATCTCAAACAACCTCTATTCTTAGGCTTACACACATCAATCCAATCAACTCAAGGAATTTTAAAATCACCCTTAACTCCTCCTCACAAAAACTTTATTTGAATCTAAACTATTTTTTCCAAACCTTTATTATCTTAATTTTATTTCTGTAACAGATTATTCACTTAATACTTAAACTAACTTTTTAACTGAATCAATCACTACTAAAAATGTTCTCTGCAGCGACGTGGAATACACGTCGCAACGTGAAAAATCACGTGGCAACCTAAAAGTAGCGACGTGAGCATGTATGTCGCAGGAGCAAGCGTGGCAACATTGTAGCGACGTGGAGACCACGTCAGAAAGTAGCGACGTGACTACCACGTCGCAACAGGATGACATAGGAAACAGCTCCCTGCACACACAGCAGGTGTGGCAGGTGTGGGAAAATGTGTTTGTTGATCAATGTAGCGACGGGTTTACCACATCGCTACATTAAATGCTTTTTTTTAAAAAAATTTATTCACGCTAGATTTGTTTTGTTTTATATATTTTATATAATTAATAAATATATAATAAAATTTATATAATAAAATTTATATAATAAAATTTATATAATAAAATCTATAAAATAAAATTTATATAATAAAATATATATAATAAAATCTATAAAAACTAATTTATATAATAAATTTGTATAAAATAAATTCATATAATAAACATTATATAATAAATTCAATTAATTAAAACTAAAAATTTAAAACTAATATTTTAATGAATTAAAATGTATAATAAGTTACATAAAAATAAATTAAAAACAAATAAAATACAAAATGTTTTTAAGAAGCACCATCATCCGGAAAATAATTATCCGGATTAAAATCATCAGCCACTCCGTCATCCTCCGGCTGATCTTGAGGAGGAACATTACTGTAATTCCCACCTCCTTGCATAAACCGTCTCATCTGCTCCTCCATCTCAGCTTGTTTCTTCATAATGCCCTCTATCTGCCGCGCATGCTGCTCCTCCATATCAGCCTGCCTCTTCCGCATCATCTCCAACTGGGCCTCACTATCGCGTCTCGCCATTTGCCTTATTAATTCAGTTTGTTCCTGTGGCAGATTTGGTTGACGCGATCCACCCTCTCCATCCTGAACTCTTTGGAACAGATTACGGTCACCAGATCTATAGCTGGACGCCAAATTTCCATCCCCAAAAAAGGAACCATTAGGCCCTTTATCTTTAATAACCTCACACCAAATATAGTGATCAAAATCCGCGTTAAGCGGCTCCCCCTCTGCTGGCATGAATTGAGGATTATTTTCCAGAAAAATGGCAAGTCGTCTATCATATTCTTCCTGCACACATATTCAATAAAAAAATTAAGTTAAATATTTAAATGCATATTTAATGATACTAAATAAATATATACATATTATAAATTAAAATATATTAAAACGTTGCCACGTGATTTTCACGCCACAACTTATGATTTGCCACATGATTTTCACGTGGCAAATTATCAATTGCCACATGAAATTCACATCACAAACTTTGTATCAATATAAAAAAAATAAACAACGTAAATTTCACTTACAAGATACATCCTCGTGCGCTCGTCGACAACACCTCCCGATCTCCTTGTCCGGGTCCTCGAAATCAGCTCAGGCATCAATGGTCTTCTCCCCAACTGCTTAGCCTAAATAATATAATTAAAAATAATTAGTAAATTATATTATGAATAAAGAAGTAACTTAAAAATTTTAAAACTTTTACCAATCGTCGGGCATGCTCGGCGGTGCTAATACTTCCAACTGTGTTGACACAACCGCCCTTTTCAGATGCCCTCATCTTCTTAAAAGTTTCTGATTTAGCCCGGAATTCTGGAGTCCTCCAATATATTACAAGCTCCTGAAAAACCTCCTCGCCTATCCAGCTAGGACGGATGCCGTGAAGCTCATAATTCTCCCTTACTCGCCGCAACATATCAGACATTCTTTTAGAGCATCTGGTATTGAAAACTTTCTGAACACTTTTTTCACTCAAAGGATCCCACACACATTTCTCCTGCAATAATGTTGTATGACATTAAAATAAAATGTTAAGTAATTATAATGAGAATTTTATTTAAATAACTATAACTAAAACAATAAATTAAATGCATAACCTATATAAATAACAATACCTTAAACATTCTAAACCATTCATCTTTATTTTTGACGTCCCCATAGCTCTTAAAAGCTGATTTATACATCTGCTGAATTATATAGTTAACAATCCTAGCAGCAGTCCGACTCGGCGTAAAACTGAAACAAAAAATGAAAATGTTAGATATAAATTTATATAAAAAATGAAAATGTATACATACTATAAAAGTTTTTAAATAGGAAACTTACTTGCTTCCTTCGGGATGAATCCAAAATCTACCGTCAACGACATGAATCTCATCGGGATCATCCCTTCCACGAAGATCAGCTCCGTCTATCTCATCAACTGCCTCATCAACCTCACGGGTTGGTACATGTGTGGGATGTGGGGTGCGTGAGCCTCCAACCTGTGTGGGGCGTGGACTAGGAGATCGTCCAGCCTGTGTCGGACATGGACGGGGAGATCGTCCAGCCTGTGTGGGGCGTGGACTAGGAGATCGTCCAGCCTGTGTCGGATGTGTACTGCTGGATCCTCCCGTCTGCTGAAAGGAGGAAGTCATCTGCATGGGATATGAAAAACTAGATCCTCCAGTATGCTGGAAGGATGAAGGCATGCCAGTATGGGCTAATGGAAAGCTGGGCGGGGGCACACCAGTATGTGTGAATGGAAAACTTTGAATCACCCATGAACCTTCAACTCTTGCTTTATTCTTCACTGATCGCTTTGAATCACCCATGAACCTTTCAAACGGATACATCCACCTATATTGAACTGGTCCACCAAGAAAAGCTTCATATGCAAGATGCACAGGTAAATGTTTCATGGAGTCAAAGAAACCAGGAGGAAATACTTGCTCCAACTTACAAAGAATGATTGCAATGTTTTGGTCCAACTTCATGATGTCTTCCACTTTTAAAGCTGACGCACAAATATCTCTAAAAAACTGACTAATTTTAGTTAGTGGATCAAGAACATGTTTGGGTAGCGAGCCAAATGCAATTGGTAACAATTGTTCCATAAAAATGTGACAATCGTGACTTTTCATTCCATGCAACTTCCCAGTGTTAGGGTCAGCACACCTTGATAAATTCGATGAATACCCATCGGGCATTCTCAAATCTTTTAGCCATCGACAAACAGCTTTAGCTTCTTGGGAAGTCAGAGTGAAACAAGCCTTGGGTTTTAATAACTTTCCATTCGGTAGAGGCTTCAACTCCAACTCTCTTCTGTTACACCATTTTTCCATGTCTTGTCTGGCCTTTTCATTATCTTTCGTTTTGCCTTTCACATCCATCACTGTGTTAAATACATTATCAAAAAAATTCTTCTCAATATGCATAACATCTAGATTATGGCGCAACAAGTTATCTTTCCAATACGGGAGGTCCCAAAATATACTTCTTTTTGTCCAATTGTGCGTGACTCCGTATCCTTCAATTCGGAATTCTTTGCCAGTATCTGTAAATTTTGGTAGCTCACTAACTTGTTCCCATATAGCCCATGGTGACAATCGAGGCGGAGGCGAATCTTTCACTCGTACATATTTTTTAAAGTTTGTCATGTTTCTTCTATAGGAGTGATTTCGTGGTAGGAAATCTGCGGTGACAGTCAAACCACGAGCTTTTCCCACCTTTATCCAACGTGAACCCTTTGTTGTTTCCCATGCAATGCGGACAACCCATTTTGCCGTGCGTACCCCAACCAGACAACATGCCATATGCTGGAAAGTCGTTGATGGTCCACATCAATGAAGCTCGCATTGTAAAGTTTTCTTTACGTGATATATCATAAGTCCATTCTCCAATCCACAATATCTTCAAATCATCAATTAAAGGTTGTAAATACACATCAATTCCTGCTTTTGGACTCGAAGGTCCTGGAATGACGCACGTCAAAAACATGTATGGTTTTGTCATGCACATCTCAGGAGGGAGGTTGTAAGGGGTTACAATAACTGGCCAACAAGAATACATACTTCCCGACGCTTGAACATAAGGAGTAAAACCATCTGAGCATAATCCAAGCCTGACATTTCTAGGTTCTGCGGCAAAATCAGGATGCATTCGATCAAAATGCTTCCATGCCTCGCCATCAGATGGATGCCGCATAGTGCCTGGAATTGTGTTATTTGTATGATGCCATGTCATTTGACTTGCACTGTGCATTGAAGCAAACATTCTTTTTAACCTTGGTATTATCGGAAGATAAAACATGGACTTTACTGCTACACAGTCTTGATTAGTGTTAACGGCTCTACTGGGAACTTTATATCTTGGACTCTTACAAAACTTACATTCCTCCAACAACCCATCTTGAGTACCAAACTCATTGTCGTAGAACAACATACAGCCATTAATGCAACAATCAATCTTTCTTACTCTTAAGCCCAACTTCGACACCAACTTCTTTGCTTCATAAAATGTTGTAGGCAAGTTGTCTTTCATTGCAGTTGAGTCCAACATCATCTTTACGAAGAATTCCAAACACTGATCAGGAACATTCTAATTTGCCTTGGCGGCCAACAATGTCACACACATTGATAACTTTGAGTCAGACGATCCATCAAACAACGGCGTATTCATCTCATTCAACAACTGATAAAATTTCTGCGCTTCCTCATTCGGCAACTCTTCCCCACCAAAATCTTCAGGCTCATCATAGGTCACGTTCACACCAAAAGCATCCTCAACCATGTCACCAATCAGATTAAAGTTTTCCTCATATTCCACAGGCGGCCGACTACTTGAAGCATGAGAGTTGCTAGTCTCTGGTACGTTACTAGGCAGTTCTTCACCGTTAAACGTCCAAACCCAATAATTTGCAATGAAACCCCTTCTATGCAAATGAGCTGTTATTTCCTGTGGGTCACTAATTATTGGTCTACATTCACATTTAAGACAGGGACACCTAACTCCTCCTTCGCTTCGACATAATTCCTGAGCAAACGCCCAACTGATAAACCCTTCAACTCCTACCATAAAATTGGGTTTAAGTCCCATTCTTCCTGGAAATGTTCTATCGTACATCCAACTACGATAATACCGATAATATTCCATACTGCACATTTATACAATCATTGTCATTTTGAGTTAGAATACTAATCAACTTGATATTATTCTTAGACGTATACTAGTTAATATTTACTATTCTTAAAAATATTATTTAATAACAATACTACTAATATTTTTAACTACACATGTTATATTGAACCTATGTTAACCATAAAGTTACTATTTTATTAACTACACATTTTAAGCTACACATATTGAAAATATTCTTTAATAAAAATACTACTTTTAAATATTTACTATTACTAAAAATATTATTTTATTTTAAATTATAATATTTTATTTTTTATTTTTAAATATTAATAATATATTGTAAACATAACTTTTACACTCATTAAGATTAATATGTATATTATTTTTAATAATAATTTCTATTTTTAAAAATAATAATATATATTACATATAAAACATATTCTATTAGAATTTTTTTAATAAAACTATTTTTATCAAATATATATAAAAATGATGTATTTTTAATTATAGTTTGTTTATCTTTCTATTCTTCAAAAAAATAACTTATTTTATATAAACATAAAAAATTCATAACTTATATGTATAAAATTATTTTCTTTTTAATATTTATGTTAACCATAAAGTTACTATTTTATTAAATACACATTTTAAGCTACACATATTGAAAATATTCTTTAATAAAAATACTAATTTTAAATATTTACTATTATTAAAAATATTATTTTATTTTAAATTATAATATTTTATTTTTTATTTTTAAATATAAATAATATATTGTAAACATAACTTTTACACTCATTAAGATTAATATGTATATTATTTTTAATAATAATTTCTATTTTTAAAAACAATAATATATATTACATATAAAACATATTCTATTAGAATTTTTTTAATAAAACTATTTTTATCAAATATATATAAAAATGATGTATTTTTAATTATAGTTTGTTTATCTTTCTATTCTTCAAAAAAAATAACTTATTTTATATAAACATAAAAAATTCATAACTTATATGTATAAAATTATTTTCTTTTTAATATTTTATTTTCATGATCCATAATATAAAAATATTATCTTTTTATTATAAACATAAAAAGTTATTTTCTATATATGTAAAAATTAAATTTATAATAAAAATTAAATTCTATATAAATATTTTAATAAATATTCTATTTTTTTATAATAAAGTATAATATACCTAATAAACAAACATATATAATAAACATATCTAATAAACAAATATATATAAATATAGTATAATAAACATATCTAATATATATTCTGTTTTTTAAAATATAGTATAATATTACTCATTATAATAACTAATATATATAATAAAAATTAAAAATGAAAACTTTATAATATACCTAATAAATAAACATATATAATAAACATACCTATATATATATATATATATATATATATATATATATATATATATATACTACAACAAATACAAACACAATATAACAAACACAATATATACAAACACAATATATACTAGAATTTTATAAATTTTATAACAAACACAATATATTTTCAACAAATACAATACCTATTAAACAAATTTTATAAACAAATTAACATATATACCTATTAAATCTATTTAATATATACTATAATACACAAAAATAACTTACCTCTTCTTCAATCTACTCCTCCTTCTTCAATCTACAACCTTCTTCAATCTACTAATTAACCTATACAAAAAAAAAATCAAAAATTAACAACAACATATATAATAAAATTATAAGAAATAAACAAAATATCAAAATAATCTTAACTACCTTGGAAATTGAATTGGGATGAATTAACTTGGGAGAGAAAGGTTGGATTTTAGGAGTAGATGATTTTGGGAGAGAAATGGGTTTGGTTGCAGAGAAGAGAAGAGAAGGGTTTTGAGAGTTCTGTTCGTGAATGGTGGTGGGGGGAAGTGAAATGGGTGGATTAATACATAATGTAGCGACGTGGAAGGCACATCGCTACTTGCCACGTGATATCCACGTCGCAACCTTCAACGGTCACTTACACAACTGCAAACCTGCCAATGTGTCAGATCATATTTCCCCCCATTTTGAATTATAAATGTAGCGATGTGACAATAACGTCACCACCAAATTTTACAAAAATTTGAATATTCCCCCCATTTGAACGTTATGGGGTGTGATGAATTAATTTATGTCATTAATGTAGCGACGTGTTACACACGTCGCAACTGTTATTCACAGCCCCCATGTCTGACTCCCAACCACTTTAATACTGCAAAGTTATTTAATAATAAAATACAGTGGCGATGTTGGATTCACGGCGCAACTAACATTAATTAGCCACGTTGTTCACACGTCGCTAATTATGTCGCTGGATTAGAGTTTTTTTGTAGTGAATACAATTATCGCACTCATAAATGCTTGATATAGATAAAATGACTAAATATTTAAAATTTTGGATTCGTGCTTATATTTTTCCTCTCTATGTTTATATCTTTATTAAAATTTAGAAATAATTTTTTTTTAAAGTAGATCTTGATTCTCAATCTAACATTTCAATTTAGTTTTAAAAATACTAAATTATGTAGATAAATATTTATTTTAAAAATGTTGATTTTCTTTTTAATATTTATTTAAATTTGAAATGGTATGAAAAGATAAAGATGATGAAGTTTTGGATGTTATTATAATAAACATAAATTAATATTTTTAAATTCAATTTTGTTGAAATCAACTTTATCAAATTTAATTCTTTCAAAATCAATTATATTTACCCTTGTTGTGAATTCAATGCCAAGAACAAAGTATAATGCAAGAGAAGAATAAAGGACAAGGAAGAAGAGGAACACAAGAATTGGTTATAACTGCTATTCTTTCACTTTCTCTTAGAACAAGATTACAAGTTTACAAGAATAACAAATAACCTCTCTCACCCTAAATTAGGATTTGCAGCTTAGCAATGATGAGAGACTAGTATGCTATTTATAATAAAACCTAACATACTAACTAATGGGCTTTTTCAGCAAGGCCCATTACACAAGCCAACTTAATAAACAAGCTAACTTAACAAATTAGGGTTTAAACACTAAAACCTAATTTAACATGCTAACAACCCTAGCATCTTCGACATCTGCATGCTAGACCCATCTTCGACTACAGCATGCACACTTCGACACCAGCATGTGAACAATCCTTCGACTTCATGCTTAACTCTGTCGAACTGTCGAACCAAGAAGCTACCATTCGACAATACTAGAGTTCGATCCAATATCTCACAAATCTCCACCTTGGACCTAACTCTACAACGTCAAGGAACAAACTAGCTTTCTTCATGCAGCTTTATCAACTGCATACAGTGGAAAAACTTGCAACTCGGCAATGTCTTGGTGATCATATCAGCAGCATTGTCTTCAGTCGAAACCTTCAGCACTTGGACTTCTCCACGCTCGATTACTCCTCTGACGAAATGCAGCCTCACATCAATGTGCTTAGTTCGCTCATGATAGGCTGAATTCTTTGACAGGTGTATTGCACTTTGACTATCACATTTAACAGTGATACCTCGACCTTGAAGTTTCAGCTCCTTCGCAAAACCTTCAAGCCACAATGCTTCTTTCACAGCTTCAGTTAGGGCAATATACTCCGCTTCAGTGGTTGATAGAGCAACAACCTTCTGAAGTGTTGCTTTCCAACTAATTGCAGTGCCAAACATAGTGAAAACATATCCAGAAATAGATTTTCTGGAATCCATACAACCTGCATAATCAGAGTCGACATATCCTTCTATTACTGCTTTACTATTTTCACCCAAGGCTCCACCATAAATTAGGACTCTATTCAGAGACCCATTTATGTACCTTAAAATCCACTTCAATGCTTGCTAGTGAGCCTTTCCAGGATTCGCCATGTACCTGCTTACAAGACTTACTGCGTATGCTATGTCGGGTCTAGTACAGACCATAGCATACATCAAAGAACCGACTATATTAGCATATGGGATGCTATTCATATAGGCTCTTTCGACATCAGTACTGGGACACTGATCAATACTCAGCTTGAATTTAGGGTTTGTTGGAGTCACAACTGGCTTCGAATTCGACATACCAAACTTTTCAAGAATCTTCCGTAGATATGCCTCTTGAGATAGGCATAACTTCGACTTCTTTCTATCTCTTCGAATGTCAATTCCAAGAATCCTGGAAGCAGCTCCCAGATCCTTCATATCGAACTCCTTATTGAGTTCAGCCTTCACCCTCATCACATCTTCAACATTGTTGCTTGCTATGAGAATATCATCCACATAAAGCAACAAAATAACAAATGAATTACCAGGTCGAAATCTGAAGTAAACGCAGTGGTCGAACTGACTTCTAATGAAACTTATGCGTGCCATGAACTTGTCGAATCTCCTATTCCACTGTCGAGGAGATTGTTTCAGCCCATACAAAGATCTCTTTAACTTGCACACATAATCTTCCTTCCCCTTTTCGACATACCCTTCAGGTTGCCTCATCAGGATCGTTTCATCTAGGTCACCATACAAGAACGCAGTCTTCACATCCATCTGTTCCAGTTCAAGATCGAACTGTGCCACCATGGCAAGCAACATTCGAATGGACCTATGCTTCACAACAGGAGAAAACACATCATTGAAGTCGACACCTTCTTTCTGAGTGAAACCCCTTGCAACTAACCTTGCCTTGTATCTTTTCGACGTTACTCCTTCAATTCCTTCCTTAACTTTGAAAATCCATTTACAGCTGACTAACCTTGCCCCAACAGGTTTCTTGATCAGTTCCCAAGTATGATTATCATGAAGAGATTTCATCTCATCATCCATGGCCTTCAGCCATTCAGTCTTATTTCGACTCCTCATAACTTCCTTATAGTCTCTAGGTTCTTCGTCTAGAACCTCACTTGCAGAGATTAAGGCATAAGCTATAAGATCTGCATATCCAAGTCTCTGAGGTGGCTTGATGACTCTTCTCGACCTATCTCTCGACAATAGGTAGTCATCGTCAGTTTCCTCAACTTCAACATCTTCTGCTTCTTCTTCGACTTCATCTGGGATATGCAATTCAGCATCAACATGCTCCACCTCAACAGGAATCTCTACCTGTTCCAGCTCTTCGTCAGATGTTTCTGTACTTCGACCAACATCATTAGTTTTCTTAAAAGCCATTTCAGCTTCATTGAAAACTACATCTCGACTGGTGATACACCTCCTGTGACCTGGCTCTAGGCACCATAGCCTATAAGCTTTGACTCCTTCAGGGTATCCCATGAACATGCATTTCAGAGCTCTAGGTTCGACCTTGTCTTGCCTAATGTGAGCATAGGCTACGCAACCAAATACTCTCAGTTTGTCGAGATCTGGTGGATGTCCCGACCAAACTTCTCCAGGTGTCTTCATATCTAACGCTATCGAAGGACATCTGTTTATCAGATATGTTGCTGTCGAAACAGCCTCAGCTCAGAACACCTTTGTTAACCCCGCACTAGTCAACATGCATCTGACTCTCTCCAAAATAGTTCGATTAAACCTTTCAGCCAAACCATTTTGCTGTGGAGTACCTGCAGTAGTTCTATGCCTTGCAATACCAGAGGCAGCACAAAAATTGTCGAATGCCTCATTGCAAAATTCAAGGCCATTGTCGGTTCTCAACCTCTTGACCTTCCTGCCAGTCTGATTTTCAACCAGAGTCTTCCAACTTTTGAAATTCTCAAAAGTTTCATCCTTAGTCTTCTGGATAAATACCCATAATTTTCTGGAATAATCATCTACTATGGATAGAAAATACCTTGCTCCTGAATGTGATGCACACCTTGCAGGCCCCCAAAGATCAGCATGGATGTAATCAAGGGATCCATGTGTTCTTTGTTTGCCTTTGTTGAACTTCACTCTGCAAGATTTTCCAAGTACACAGGGTTCACAAAACTTCAGCTTTTCGACTTTGTCTCCACCAAGCAGATTTTGTTTCCCTAATTCGACCAGACCCCTTTCACTGACATGGCCCAATCTCATGTGCCAGATTTCTGTTTTTCGACAAAGGTTTGTGGATGCAACATTTGTCGAACCACTTACAACTTCAGCCTCAAGAGTATACAAGCCTTGTTTCTTCACGCCTCTCAAGACTTCCTTCGAACCCTTCATGACTCTTAGGATACTTTTCTCTCCTTGGAAAACATATCCTTTCTTGTCGAATTCACCAAGAGAAAGCAGATTTCTCTTCAAATCAGGAACATACCTGACTTCAGTCAACAACCTTATTGACTCATCATGGAGCTTGAATCTCACAGATCCAACACCTGCAATCTTGCAAGCCTTGTTGTTTCCCAGCAATACTGATCCACCATCTTGATCACATAATTCCTCGAACAAGTCTTTGTTTGGAGTCATGTGCCAAGTGCAACCTGAATCCATAATCCACTCCTTCTTAGAGTCACTGCTTGAAACCACAAGAACATCAGATGATTCGAAATCATCTTGAACAATGGCAGCGTTGCCATTATCCTTACCTCCATGATATTTCAAGCGTTCAGGGCACACCTTTCTTGTGTGACCCTCCTTCTTACAATGGTAGCACCGAATGCCAGATGCTTCGCCACTGTAAGTCTTCGACTGGCTTTTGCCTTTCTTCTTGTCGAACTTACCATCCTTTCGTAAGAGTTTTCCTTTAACGGCCAAACCTTCGCCAACAGTCGAAGGTTTATGCTCCTTTCGTTCATTCAAGTCCTTAGAGTACAAGGCTGATTGAACTTCTTCAAACGTCAGGGACTCCCTTCCATACAAGAGAGTTTCTTTGAAGTAAGCATGTGATCGAGGCAAAGAACACAATAGTAACAGCGCTTGATCTTCATCATCGATCTTCACATCAATATTTTCAAGATCAAGAATCAGCTTGTTGAACATATCCAACTGCTCAGCCAATACTTTGTCTTCAATCATCTTGAATGAATACAAAGCTTGCTTCAGGTAGAGTCGATTTACCAGCGATTTGGTCATATACAAACTTTCAAGTTTCACCCATAACCCTGATGCCGTCGTCTCCTTTGATACCTGCCGGAGAACCTTATCACCAAGGCTCAACAAAATTGCGCTGTGTGCTTTCTCGATCATATTCGTCTTCTCTGCTGCCGTCAATTCTGCATTCATGGCTGCCTCTCCCTTCAACGCTTCCAAACAACCCTGCTGAACCAGTAGGGCTTTCATCTTCAAGCGCCACAGACCGAAATCATTCACTCCGGTGAACTTTTCAATCTCATACTTTGTTGAAGGCATCTTATCCACGCTCACCGCACCAATTTGTTGTGAATTCAATGCCAAGAACAAAGTATAATGCAAGAGAAGAATAAAGGACAAGGAAGAAGAGGAACACAAGAATTGGTTATAACTGCTATTCTTTCACTTTCTCTTAGAACAAGATTACAAGTTTACAAGAATAACAAATAACCTCTCTCACCCTAAATTAGGATTTGCAGCTTAGCAATGATGAGAGACTAGTATGCTATTTATAATAAAACCTAACATACTAACTAATGGGCTTTTTCAGCAAGGCCCATTACACAAGCCAACTTAATAAACAAGCTAACTTAACAAATTAGGGTTTAAACACTAAAACCTAATTTAACATGCTAACAACCCTAGCATCTTCGACATCTGCATGCTAGACCCATCTTCGACTACAGCATGCACACTTCGACACCAGCATGTGAACAATCCTTCGACTTCATGCTTAACTCTGTCGAACTGTCGAACCAAGAAGCTACCCTTCGACAATACTAGAGTTCGATCCAATATCTCACAACCCTCAATCTAAACTCACTTAAAATAAATATAAAGACAAAGAAGAGAATAAAATGTCACGTGTTTTTTATGTTTAAAAAAAAACAATTATATAATAGAGACAAAAGTATTACTATTAACCCTCTTTCTGAAGCCTTCAAGAGACAAGTGAGTTAGGCAGGAAACCAACAAGATGAAGCCCTCTTTTATCGAAATATTTAAGTCGTCGTGATTGATTATCATGCAGGAAAAATTGACTAAATACTGCACATTCTCTACAAAAACTTAAGTGTCATGTGCATGTATATACTAGAAAATAGAAATGAATGAAATGTTTCTTGTACCAAAAGAAAAATGAGATTTTCTAGATCAATCCCACCCATGTTAAATGCATCCAAATTCCAAATTTATACTAGTACTCTTTATTTTATTTTTTTTGGTATTATGGAGGGCCTAAGCCCAAAAAAAAGAAAACTACAAAGCAATAAGTCTAGCAGAAGTAATTCCACTAGAATCTCCATCCACAAGATGGACTAACCAAGGAGGAATATCTCCATAAAAAATGGTGTCTCCTAATACTTTTTTACCCTCATGAGCAAGCAGATTGGCACACTTGTTGGCTTCCCTATAGTTGTGATGCATATCAACTATATCAAACATCAAATTCTTGATTTGATTCACCAAGCTTCCAGCAGCCATATTCACATTTCCTCCTTTGCTAATACATTCCACAGCTTTGCTAGAATCAGTCTCTACCTCTACTCTTTTGTAACCAAGATCACCAACCAATTTAAGACCAATATATATGCTCCAGATTTCTGCCATAAGGGGGCTACACCAACCAACACACTTGGAGAAACCTCCCAACCAAACTCCATAGCTGCTCCTCACAATACCTCCGCACCCGGAGCTGCCATCATACTAGTACTCTTTAGATTTCTAGTTAAATGCTTGTTTTTCTAAATAAAGTCACCATCTAATTAATGCTAATGCATCACTTTTAATTTATTATTATTGATTTTATACTTGTAATAATTAAAATATCTTAATAATTAATAAATATATTTTTTTATAAAAAGATTATTCTCTTTTTATTTTACTATTATACATATTATCAATTTTATTTAAAGGAGTCATATTGTTTTAGTCTTTTAGAATGAAAGAATATTTTAAAACATACAGTAAATGTTAGAAGAGAAAAGTTACTTTTACACTAAAAGTAACTGTTACACCGTACAAGATTTTGATTTTATAAACTCTTTTACTATTATTTTTTTATTTGTTTTGATAAAAAAAATACATAGAGAATATCATATAACACTTTTTGATTCTATCTGACAAAATTTTAATTATGTCGTCTGTTTTTGTAGAAGTACATTCGGATTTTTTTTTTAATTTGATTTATTTCGTAAGTATATCTATGGAAGCGTTAAAAACCTAGTGAATGTTCGGAAAATACAAATCATTTCAGTTTAATAAATCTTTTAGAGATGCATCTAGGGAACGTGTTAAAAACAAAGTGTTTCGTATATTTACATACGAAACTTTCTAAATTCAAATTTTTTTAACAAAAATGAAACATCAAATTACAGTGTGCAATTTATACATGTATAGATGTATTTTTTTGGTGTACTATTTTTCATTGCCTTAGGGTGTGTTTGATTCAACCGAGGGGGAGGAGAGGGGAGGGGAGGGATTTTAATAGAGGGAAGAGAAGGGGAGGGGAGGTGAGGAGATTTTTTTAATCAGATGGGTGTTTGGTTCAAACGAGAGGAGGGGAAGGGAGGGGAGGGATTTTAATTAAAAATATGTTTGGTTCAGGAGGGGAGGGGAGGGGTTTTGCTAATAATTTACATTTTTATCCTTATTATATTATATAATTGATACAATGATATTCAAATGTGAAAAATTTATATATATTTTTTTGTTAGTAAAATTTCTAATATTGAGTGATTAAAAAGTTATAATTTATTACATAACGTTAAAAAATTGAGTTCACTTAATTCGAATAAAATATTCAAAAATAAATTAAACTATATGTTGATAACAATTTTGAAATCGTAATGAATTATTTAACACATAAAATAATTTTTTATTAAATATGAATGATTTAAATCTTTTAATAAAATAAATAAATTAAAATAAAAATTTTAAAATTTGATATAAAAGAAAATACGATAGAATACATAACAAAATTAGAAAAAAAACATAAAAAAACATAAAAAAACATAAAAGAGTTATAAAAAAAATCAACACAGTGAAATGATTATGATTTATATTAAGGACAAAAATTTCAAAATAATTTGAAGATGGAGAATAATTTTAATAAATTGATATAAACAATTGAGAAAAATCACACAGAAGAGAGCAGTAATACAAAAGAAAATGAATAATTTTGAAATATTAAAATAAAACTGAGGATATTATAGTAATTATGATAATTTTTAAAATATTAAAATTGAGGTTCCCTCCCCTCCCCTCCAAATCCCTCCGATTTGGAGGGACGCAAAAAATGTGTTTTGGAGGGGTTTTGCTCCCCTCCCCTTCCCTCCCTTCCCCTCATAAAATTTGAACCAAACACATTTAATTAAAAATATTCCCTCCCTTCCCCTCCTTCTACCCCGAACCAAACGCACCCTTAAAGTTTAGGATTTATGATTTAAAGTTTAAAAAAATAGAATATTAAATTATAGTGCAATTTATGCGATACATTCTTTGGGTGTACTATTTTCCATTATGTTAGGGTTAGGATTTATGGTTTAGAGTTTCAAAAAATGGAACACGAAAATATAACATAATGTTTTGTATCTACGTCATTCTGATTTCATACGCTTTCGTAAATATACTTACCGAAAAAACTAATTTTTAATAAAAAAAAATACATTTGAATATACATCTACAAAAATAAGATAATATTTTTAACAACGCGCATAATGAGTGGAGTTAAAGTTTCTTAATACATAAATGGCGTAAGATTTTTGGTGAAAACATATTTATAAATATAACTTTAAAAATATTTATCTCTTCAGTCGTTTTTCTTTTTTTTTTTCAATCAACCGGACACATTTTTGTTTCTTATCCTTTAATGTTGATACAGCTAAGAGATAGAAAAGTGGTACTGCTACAAACAATAATTAAAGATGAAGAAGGCACCTCATGAATATGCTCTCTTTATGAAAAGAATCATTTGCCCCCACAGAGCACATAATGACAATGTAGACAAATCACTACAAAATTTGAATTTGGATTTGGTTCCTTACCTTTTATTTTTAGGATTAAATATGTTTCTCATAGGTTTCCTTTTATTCACAAAACTACAAGCCATTTCTTTGTCATATTCATTAAGTATTTCTTTAAACTTTGGAAAATAAAGAAACCAAGAAATAGCCATCTTTAATATATTAAAACAGAATACATGTTTAGGCGCCAACTTTAGACCAAAATCCCGCCTAAACACGTGCATCGCACGGGGTAAAGTACTAGTTTTTGTTTTAGAGAAATATCAATTGAAGGTATTGTTTTAGTGGTAGAAAATTGTTTTAAATTGAAATATCTTTAATATATTAAAACAGAATACATGTTTAGGCGCCAACTTTAGACCAAAATCCCGCCTAAACACGTGCATCCCACGGGGTAAAGTACTAGTTCATGATATAGTTCCAAAACCTCTTTGATGTAATCTTACAGCGGTAAATCTCTTGAGATGTTAAAACGGATTAATCCGACAATAAATGGGCGAGTCCTAGACTAAAAAGGTCGATTCGAAAATTATTATTTAAATTTGACCATAGATAACTTTGGACTACTCGGTCTTGGAAGGCTTCGCGCTATCCGACTCTAAACTTACTTTTTTTATTTTAAAAAATTAAATAAAAAACTCCATAATATTTATTATAAATAAAATTTAAAATTATTTTATTTTAACTATAATACATTTTTAAGTACTACATTATCTCTTATAAATATTATAATTTGTTTCTAAATATATATGTTTAAATTGTATAAAATAATACTTGAATATTTAACATAAGGAAAAAACTAATATAATACGATGAAATAATGTTGATTATATTAATGTATAAGATTTAAATAGAAAGATTGAATAAAATAGAGATAAAATTTAGTGAAGTGATAAAAATCAATGTGTTGTTTTATAGTAAGACAATATAAATGTTAATATATATTTTTTAAATTTATAAGTATTCGGACGTAATGCTCTATCCACGGTTCATATGGGCTAGCCCTAATGAGTATCAGACTTTCCGGGGCTGAGCTAAAAATGCCCTGAAAAATATGTGCTCTAATTTTAAGGCTTAAGCCCTGTGATTTTTCGGGCATATGGGCTATAGCCCATTTTGACTGCTCTATCTCCTGCAAAAGACGACATTTGGAAAAAAATCGAATTCAATTCCAGATGAAAATAATATTTGGCCAGTGTTCACACCCCTGTTTAATTCCTGGTGAAAAATATAATATTTGATCGATGTTCATACCTCAGTTCACGAGTTCAGAATTAATAGAGCCATATTTTCTTAAAAAACAGAGTGCAAAAAATAAAATAAATAACAGTGTACCTTTATTACTTTTTCAACAGAGATGTACAATATCATTTTTCCCATATATGTATGCATGCTTGGTAATCATGACTCCGAATGATATCACAATTCAAAGCATACATATTTTGAGATTAAAATGACTTTGGATTGACGGTGGACAAAATTGATTCTATTAGAATTAAATTTGATATAATTAATTTAATATAATTGAGTTTTAGTAGAATTGATTTATATTTAAATATATTTATATAAAAGTTAGTTGAATTGTTTTTAACATCGTTAACCGGCTCTTTATCAACGTTGACCCTTTCCGGAACTTTTAAGTCATCTAACATATGCAAAAATATAATAAAGCTATTAAAACTGTTTTTTTTTTTTAATTTTTGTCAGAGCTTATTTCAGAAGTACATTTTCAAAATTTGTTAGGTGATTTATTTCGGAAATGTACTTCCGAACTAATGCAGTTTTCAGTCTACTAAATCATCAACAATGTAGTGTAATAGGAGATAAAATGAATGATGTTTACCTCAATTGTAGCTTTCTATGTTCCCTTTAGTATGATCAACCGTTTGAAACTTGATTTTGAGACGAAAAATTGATTGAGAATGATGGAGGTTTTGGAGAGGGTTTGTGATGAAAATGATAAAATAGTGAAGGAGGGAAAACTGTATATGAACATATTATTTCAGAGATACATCTCCGAAACAATACCTGATACTTAAATCTAACATTTTTTTTATAATTTTCAGGACGCATCTCCGAAAACACCACAAAATGAGTGTTTTCGGATATGCATTTCTGAACTCTGAAAAAATCTAAAAGAAAATTATTTCAAACATGCATTTTTAAAATAGGAGTATTTTTGAATTTTCGTTAGAAATTCTTCCCATAATGGGTCTAAAAAAACCCTCAAAAGAAAATGTCTACAATAGCCGTGACCCCCATGACCCAAGGGTCTTGCATAGGATCTTGAACCCTCAGAAAAGCCCAATTGATACAATAAAGTTGTGAGGGACTTAAAAGATGGATTATATAGATGAAACATATTTAGTTAGGCAAAATCCAAATAATTAATGTTTAGGCAGTCTTATGTAAATGTATGGATTAAAAAAAGATAAAAGTTAGTAGTAAATCATTTTAGAAGATTTGACTAAATTCATTTGTGTATGGTTTATGCCAAACTAAGACTTGCTCTCTTTGGATGCTCTAATATCTCTTGAATCAGCTTTAAAATAATCAGACAAAGCCGTAAACATATTCCATATTTTTTGTCTTTTCATCTAATAAAAGCAACCAACCAGCATTCAACAAGTCACGTGTTTCACATTATTTTATAGGAGTGGATTTTCTCCGAATTGTTTATCCAGTCAAATCTGAACCACACGTTAACAGGTTAACCATTCTATAAGTATCAAACACCCTCCAACTCAGTACTTACCATTCAACCTTCTAAATTTCCAAACCCATCAAAAATGAGAAACATGTTTAATCCTGCAATAGCTCTAAGCTTCCTCTCCCTCCTGTTACTCTCCCCAGTTACATTCTCTGAGAAATGCAACCCACAAGACAAGAAAGTTCTCCTCAAAATCAAACAAGAACTCAACAACCCTTACCTTCTAGCCTCATGGGACCCAAAAACAGATTGTTGTGACTGGTACTGTATCGAGTGCGACATCAAAACTCACCGTATCACCGCCTTAATCATACAAGACTCCGTACCATACACAAATCTCTCCGGCCAAATCCCTCCTTCCGTCGGTGACCTCCCTTATCTCCAGAATCTCGAATTCCACAAACTTCCCAGACTCACCGGCCCAATCCAACCCACCATAGCCAAGCTCAAAAACCTCAAATATCTTTTCATTGAATACACCAATGTCTCAGGCCCAATACCCTCTTTCTTGTCTCAACTCACAAACCTCCAGCTTCTTCATCTTTCCACCAACAACCTCACCGGTTCAATCCCCAGTTCACTTTCACAATTACCTAACCTCGAGTCCTTACACTTAGACAGAAACAAGCTCACAGGCCCAATTCCAGAATCATTCGGTTCATTCAAAAAGCCCGGGCCAGACATCATCCTATCTCACAACCAGCTTTCTGGGCCTATTCCAGCTTCATTAGGCCAGATAGACCCAGAGAGAATAGACTTATCCCGAAACAAGCTTGAAGGTGATGCATCTGTGCTTTTCGGTAGCAAGAAAAGGACACAAATACTTGATGTTTCAAGGAACTTGCTGTCGTTTGATTTGTCAAAGGTTGATTTTCCGAAACAGAGTTTGATATGGTTGGATCTGAATCATAACAAGATATATGGGAAGATTCCGGTGGCATTGACGAAAGTGGAAAATTTGCAGCAGTTTAATGTGAGCTATAACCTGTTGTCTGGTCAGATACCGCAGGGTGGTGAATTGCAGAAGAGGTTTGATGTTTATGCTTATTTTCACAATAAGGGTTTGTGTGGGTCACCACTTCCACCATGCAAAGTGATTAAGGAGATGGCTTAGCTAAGTTCTAAGTGAATTTCTTGTATGTTTTAATAAAAATAAACTGTAATTTGGGTACACCATTTGAATATGGTCTATGTTAAATTGCTGAGTATGTTGTATTTTTATTTAGATGAGGACTAAGTTATCTTACGTACATCTCTAAAATGTTGGGTATTATTACCTGACTAATGTGTCATCAAGGAAAAAGATAATATATATAAGTTATCATATTTTAACTCAATTTAGTGTGTGATAAAAACAATAATATATGTCTCTTAAAAATGCTCTAAATTGCATTCATGGTGATTTGTGTTATGCAAATAGTGAAGTTTGGAAGCATTTTTTCATTTCATATTTTCTACAATGGAGACTCTCGTCATAAGGAAGAAGAATAAGGTGAAATACACAGTTAGAATAAACTAAAAAGGCTAGAAAACTAATATAGGCTAATATTCTCCTCAAAGTTGATTTTAAGAATAATCCAAAAAAATCTACACTAAATTATTATTTTTTTATTATTTTAGTTTCTTAATAAATATTTTTATATAAATTGAGATTCAATTATAGGATCACAAAAGAGATATATATCTCTCTCTCTCATATATATATATATTTAAATTTTAAATACTTTAGCTATTATAAATCCAACTTTATATCAATTTATACGAGACTTGATCACTAATTAACATTTAAATTAAATAATTTTTTTCACATGTGTAAATTTTTAATTTTTATAATGAGACACAATGCATAATCAAACTTTCGATCTTCCAACAAACTAAAATAATGAATTTGATATTACTAATTGAAGAGTCGGAAGAAAGCGGAACTCCAAGACCTTATAGTTGATATTGAAAATATGTGTGACTTTCTCTTATATAGATCCAATATTCTAGTCATTTATTTATAGATCCAACATTATATTTTTTCCGTTCTATAATGAGTGATTCAGTATACCATTTCTCATAGATTAAGAAAAGTGTATTTTCTCTGTCCTTATTTATGAACAATGATTTTTTTTAGGTTCATTGAATAATGAATTTATCTTGTCTTTTATGTAACTAGATACATTCATTATTCAATGAACTTAGAAAGAGCATTTTTGCTTATAAATCAGGCCGGAGTAGTATAAAAGTAAAATAAAATATTATTTTTACTATAGTACCTTTACCATGTATTGGAAATGGTGAAAATTGTAATAATTAGAGGGTAAAATTGAAAAAGTGCATTGAAAATTGAAATGGGTCGTTTATTTTAGAACATCATTTTATTTCAAATAAGTCACTCATTGTAGGACAAAGGGAGTAATTATTTATCGTAGATATTGAATTGAAGCATTTACTCTTAAATCCAACCATCTTTCATATAAGTGTGTTCTCACCTTTTACTCCATGATCCAATAGTCAGATCGGGTATGCCATCAAACCGGTGGGAACCGACGGTTTAATTTTTTTTTACTTTTTTTTTAAACCTTTTTTTTAACATTTCTTTTAAACTTTTTTTTAACTTTTTTTTAATATATTTAGTAGTATATTACTTAAATAGCATTCTCACATAGTTTTTTTTCGTTAGTGACAAATTAAAAATTTTATTGTCTATTTATTATCTTTGCTAATAAATTTTCTTAAATAGGATAAACATATTGAATTTTATTTGATTTTCTTTTTAGGAGGATCCTATTTTAAATTAAATTTGGTATACATTGGAGTATTTTGTTATAAACTATTCAATTAAATTATGTTGTAATTAGATTTTGTTTGCAATTAGACTTTGTAATTTTTTACTATTTTGTTATGTGTGATACCTTTGTTTAAAATTTGAATTTAAGTTATGAAATTGTGAATTTATGATATGATATTTTTAAAAAATTTAAAAGCTAGTTATATTTTTTTAGAGACTGAATCATCCGGTTCGACCGGTTTTATACCTATATAAGGAAAGGTCTATTCAACCGAGTTATCCAGTTTAATCTGGTTTAAGTAGATTTGGTCGTGCGGTTCGACCAGTAACCCAGTGGTTCGACCGATAAACCAGTGACCCAATATCCTCACCGGTTCGATGAACGGTCTGATTTTTAAAACACTATTTTGTTCTCCGCCAATTTGAACCAGGACTCATGTCACTTGTTGAGATGTCAAGAAAAGATGAGAGCAACAATGCTTTAGATCATAAAGAGAATGAGAAATTACATTGTCACTCAAAAAATTTAAATATTATGTATGTTATTAGGTCATCTCTTGGTACATTTCATTCATCATAACAACATAATATTTGAGATATCTCAATCCATCCCTGGATTCTTTTGAATATTGGGCGAAATTTTAACTATGTCCTCAACTTTCGGAGATATACATCAGAAAACACATTCTTTTTATTAATATTTGATTTTTTTTCAGAGATGTATATATGTAAATAATTTAAAATCATAAACGTTAAAAAAATTTCATAATAATTCAGTTAAAACAAGATTTCGTAGATACACATACGAAATAAATTGAGATAATTTTATAATAATTTAGTTAAGAGAAGATTCCGTATATACACCTATGGAATAATTGGAAAATTTTCATAATAATTTAGTTAAGAAGAGATTACGTACGGAACAAATTAAAGTTGAGTAAAAAAAATGCTTCCGTAAATACACCTCCGAAAACATGAAGTATTTTTGAAAAAGCGGATGGTGCGTGAGAAGCCGATGGATGGAATAAGAAAATTTCTAATATTATAATTAAATATATTTAATAATATTAATATTTTTTTGTGATTTCAAAATTTTGTAATTAATTTAAATTTAAATCGTTTGTATAGTACTAGTACTACATACAATACAAAGGCACTTTGACTCGCAATAATTCAAAGGAAAAGGGCATTGTGACACGCAATAATCGAACTTGTACAAGCCACCTCCTGATCTTTGAAAATGAAAGGAATCATTTCCTGTCTACTTTTTCAAGGTTCAAGCCCCACACTCTACATTGACTAATGATAAATGTGGACAAATAAGTACTTCTAAAATTTTCTTTTTTTAATATATGAATTAACTTGGTTTTTGTCACAAAAAAAAATTAATGAGATGAGTTAACTTGATTTCTATAAAAAAATTTACTTTTTTGTTTAATGATATAAATTAATTTAGTTTCTGTTAAAAAAGTACTCTTAGAGTCCTACGTTACTATTCTACTTATGAAACAGAATTAGTACTAGGAATTTTTTAGATTTATGTTATACCGTCTATGTATATACTCGATAAATTTATAAAATAATTTTTCTTAACA
This sequence comes from Vicia villosa, assembly GCF_029867415.1. Classification (NCBI taxonomy): domain Eukaryota; kingdom Viridiplantae; phylum Streptophyta; class Magnoliopsida; order Fabales; family Fabaceae; genus Vicia; species Vicia villosa. The sequence continues at coordinate 147,464,318 of NC_081185.1, read as the reverse complement.
TTAGAGTATGTTTTTATTTTTTTTATAGATTTTTTTTTATATACAAAGATGGGCCTAAGTCCAAAAGAAAGACAAAACTACAAGAAAGAAACTCGAGAGCTCGAATTTCCCGAGGAATCCTTAGTTACAAGGGGAAGCAGGAAATCCGGACAATCTTGAAAGAAAAGAGGTCCAGGATCATGAGGAGGACTCTTTTTGGTCATAGCGTCTGCACATCTATTGGCCTCACGGAAGACATGGGTGAAATTCACAGCTATATTCTTCGCAATAAGAACCTTTATATTTCTAAGCAGTCCACTAGCTGCTCCATTCTGACTACTCGTATCATTGAGCTTTGAAACGATGTTTTTGTTGTCTGACTGAAGCTCAATCCTATTATAACCTTTTCCAATGGCAAATTTAGTACCTTCCAACACTGCCCACAGCTCTGCTATCTCACTGCTGCAAATTCCAATATGTTTTGAAAATCCTCCTATCTAACAACCTTTGTCATCACGAATGACACCTCAACACGTAGCAACCATGTTATGATTAACGGCGCCATCAACATTAACACAAATCCATCCAGGAGGTGGAGGTTTCCAGATCACACTAGTGATAACTTGATGCTGGGCAATAATCACACGATGCAGCGCTGCACTCGCTCCATATTCCTTGGCTTTCACAATCACCTGCTGTTCAAGGTTGCTCGGCATAACGAAGTATTCGTCATGAATCCTATTATTTCTCCAATACTAGATGATGTGACAAAATAAGCTTAAAATACCAGATGGTCATGAATCCTCTTTTTTTATAGATTTTTTATATGATAAAATAAGATTAATTATTTTATAATTTTTAATAACATTTTTTTATTAAAATATGTAATTGTTATTAAATAATGATAATCAATATTATTTTAAAAGTGGAAAACAATAATTAAAAAATAATTATCTTTTTTGAACAAGTGATACTCCCTCCTTTTCACAACGCGTGACTCAAACCACCATTTCATACGGATTAAGTGGGAATAATATTTTTATTATAATACTCTAATCATATTGTAAATAATAAAAAAATTATTAATTAAAAGAGAAATGAATAAAATGTATTAAAAATTGAAATAGTTTTTATTTAAAAAACAATTTTTTATTCTAAATGTTTTACTCGTTGTAGGATAGTTGAAGGACAGAAGGAGTACAACTTAAAAAGAACTGAAAAAGTAGGGGTGTTCAAAACGAAACCGACCCAATAGAAAACTGCAAAATCGAACCAAACCAAATCGAAACCGCAAAAAACCGCATATGGTTCGGATGTGTTTGGGCCATTTTTTAACAAACCGCGCGGTTCGGTTCGGTTTGCGGTTTGTATTTTACAAACCGAATCAAACCGAACCAAACCGCATCATGTTACAACCCTCCAAACTTCAATTAACTTATATCCAACCCAAACTCAAACCTATTATGCCTTAGTCTTACGATTACTAATAATTTTCTCTTCCTCACTTAAGGTTTCAAGTCAGTCTTCTTAAATCTCTCCTAGCGGTATTGCACCTTTTTTTCATCTTCTTTTCTAAATACATATCGATCACATATTCTTTTCTAGTCTTTCACCTCTTAAGTTCGTTCTTTTTCATCTTATTATTTTTATTCTACTGTTCTCTCTTTCAATTATGTTTTTAATGTTCATTTTCTTATCTAATGGCATCTCTTCCGCTCTTTCTTTTTCGTCTTCTATAATATTTCATCTCCTTTTTTTTCTATTTCATTATAATGTTTTTGATATTATTGTATGCTACTATTTAATGTTTTTTATTCCATTTTTATCTAATATTATTTTTGTATATTAAATGGAAAGTTATTTTCCAAATATGATAAATTTTGTTGTTATTTGATAACACATAAATGACTAAATACAAAGTTATGTTGTCATCAATATGTGTATGTATGGCTCAATAAATTTTAGTAAAAAAAACCGAACCAACCGAACCAATCCAAACCGCATTGGTTTGGTTTGGTTTGGTTCGGTTTTATTTTTAAAATTCAACTGAACCAAACCGAACCGCACACTTTTTTCTCTTGCGGTTCGGATGATTTTTTACGTCAAAACCGCCCAAACCGCACCGCGAACATCCCTAGAAAAAGTATAAAAAATTGGAATTGATATTACTTTTTATCTAACTAGTCACATGCCTCTCATTATTACATTCTATAAGTAGAAATAGTCCAAAGAGTAGCATTTTGATACCAACCAAAAATGGAACTGTGTTTGGTGGAGATGCAGTAGTATGAATTATGCTATGCTTCCTCTCAGTCTTCTACTTCAAACGTTTTAAAATACTAGTAGTGTCGTTTAAAAGTTTTACACATATATTAATAATAAGAAATTTAAACATATTGTTATAATAAATGGTACTTTTAGTAAATTAAATTATGTACCTAAATAAGTTAAGAAACTTACAAATAAAAAGTTTTTATTGAAAAAATAAATTAATTAATCAATTCTAAATATTTAATATAAATAGTACACAATTTTCAAAAAAACAATTTTACATTTAGTTCTTAACATGTACCTTTAGAATATACATTAGCATTATCCAACTTATAAATATATTAGAACTAGTGTAAAGTGAAATTATTAAAGAACACAATTTAAAAAATAGTTATCATTATTACATTAATAAGTAAGAATAACATTTATTTTAAAATAAATTTTATTTATTAGAATGATTGAAATCAAAGGAGTAATACATTGTTAAACAAACGTGGATTTGCAAAAAAGTTGCCAAGGGTATCATTGAATTTGCGTTTGAAAAAACAAAATAAAGAGAAAAAAACATAAAAATAACTAATAAAATAATAATAAATCTGACCATATTCAGTGTACCATTGATTTGTTGTAAGTATATGTTATCAGTACATTAATTTATTGTAATTAGTTTTCTAAACAGTTAAGTTAAAACTTGTATGTTATTTAAAAAATATATAAATTTAAGGTGCATATCATATGACAATTTTAGCCACATATCATCTTAATAATAAATTTAAAATCAACCATAAAATACTTAATAATAAATTTAAAATCAACCATAATTATTTTATTTATTAAAGTGAGACTATATTAAGAATAAATAATAATAATAATTTAATATTCTATTAAAGTTTATGGAGAATTTCAATCAATCTTGATGAACAAGATTGTTATCTGTACATAATGACAATGGAGAAAAGCGAAATTTGAAGAAGAAAGAAAATTAGGGTTTTGAGAAAACAAGAGGAGAAGATGGCGATTTTCTGCAGAGTTTCTCTCTGCCCACAAGTACATTTAAAATAGAGTTACTCCCTCTATTTATAGTTTTATGTTAGCTTGCTCCATAAGCCAAAGTCCAAAACTAAATATTCAAGCCTAAGTCGAAATCCTATGTCGAGGCTATCTCCTTCGACACTTCGACTGCTAAACAACTCAACATGTAACACCATTCTAACCCACATGGAATATTCGCAATATAATACAAATTAACATCAAATAAAATCACCAACAAGGGTGTCATATCGTCATGAAAACATCACAAACAATAGTTCTGCTCCGTAACACAGATTGCATCAACAATTCATTTCAAAACTACATCTCATTCTTCATCATAAATCAAAGCATATTATCTCGCAGCGGAATCCACAACTTTAAACATCTTTAAAATAGTTCTCATAAAACATCAATTTAAGCTTCATGGTTCATGAGTCATAGCTCAAAACATCAACATCAAAATCCTTTCAAAGGTAATTCATTGAAATGTAATTCAAATTCAAAATAATCAAAGTGAACATGATAGGTCTAGAACATAATGACCCATCCTGATGTTTCCTCTTTTCAACACTGAAACCATATTTATTCTTTTCAACTATTGATGTCATTGAAGTATGGCCTAGTAGATAGTGTCATATTCATTCATCTCTGCTAGTTGCAGTTGGAAGGCACTTGTGCTCTATAACATTAAGTTCAATCTTGAAGGTTCTATTTTGAGACATGGGGGCCTTCAAGATTAATCTTCCACTTGAGTCGACAACTCTCATCATCTTGTCTTCGATCGACACCTTGTAGTTCTTTTCAACCAAGTTCCCTATGTTGAGCAAATTGCATTTCATGCTTGTTATGTACAACACATTTGAAATTACTGACATTTTACCATCATTCCTCATAATCAAGACATGACCAATACTTTCAGCTTCTAAAGTATTGTCATTTTCAAATTTCACCTTGTTCTTTATAGAGGGCTTTATGTTGACAAACTATTATTTCCTTCCAGACATGTGTGATGAGCATCCCGAATCCAAGTACCATTGGTCCTTGAATCTCTCATCATCTCTTGTTGTGACCAACAATATCATATATTCTTCTTTATATTTTGCAAACTTTGTATCATTTTCTTGATTCTTCTATTTTTCGAGACAATCACTAGAATAATGACCATACTTCTGACAATTGAAACACTGAATGTGACTTTTGTCAGGTTTTCAACCACCATTTCTTCCTTTGTTTGTAACACCACCTCTTTGGTTGTTTCGGTATGAGGGCTTTCTCTTATTCGACCATCTTCCTTCTTACTGATTTCGACTAGTCTAATTATTGTAGCCTCCTTTACCTTTGTTGTCATTTCAACTTCCTTTGCCTTTTTTTCTTTTCCTGATTGATCCTGCAAAGCCACACCGCTCTTCGACTTGCCTGCAGCATTTTCATCCATTCTTTTTTTATGAGATTCATGCGTCCCTTGAAGCTCTTCCTTTGTCAATATCGACAAATATTTCGAATTTCTATAGCAACGACCACATGGTCGAACTTTGGAGCCAAAGACCTAAAGATCTTTGCAACAATTGATCTTGATGTTAAGACTTCTTCATATACCTTGATTTGATTCACCAATTTCGTAACCCTAGAAAAGTAATCAATTATGCTTTCACTTTTTTCCTTATGAAGCAATTCATATGTTTTATGAGTCTGTAATACACCTATTTCACCTTTTATGTGCCTCCAAACGACTTTTCCAGAATTTCCCACGCTTCTTTTACAAATTCTGCATCACTTACTTTTCCGAAATTATTAGGACTCACACATTAATGAATTATAAAGAAAACTCGATAATTCTTCTTCTACAATTCTTTGTGTGCAACCTTTTCTTTAGTCGTAACGTTTTTCGCAAGCGTTGCTACCTCTTCTTTCACAAAATCCCAAAGATCTTGATAACAGAAAACAACCTTCATCTCCTTGCACAAATTCTCATAATTGTCAACTTTCAGAATGAGAAGACTCGCGGAAAATTTTCCGTTTGGATGATTCACCGTCATCGTGATTGTCTTCAAAGAATTGCTCAGTCAGTGCTCTAGATACCATATGTTGGAAATCCACCAAAAGCTATGGAGAATTTCTATCAATCTTGATGAACAAGATTGTTATCTCTACATAATGACAGTGGAGAAAGAGAAAATTGAGGAAGAAAGAAAATAAGGGTTTGACAAAATAAGGGGAGAAGATGTCGATTTTCTACAGAGTTTCTCACTGCTCACAAACTATGAAAATCCTTTTTCACTTTACAACTGCAAAATTCTTTAAATACAAGTACATTTAAAATGAGGTTACTCCCTCTATTTATAGTTTTAGGTTAACTTGTTCCTTAATCCAAAACTCAAAACTACAAAAGCTCAAAACTACCTATTCAGACCTAAGTCAAAATCCTATGTCGAGGCTATCTCCTTCTACTCTTCGACTGCTAAACAACTCGACACCCACAACAATTTTGACATATACTTAGTTTCGACACAAAGGATTAATTTCTTATCAATTAAATAATAATAATTAATATTATTTTAAAATTTGAAAACGATAATTAAAGAAGAATATAAGTTCTTTGAAAAAGTGATACAACTTTAAAACAATTGAAAAAGTATAAGAAATCGGGATTGATATTACTTCATCTAACAAGTCACATGCTTCTCGTTATTTTCTATAAGTAGCAATACTCCAAAGAGTAGTACTTTTATGTTTTAACGTTTTGATACCAACCAAAAAGGGAACTGTGTTCGATGGAGCTGCAATTATGAATTATGATGCGCCTCTTCTCAATCTTGTAGTACAAACGTTGGTTGTAAAAAAGTTGGTAAGAGTTAGACCTGTCAAATAGGCCAATTCTGTCCACTCCGCCTTAATCTGGGCCAAAATATTTAAATGAGTTGGTTTGGTCCGCTCCGATTGTTTAGTGGGCTATAAAAAATGAGTTTCAACCCGTTTTTCAAAAGTCTGTGCAACTAAAAGAGTTAGTCAGATCCGTATTTTAATATTATAATTTTAATTTTATAGAAGAGATATATTAAATGAATGTTACATAATATTTGTAAAAAATCATCATAAACTTAATTAAATGATATTTAAAATATTCATCAAATCAATATATATATATAAATGGTTGTGAGATGAAGAGAATAAGTATCGGTGATAATATTAAGTTACTTTATGTTTTTAATAAATTTTAAGAAAAAAAAAGATTGAGATAAGATATGATTGCATAAATGTGTTTTTAAGTGATAGAGAAAAGTTAAAGAGGATGAAATTATATTTTCAAAATGATGTGATCAAAGAAATGGTTGTGAGATGAAGAGAATAAGTCCGATGCAGTGATTAATATTATCACCGATACTTATTCTCTTCATCTCACAACCATTTCTTTGATCACATCATTTTGAAAATATATTTTCATCCTCTTTAACTTTTCTCTATCACTTAAAAACACATTTATGCAATCATATCTTATCTCAATCATTTTTTCTTAAAATTTATTAAAAAAAAATTTTAATAGGTCAGTCCGAAATCCATTTGACCCGGTCCATAAAAAACATACGTCCGATGCAGTGGCCGAGCCATGAATTTTAGATAGCCTAGGCAAAAAATTTAACTACAAATTACATGTGACATAATATATAAATAGTCATATAGTGTGCTACATAAGAGAGATGAAACCTAACATACGAATATTGTGCTAAATAAAATTAGGAGGTAAGTGCTCTCTCTAAGACCTCTTTGCGGTGAATGTTCGAATAATATCAACATCTTTAATTGACTTGAATATCTCCCGCTCGGTGTAACATATCATCAAATCATTGAACCATAAATTATTGATCTTGTTGAGCAAATTAGACTTGACAATCCTCATTGCTGAAAAAACTCTTTCAATGGATGTTGTCGACACCGGTAATATCAAGTCAACTCAATAAATTTGTAGACTAAAAGATTACTTAAGGAGTGACTGATGCAGTTGGAATGCATGTGTGAGTTATTTAATTTATGAATGAATTTAATTGTCTTAAATTTAATAATAAACTTAACTTAGAAAAAATTTGAGGAGAGCTTACAAACCTTATCTTAATGGACTGTTTAACTTAGGAGGAGCTTACAAACCTCATATCCTTAGTAGACTTTTCTATCAATTAATTTATACAGGGGATACAAAACTATTAGAAATTAAGTAATTAAAAAAAAGAAACAAACAGTAGAAAAAAACATTAAATAAAAAATTTATTGAATAATAAAAACCTAATCAAATAAAATTACATGTTTTCTATTTTTTTAATAAAATAAATAATCTAATAATAATAAAAGAAAACATTTTTTGTGTTTTTTAAAATATTTTTTAACACTAGAATAAATTAAGTAAATTACACAAAAGACTAAATAAATTAATTCTAAATTAATTCTAATAAACTAAAATAAATTAATTCTAATAAATATATAAGACAAGTGCTATATATTAGGAAAATGTTAAGGAGTACTCCAAGAGCACTCTTTAAGTAATTAAAATGGTAAGTTTTTTTAAAAAAATGTGTGTATTTTTAATCCATTAAAAATGTATTAGAAATTAAAATATTGACGTTTATATAAAAAAAAAACTTTATTGAGTATCTTAACGAGTGCCCTGAGGACACTCGTTAGCAAGAACTCTTTTGTAATCATTGTTTAGTTTTAAAGGAGTTTTTTTTCTTAAAAATTTCTGTTTTGATTCATAAATAATTAATTGGGTTGGGTCTGGACCATTGGTTATTCATTTGTTTTAATTTTCACACTCTATTTTTATTAATTTTGCCCCTAATTTTATCTAAAAATTGGTCATTAAATTGGGAAGAGTACAAAGAACATTGGGGTTGAGCCCGGACGCATGCCCGGGCTGGCTGGGCCATAGAACCGCCAGTGGTCCGATGGACTGGACTAAAAAAGTATGATCATATTTTTTTAAGGTATTTTACGACTCAACCCGCGCTAAATTATTAGACTTTAGAACTAACTCGATGGATCAACCCCTTTTGATAGCGCATTTGAACAAACAAAATAAAAAAAAGCACATTAAAGGACAAAAAAAAAAAACAAAAAAGTAACTAATAAAACAATAATAAATCTACTATATTTAGAACATTAATTTGTTCTAGTTATACCTTATTAGTTTCCTATACATTTAAGTTAAAACTTGTAGTATTATTTAAAAACTATATGAATTTAAGTTTGCATTAATAGCAATTCTAACCACGTGTTATTTTGATAATAAATTTAAACTCAATTCTAATTATTTTATTTATTAAATTGAGATTATATTAAAAAAATATAATAATCAACCACCACTATTACTTTTAATAATAATATAAATAATAAATAATATAAATAATAATATATTAATCAGCTAATAATAATAGTAATAATACTAATAGAAAATAATAATATAGCTAATATAATATCCAACTATCACTATTAAAAATAAAATTATTTTTAAAAATTATAATTATTTATCTATTATGCAATAGAATATATATATATATATATATATATATATATATATATATATATATATATATATATTGAGACTATATTAATAATGATTAAAAATATATGAGAAATAAATATAACAATTATTTAACAAGATAGTAAAAAGTATATGTTAAAGAATTGAAGTAGCGAAATATAAATAATATAATAATTTTAAAATAGTACTAAAGGTATGATAGCTTAAAGTTTATAAGTATTTCATTTTAATATTTTAATAATATAAAATAAAAATATTTTTTAATTTTATTTCTTAAAAAATTCTTCATTTATATTATATTAATATTTATTTATTATTTTTTAGTATATTAAACTTGTAACTTGCAATATGAGGATGTTTTCTATTTTTTTTAGGAATCTTTAATTTTTATTTATTATATAAAAAAATTTAATTCTTATTTATTATATAAAATTATAAAATTTAATAATACTAATATAACTATAAATTAATTTTAATAATTCATTTACCATTAATATATTTTAATTGTAAATTATTTTTTAAAACTTTTTTCATTTGTTTTATCTTAAATGATCATTGAATTGATGGTTTATAAAGCTGTTATTTTCAAAAATTTAATTATTACATAATTATAAATTAATTTTAAAACTTTCTTTAATATTAATATATTTTAAATATTAATTATTTTTATAACTTCTTCCATTATTGTCTCCCTTAAATAGCCATTGGATATATATTGTTTATAAAATTATCCATTTTCTATAATTTCATTCTTAAAAGCTCTCCATATTAAGATGGTGCAAATACCCCCTCCCTCATACTTGTGGTGTGGATGGCAACAGGGGCGACGGCAGCGCCCGGCAACCTAGGGCAGTTGCCCGGGCTCTTCCTTATCTCGCCTGCACTTCAAAATCTCATCGCATTGCTCTCTCTTACTCAAGAAATCGAAATATCAAAGTCAATCTTCTCTCTTTTTCACTTAAGAACCGTGATTGTGTTTAGTTGGCGAATCGTCACGAATTCTCTTCTTCTCCTTTTTCCTTCACTTTTAAGCTCGATTTTGGATGCGGAATCATTGTTGTGATGTTATTCATTGTTGCAGGTTGTGGCTTATGAATCGGTGAAGAATTGTTGCCGAATTTTTTCGTTTCGTGCTATGCTCACCAAGTGTTCGGTAAAATGCTTGAACCATGTTCTTTTATTTTTCTGTCTTGAAATCTCTTGGTTGCAGGTCCGAGTTGCGGTTATCGTGTTTACGCAACATTGTTTAGTGATTTATATATTCAAGAAGCATCAAAGAATTATGTTCATGAGTTGCTGTCTAATTTCCTTTTTGTGCTTGTTTATCTTGGTGTGTGGTTCTGGTCTGCATGGTTCTTCTGTACTGTTGTATGTATCCGTTTAAGAACAAATTAATTGTTTACTTTTTTGCAGAAGATAATATTGATATACACGTGATTATAAAAATTGAAAGTACTGATTCCATACCAAATCTTCACTTCAGATGGGGTTAGTTCCTTACTACATAAAAAGTGGAACTTTTCAAGATACAAATGTGGTTGTCCTTGTATAACACAAATAGAACTTTTCAAGTGTTGAGTGTGTTTTTTTTATAGATTTATTTTTCAAATTTTTAGTAAGTCTTGTACTCTTCACATGACCTAAGAAGAACATAACTTCACATCTAGCTTTTACTATTGTTTTTCCCTCTTGTTAGTATTGTGCACTCATGATATTTGCTGCTATGCTACAAGACTAAGTGCATTTCATGGACTATGATCACTTTCTTTCTTAATTTAGGTTGCCATTTCATGCAAATATGTTATGGTAGCTATCGTTTGATAATGACATACACTACTTGCATAGTTTCATCCTTCAGGTCAAATAATGGAACGATGGTGTGTTTTGGTGCTTGTTTGTTTCTGCACTGTTGGTGGTTGATAATTTTCTTATTTTCTTACAATATCAAAATACCACCTTCCTAGGTGGATTGAAGACACTATTGTGTTTTAAAAAGTATGCTGATGTGCTTTCAACTCTAACCGTCATAGACTCATAGTTAACCTTGCTCTTAAAGATACCCAAACATAATCACATTCTCTGTGCAGGCGTTGTAGTATATTCCAGTAGATTTGATAATGTATGAAAATGAATCTTTTTGAAAAATGATAAATTAGGAAAATCGATCCATCATTTTGTGGAGCTTCAAATTTGATTTTTCAACAGTCAAATATTTTGCGGTCTTTAAATTTTTGCCCAGGCTTTATTATTTTTCTGGCTTCGCCACTGGATGGCAAGTGGTGTTTTCCACTCGAATGCGACAAAATGTCTTTCTCAATAAAAACAAAACAAAATAAACTTCCTTATTTTCTTCTCAAGCAGAACTACAAATGCTCTGATTTCTTTATTGCACAGAAATGATATATAAGCACAAGATGTGACGTCTTGCTGAGCACACAAAAATAAAAACAACTTCTTTTCCCATCTCCCCATTCTATTGCAAACAAACCCTTTAGCCTAAAAACACAAATTTTCAAAAGGTTCACATGAAGTACCATGAATGTGAGGGGTGCTGATATCCTCCCTTTGCATAACCAACCCCCGTACCAATTGATCTTTTTTTTTGTTGGGTTTATCGATATTTGTCCCTTCCTCTTTTGGAATCAAATAAAAGTTAGATGGCGACTCTTGCTTTGTGAGTTAAGTTAATCAATAGCCTAATCTCCAACTTTTACGTCGTGACACAAAGGTATGTTAACTTAGCCAATTTGGTGGTCAGAGGAGGCATGACCAGACCAGAGGTATGTTAACTTAGTCGTTTTGATGGTTAGGAGTATTGTGGCATGACTGGACCAAAGATATGTTAACTTAGTCGATTCAGTGGTCACGGGCATTGTGCTATGATCAGGTAAGAGGTATGTTAACTTAGTCGATTTCATGGTCAGGGGCATTGTGGCATGACCATGCCAGAGGTATGTTAACTTAGCCTAATACCTCCAGTGGAGGTCTGAGGTCGTCGTCATTCTCGACCCTTACTTATGTTTGATAGTAAATCGTTGTTCGGTCTCTGTACCTGATGAATGACATATAAATGATTAAATCACAAACAATTCATATTACTCAAAATGTGATGTCGAAATTTGCATCTGATTGTTGTCCCGGTGAGATCAATCGATCCGTCTTCTTTAACTTCTGATTTGTTTAGTTCATGTGACATCTTGGTTTCTTTGGATCCTAATAAATAAAAAATAATATTATCAAGTCCAATCTATGTCATTTTTCTCAATCATAATTCAGAATTTTCTTTTTTTCTTTATCTCAAATTCCATCATCTCTCATGCTTGTCTCTTTCTCTCATATTTGTTCATCTAATAATTCTTTATTTTTCTTCAAATTTTTTTATTTGGCTTGACTGAAAATTTTTATGAGTGACCAAAAATCAAAGATAAAGTGAATATTTTAATTTTTCCTTATTCTTTTCTTCTTTTTAAGTTGAACCCTAAAATCTCGATTTATTAAAAAAATTAATTTTTTAATTGCTCATAAATTGTTTTCTTTATAATCAATTGATTTTATTGTTCTCTTTATAGTATGAATAACTATTTTAAATCGTTTTATTGTTCTAGGATGAAGAAATGTTTTCCTGTGCTTTCTAGAGACAGAGCTACTTCTTCGTCTAATATAATAGCATCAAAAACTCAACATCCAAGTGATATAGATGCACCGTATGTGCATGGGAAGAAACATAGACAACATTCTACAACTTCTAGTGTTTCTAATTTCCATCATTAGAAGCATGATTGTTTTTTTACTATTTTAGATTTGCAGCTTTTAATGTGAAAAACTATTGAGGATGGTTGAATTGTATCCAAATGAATTGATAGATGTGCTAGAAGTGGTGGTGCGACATCGGCTTTAGAATTATGTTAGAAATATTCAATGTGACCTAGAATTTATAAAGTTAAAAGGACTTTTAGAGATCTTTGTATAAAACTCGTGGAAATAAATAAGATCAACATATTTGATATAGTTTATAAGCTTCTAAAGTTGACTTTAGTCTTGTTGGTAGCAACTGTAGGCGTGGAACGTGTTTTTTCAGCTATGAAGTTTGTGAAGACTCAGATATGTAACAAAATAAGTGATTAATAGTTATATGATCGTCTGTAACTTTTCTAGAAACAGATGTTCTTGGAACAACTATTTAGCTCATTTTCAAAAACTAGATAGTAGACGATTTTTATTGTAAATGTATTTTATTCAACAATATTATTTCTTACAATATAATTTAGTGTATACACTTTCTTTCATGTTTAGTCACACCAATATGTAATGTCTGAATCCGCCCCTGCTAGAGGGGTACAAAAATGAAGGAGTTTTGGTGTTTTAGGTGTTTTTAGAGAAGGTAAGAAGTATCTGCCATTGTTGGGCTGGTCAAGGTTTTCTTCGTTTCCTCTCCTTTTTTCTGTTATTCATGCTCTCCCTCTTTTTTTACATTTGCTGATGGTCTAATTTTATATTGCAAACGTGTCCCCTTCACTAGATACTGAATAGTCACGATTAATAGACTGTTAATAGCCATTCATGGCCAATTCGTGTGTAACCGTCCCATTCACTAATGTTGGTCGTAACAGATAAATGAGTTTTATCCAACCTTAGAATATTTTAACGTATTCCTTTTCAAATGACTTTTGAGGGACCCGACGAATTGAGCTCGTGATGTGCGCGGAACTCGTAGTCCGGCCACATAAAAATCCCGGGATGTACATATACCAACTCAGAAGTTGACTTACTGGATGACATGCGCACGCTTGAATTTTAACTAAAATCGATTCTTAAAGAATTCCAAATCATAAATTAATATTGAAATTGGTGTCCTAGTTATGCTTTTGAGAAATGTTGATCAATTTTTAGGATTATGGAATTGAAAGCGGTTGATAATTACAAAACTAAGAAAATATGTTGTTGAAGAAAAGTGAATCAAGGAGCAATATTGGTGAAAATTTTATACCCTCTGGTTATCTTTGACTTGTTAAGGACAATCACTTAAAAATATCGAACAATATCTCAAATGTTTGTTTTCTCTCATGAGTAACTATATGTAATTATTACTGAGATACAATTGTGAGTTGAAAATTCCATATTGCTTGAAAAATGATCACTTTATAAATGAGAGGACTCTTTTACTTATTTTATGGTTTATAATTAATATGTGGCGTCTCTCTCATTTAAATGGTTGTTTTTTACTCATTGTATCAGGTCAAGGGTGCAGCAATAGTACAAAGGTATGTGAATAAAAAAATGTATATTTGATGAGGCATATAAATGGGAAAATTTTACTTTGTACCCCTACAGTAAAAAATTTTGGACGAAATTGCCCTCATATAAATACGTAATTTTTTTTTACATTTTCACCTTTTCACCATTTGCAAACGAAAATTCTCTGAAAACTTTCCAAAGCACAAACTGGAACACTTCGTGGAAGGCATCTCGTTCGCATTTCGTACACACCGAAACAGTTGAGGTAAGAGTTCCGATTTATAGAAAACACACCGGAACACATTATAAAAGTGTTCCGGTTCACACACAAGACACACCGGAACCCTTTAGAAAAGTCTTTCGGTTCGCTTGCCTCATACCGGAACGCTTTTGTGATTTGTTCCGGTTCAGCAATATCCACACCGGAACGCTTTTGTGATCTGTTCCGGTTCACAATAATAACACACCGAAAAACATTTTTGAAGTATTCCAATTTTGATTTTTTTTGTTTTTTTAATTTTTTTTTTGTTTAGATCAGAAACATGCGCACACTCGGACCAGACGAGAGGCCTACAAGCAAACGCCGCTGCATAGCAGATGAAGCTGATCCCTCCGTACCAGTTCCTCCACCACAGGAACCACCGCAGGAGCCACCACAACCAACTGGGTTTCCTGGAGGTATGTAAAATAAATTTATCTATTTTATTCTATTTTTAATAAATTTTAAAATTAATTTATTTTTATATTTTATAATGTGTATTTTTTGTATTTTCAGGAAAGAGGTCCTAAAAAGGAGCTCAAAGTCGCAGGTTATGGGACTAAGCTTCAGGATCGAGTGCCTCAGATCCTCCCACCAGAGATGGAGGCTTTCGTGTCTAGGTCAGGTCTTACTAGTCTTCAGAGAACTAGCCTGACCAAGATAGATGTTAACCTTGTATCAGCATTTGTGGAGCGGTGGCATATTGAGACATCGTCATTTCACATGCCATTTGGTGAGATGACGATTACTTTGGATGGTGTTGCCAGTCTGCTGCACTTGCCAATTGGAGGTTTGTTCTGGTATCCCGAGGAGCATGTCACCGAGGAGATGGCTGTTGACCTCGGCATCCAGTATTTAGGAGTGGAAAGGGTGCGATGGCTAAACATGTGTGTGATTGTCGGGGAGCTTATTATTCACTACAGTGGTTATATGATAGATTCGTGGAGTATCATGCTGCCAGTAGTTGGATTTTTGCGACCAGGGCATATCTTTTGATGTTGGTGGGTTCTACGATTTTTGCCGACAAGACTTTCACTCTTGTCGAGGCCCGATATTTGCTGCTGCTTAGAGACCTAGGTAGACTTCATGCTTACAGTTGGGCATCTGCTGCATTGGTCACAGTGTATAGACATCTTGGAGATGCATCTATGTTTAGTTGCAATTATTTAGGTGGATATCCTACTCTTCTACAGGTATTTATGTTATTTTAATTTTTAATCCTTTAATTAATTGTGTGTTAATTCATATATATTTATTTATATTCTTAAATATATGTATAGTAATTTATATGTTATATTTTCATGTGATAATAGTGTTGGATTCATGAGTATTTTCCTACACTTTGAAGGAAAGGAGAGAACTGGCGTCCATCTGAAAATCTCGGGCTTCCTCGGGCGATGAGATGGTCCTTCAGGCAAGGAGCCGTGAAGGTGGATCAGTTGAGACCGGTTTTGGACCAGTTGACACCTACAGACGTCATATGACGCCCATTCGAGGATCACAGATGTCACCTTCATTTTGATGAGTTATCTCTATACAGAGGTTTTCTTGTCTGGGGTGACATAAATGTGCCATACTTACCTGACAGGTGTCTTCGTCAGTTTGGTCTTCGTCAGTATATTCCTCCTCCACCTCCTGCTGATATGTTGAGCGATGATCACATTGCTGTGGAGTGGATTGGCTATGACCACAGCGTGGCCGATGTGGTTAGAGACACCGCACCAATGGCATACCCCTATGAGACAGTTGATGGATATTTACAGTGGTATTACCGTGTGTCGCATCCTCAGTTGGTGCCGCCCCCACCTAGTGCGCGTAGAGAGGTTCTAGTTCCTGTCTTTGACGGAGGACCCGCCGATCCGGATTGGGCTCGTGCTTCCTAATTGGTTCACCGCTATCTCTGACAGGTGGAGGCAGAGAAGGATGATATAGCGTTTGCTGATTTTTTTGAGGTTTTACGCATTGCTCGTGAGCATTGATTATTGTTGTATATTATGGATTATTTTAGTTTTATTTGTTACCCTTTGAGATATTACGGATTATTTTATGTTTTATTTTGGGTTTTATTTGATTGTGAGTGCTTCTTAGACTGTGACTGCTTCCTGGAAGTTTGTGATGCTTGCGATTGTATTTGTGAAGATTGAGACGCCTGATCAGCATACTCAAAACTTGAAGGATCCCTATAAACATCATACCCAACTGGTTTCTTCTCTTTCCTCTTCACTCCTCCTTTTGTTTTTATTTTCTCAGGTGGTGGACACAATGAAGTTGTTGTGGGATATGCAATTTCACAAACCCTACTTTTCAATGCTCTTTTTCCAACAACATCTAGTGATTTAAACCTTCTCCACAATTCATCAATTGCATTACTCATATCCACCTCTGAACCAGCTTCCTCATCTAAAGGCAACTCACCTTCCATAGATAGTATCCTCCATTGAAGATGAACACTTTCTATTGGTAATGGGATTCCAACAACAATCAATTTTCCCATCTCACAAGCACAAGGTAACCCATAACTTGTTCTCATAGTACAACCACATTTTCCCTACTATTTAACACATAATCAAGTCTCAATAACTCTTCAGCAATTTGTCTCAAAGAAGATCTCGATACCGAACCACGCAAATTACCCTAAAACGGACTAATGTGTGCGTGCTCAACCTCATAAAAACTTTTTTGACATGAAGCTCGAATGTTACCTATTTGTATTTTTAGGTTAGAATTCATAGCTTCCCAAACTTTGACCATGTCACCAAGACTGTTCCCTATCATCTGCTTTAGCTTCCAATGTGCAGACTCAACCCTAAAAAAAATTAAGTTTAAAAAAAATTAAGTTTAAAAAAAACAACACTTTAAAAATTAATACGTACTAAAAAGACTAAGAATTATGACATACCGATTAGTCGTGGTGTTACCAAAATGAAGCACGCGATCAATCCATGCGCCTATAAATCTTTGCTTATGTGGGAACAACCAAGTGTTTTTCACGTAATCGAGGAAGTCACTACAAGCAAAGCATGCTTGCTCAAGATATTGCAACCGTACACCATACTCAACCTCATTACTAGCCCATACAACATCTTTCCACAATGTGTTTATCGTCTCTTGCATGTCTTTCATCACATATTCCTTTCATTTCATCCCAACATTTTTGTTAATGTGAAAACGACATAGCAAGTTATGCGTCGTAGGAAACACAACTTCAATTGCTTTCATCAAAGAAAGATCTCTATCCGTCAAAATCACTTGTGGACCCACATCTTTTTTCACAAACAATTGTTTCAGCTTATCCAAGACCCAACAATAACTCTCTGTCTGCTCACACTCCATATAAGAAAATGCAACCGCAAATGTCAACTCGGTCGATGTCATGCCAACTATTTCAAAAAGAGGTTGTCTATATTTGTTGGTCTGATATGTGGCATCCATAATCAAAACAGTTGGAAAAAGATTCAGCAATTTTACCGAATCTGGATGAGCCCAAAAAATATCTCTCACAACTTCTGAATCATCCCTTTTCCTACTCCAATAAACATAGTTCGCCTCCTCTATAAGCTTAAGCAAATGTTGTATCTCACTTCTTGGACCTCTTATCTATGCTTCTATCACACTCTTATGCTTGTATATTTGGGTGATCCGAGTGACATTTTCAGGATCTCGCTCTTGCAAGGAAATCAATATGTGTCTAGGCGGAACACGTCTCTTTGTCAAATCAGCAACATGCTGCTTCTCATCTGTTGCCAACCTATCAACAAAAGAATGACCTTCCAATCTATCTTGTAAACCATGATTATGAACTCCACATTTTACATCAACCTTCCATCCAGACCCATCTTTTGTCGGTGTCGACCTAATTTTGAATGGACATCCACGTCTCTTAGTAGCACTTTGAGTCTCACTTTTACCCTTATATTTCCCCCATTTATCGCACCCAAATATCACTTTGTTGCTTCTTCCTCTTTTGTCTGTTTCAGCGTCCGAGCGGGTGATGATAACGGTCACTTTATTGTTGATTCCAGTCTCTTTAACCCATCGGATAACCTCTTCCCGTGTGACAAATCTTTGTGAAGTACTGAAAGCATCGGTGGTATCTACAGTTATCTCGTTTTTTTGACAAATCTGGAGCGGAATTTCCATACCTGAAAAAAACATAAAATATTCAAAAAAATGGAAGAAAAAAAACATAAAATATTCAAAAAAAAATGGAAAAAAGCATTCCGGAAGACTTTAATAAAAGAGTTCCGGAAAAGTCCTCCGGATAACATTGCCCAAGTCTTCCAGTTTGATAAAATGCATACCGGACCACTTTAATAATGTGTTCCGGTTAAGTTTTCATATTCCCGGGACAGTTGAAAAAAGACTTTCGGTAATAAATCATGTTAGTCATATCAATAGTTACTTAAGACAAGGCTTAAAAATTTTAGTTAAGTCATTAAGAAAGTCATGATACCAAATTGTTTAATAATTAAAATTACATTCTCATAAATATATGAAATTTCACTTTAATAAATATTTTTTATGATTTTATTAAAAGAAATCGTATATGCTAGCATGACAAGCAGGAGCTAAAAAAATCATGAGGATCCATTTCCGGAGCGATAGTGTTCAAGTAATAAGAAGATATAGATATTTGTAACAAAAATAATAAACAGATAGGTGAAGGGGGTATATTTATGAAATGTATCTCCTTAATGATATCATAATGATACACAATTTCATACTCTAAAGTACCATATTAGTTAGGAAATTATACCCCAGACTTTTCTAAGACGGGGTAACTCAGACCCTAAATAAAAATAAAGCATTGAAAAGACGAAACTACAACATCAGCTCAACTTAGCAAATTAACATTGACCATATTCAAATGGGACCTAAATAACAGTTTTTTTATTAAAGCATGCAAGAAATTCACTTAGAACTTAGCTAAGCTATCTCCTTTATCACTTTTTGCATGGTGGAAGTGGTGACCCACACAAACCCTTGTTGTGAAAATAAGCATAAACATCAAACCTCTTCTGCAATTCACCACCTCGCGGTATCTCACCAGACAACCTATTATAACTCACATTAAAGTACTGCAAATCTACCACTTTCGTCAGTGCCACTGGAATCTTCCCATATATCTTGTTATGATTTAGATCCAACCTATTCAAACTCTTTTTCGGAAAATCAACCTTTGACAAATCAAACGACAACAAGTTCCTTGAAACATCAATGAAATATGTCCTTTTCTTGCTCCCGAAGAGCACAGAAGCATCACCTTCAAGCTTGTTTCTGGATAAGTCTATTCTCGCTGGATCTATCTGGCCTAATGAAGCTGGAATGGGTCCAGAAAGCTGGTTGTGAGATAGGACGAGATTTGGCCCGGGCTTTTTGAATGAACCGAATGATTCTGGAATTGGGCCTGTGAGCTTGTTTCTGTCTAAGTGTAAGGACTCGAGGTTAGATAACTGGGAGAGTGAGCTGGGGATGGAGCCGGTGAGGTTGTTGGTGGAAAGATGAAGAAGCTGGAGGTTAGTGAGTTTAGACAAGAAAGAGGGTATTGAGCCAGAGACATTGGTGTATTCGATGAAAAGATATTTGAGGTTTTTGAGCTTGGCTATGGTGGGTTGGATTGGGCCTGTGAGTCTGGGAAGTTTGTGGAATTCGAGGTTCTCGAGATAAGGGAGGTCACCGACGGAAGGAGGGATGTGACCGGAGAGATTTGTGTATGGTACGGAGTCTTGTATGATTAGGGTGGTGATACGGTGAGTTTTGATGTCGCATTTGACACAGTACCAGTGACAACAATCTGTTTTTGGGTTCCATGAGGCTAGAAGGTAAGGGTTGTTGAGTTCTTGTTTGATTCTGAGGAGAACTTTCTTGTCTTGTGGGTTGCATTTCTCAGAGAATGTAACTGGGGTGAGTAACATGAGGGAGAGGAAGGTTAGAGCTATTGCAGCTCCACTAAACATGTTTCTCATTTTGGGTGGGTTTGGAAATTTAGAAGGTTGAATGGTAAGTTCTAAGTGAGAGGGTGCTGATACTTATAGAATGTTTGAGCTTTTAACGTGTGGTTCAAATTTTACTGGATAAAAAATTCGGAGAAAATCGACTTCCACGTGAAACACGTGACTTGTTGAATGATTAGTTGCTTTCATGGGATTGGAGCATGGATCCAAATCTTTGTAATTTTATGCTATTACAACGATTAAAATAGATTATTTGTTGAAGGACAAAGATTTGATTTAGAGAGGTATATAGAAGAAAAGTTACAAACACCCAAAGATAGCCAATCATAACGTTTCATGGGATTGGATTCAATTTTACGTATTGATTTCGTTGAATGAAATAAAGAAAAATATGGAATGATTATGTTTAGAGCTGATTCGAGATATATTAGAGCATCAAATGGAAAAAAAAATCTCATATTACCACACTTTGAAACAATATTCTCATAATTAATAAGATATCATTGTGTTTGGAGGGATAAAGTTATTTGATATACCATATAAAATATATTTAAATATATTTATAAATTCAGTCCCACAATGAGTATCCATTGAGTCATTTCACATATATTAAGAAAATTGTATAAAAGAGAGAATAATGTTTTTACTATTGTGCATCTATTAGAGGGTAAAATTGGAAAAAATGTATTGGAAATTGAAATAAATCATTCATTTTGGGATAGTATTTTATTCCAAATAAGTCACTCATTATAGGACGGAGTATTAAATAATTAGAATTAAACAAATAAAAAAGAGACTCGTGAAATAGGGAAATAAAAAAAATTGACATTTGAAAATAAAGAGTTTGTGAGTGAAAATTGTGGGTTAGGTGGGTTTACTGCTACTACCTTAAAGGGAAGGACATTTTGGATTATGATATGAAAGTGCTCAAGTTGGATATTCAAGGGCATCTTAAAACAAAGGGTGAAAATTGTGAATATGAAACAGGCTTGGGATATGGCTCTGCAGCAGAATAAATTCAAAGTCACCACTTTCTATAATTGTATGAATGATGATGGGAATAGAGTTCCATAGTATAATATGGTGCAGTACAATAGGGCTAGGCCCCAAGCAGTCGTGTGCCTCTGGATGGCTTGCCATGGCAAGTTGCCCACGAGGGAGAGATTGAAACGGTTTGGTATTATTCATGATAGCAGTTGTGTGCTCTGCAAATTTGAGGAGGAATCCCTTAATCATGTGTTTTTCAGGTGCAGCAATACTGAGCCAATATGAAAGGAGATCCTTAACTAGTTAGGTGTTGCTCATAGGCCACAGCAGTGGGAGGAAGAATTAGTTTGGCTTACTGCAACCACTAAGGGTAAGGGTTGGAAAACCACTCTGCTGAAGACAGACATTGCAGAAACTCTGTATGGTGTTTAGAGAATGTGTAATAGTATTTGCTTTAATGAGAATATTGATATTACTTGTATAGATGATAGAATTAAAGATAGCATAGTTTATAGGGGTTGGCAACATACCAAGATTAGGCACCATCTTGCTAGAATAATGATGTAAGAGTGGTTTTCTTTGGTCTTTTTGGATGGTTGGATCTGTTGATCACCATGGACTTGTATTGTTTTTTGAATTAATATTTATATATATTCTTTGATTCAAAAAAAGAAAATAAAGAATTTGTCTCTTAAATAAAAAAATTTGTTGATTAAAATAAAACATATCTGTCTTGAGATAGTGACTCGTGAGATAGAAAGTTAATTGTCTGCACTACTTCGCAGTGCGGTTTGAACGATTTTTATGCAAAAAGTCATCCGAACTGCAAGGGAAAAAATGTATGGTTCAGTTTAGTTCGTTTTTAGAAATAAAACTAACCCAAAACAATATGGTCTTGGTTGTTTCGATTTATTCGATTTCTTAAAAGATTTTTATAGAGCCATACATACAGGTATAAGGACAACATAATGTTGTGTCTAATCATTCATATATTACCAAATAACAAATAATAATGGTAATGAGTACAAGTTACAACACCATCTCAACACCAAATAACAAAAGAACTCAAATAACAAAATAACAATGTGTATTACAAAGTGCACATCACCCAAATCAAAACTAAGTTATCCATCACATGAGACAACCGAGAAACACTTCAATCCTATACTAGACCTTAAAAACACAACACTTTCTCCGAAGACGGCAAGAAAGCATCTCATACTACTAGAAAACTCGTTCACAATAACACCAAACTCCATTACATTCATGATATCCAAGTATCCTCCATTAGATCTCCTTACTGTCATAATAGAAGAGGTAAATACTTAAAAATAAATGAAATAATTTAAAAGGAATAAGCAAGATTTAAAAACATACCATTTCATTTTCAAGCATATCTACTAATCAGATTTAATATCAAAAAGTCTCTCATGATTTGTTCGAAACAAGGAACATTACAATATGCCCATAATGAACATTATAGTCGTAATGCTTCCATACCTTTGAGAAAACCTCAATTTTATCTGTTTCATTTTGGCTGATTTGCTATGAATTTTTACATTTATAATAAAACAAACATTACATGCACTAATAGACAATTTTAACATATACGTGTAAGTTAACAATAGAACCAGGGGCGGATCTTCCTTGGGACAGGGGTGGTCATGGCCACCCCAAAGTTTTTATGATTTTTTTTAAAAAATATGTATAATATATAATTTCTTATAAAATTTATAAATTTATAAAGCACCATGCTATCATAAATGCACAATGGCCGAGTGGATATGTTGTATAATTATAGCCTTAATGTCATGGGCGCAAAACCTGCTGGTTGATGTTTAAATTGAAATTTTTTACCATTTTTTTTAGGGTTAAATACATTTTTGCCCCCTGCCATTTGACCTCTTTCCGGTTTACCCCCCTGTAAAATTTTTTTTTGCAAATGCCCCCTTGCCATTACAAGATTCTATCATTTTGGACCTTCACCAGATCTGGCACATGCCAAGTGCCTATGTGTCCAGCTGAGTGGCATTTTTTTTTATTTTTCATTTATTTTTAATGCCACATAGATTTAATGACATGCCACATATGCATCTGAGAATTATAAGTTCCTTTCATCTTCAACCTTGCACTTCGTCTTCTTCAACCCAGCTGTGAAAATTAGGGCACGCAAATGGACTCTACAAGAAGCTCGTCAGTTGGCAATTCAATCGGTGGATCAATACCCAGATGTGGATGCAACGAATCAATGAAGATGTTTGTCTCAAACACACACGAAAACCCTCGGAGGAAGTTTTGGAGATGCAAGAATCGTGGAAAGGTGATTTCTGTACTATTTCTTCGTTCTAAATAGACTATAGTATCAATTCTGATCCATGTGAAATGTGTATTTGGCTCTGTAGAGTGATGCAGCATGCGATTTGTTTCTTTGGGATGATGAAGTCGTGGAACACAACATGAGAGATGGGAAGAAAGAAGTTTTCAGAGGTGGAGAGTTGGTTATCAAAAACAGTGAATTCACACTTGATCAAATGAAAGCTTTTGGATTACAGTTTGGGAAAGAGTTTGGAAAGGAGTTTTCCAAAGAATTTGGCCTAGATGCATCTTCAAAGAAGGTTGAAAAGTTGAAGAAGTTGCTGAATGAAGAAAGGAAAAAAAACTTCAGGTTGATGGTGGCCTTGGTAGCATCTTGGATTTTGTTGTTTGTTGTATACAAGATGTGTTAAATGTTGTCTACTTTTTTTGCAATGTAATGGTGTAATGGCCTTGGTGTAATAGAATGGATTTTGTTTGCAAATGTTGTCTACTTCTGTTTCTTTAACATGTAACTTTTCAGTTGAATGTTGTTATGATTTTGGTACTTCTGTTGTTATGATTTAACATGTAACATGTAACTTTTCTCTAAACCATATCTTATAGCATGTCAAATTCATAATCATCACTTCATAATATAAAAAGCACCATAAGTGCATATGTCATAACAGAAAACACATGATTGTTACATAAGCACCATAATTGTTACATATCCAAAACACAACCAAATACATAATCAAAACAGCACAAAGTATTGTTCATCTGTTATAAACTGATCCAAAACATAAACTTAACATAGACAATACACAACCAAACAGAGTTCCTATTTTTTAGAGATATCACTCCAAGACTTCATAGCCCTTATACAAGTCCCTAGCTTTGGGTCTGAGCCAACTTCAATATGCTCCTGAGTTAATGTACCCTGTTCATCCTCTTGGATGACAAGAGGGTTATCACTAGTTCCAGGTCCTTGTTGAGTCAAAGTTTTCAGCACCCTCAGCCTGTTACTTGTTCTCTTTTGTCCAGCAAGAATCAATTTTTTCTTCATCTTGAGCTTCTTCACCACCTTTGGGGCAGCAGTAGTGATTATTTGTGGACCTTGGACTTCATTTGGCATGTCATCTTCCTCCATTTGATCAGCCATTTGATCAGCATCATTGTTGACTACAGGTTCTGCAACAGGGTCTGCAACTTCTTCATCAACAGGGTCTGCAACCTCTTCATCAACAGGGTCTGCAACTTCTTCACCAGCATCATTTTTTACTGCAGGTTTCTTCCTAGGAGCCTTCCTCTGAAAATGAAAACAGGTTAATAACAGGATTATTTCAAAAAAAATTACAAGCAAAAATTCATATGGAATGGTACCTTTCTTTTCAAGGCAGCAGGATTTTGACTTGCAGCCTTACACTTTCTTGAGTTATGACCAATTTTGTCACACTTTGTACACCTATATGTTACTCCAACCCTCCTCATTCTTGTACCTCCTTCACCAAGCTCCCTGAATCGAAGCTTCTTAGGCCTACCAGGTCCTTTCTTATACAATGGAGGAAGTAAGTCATCTGCTTCAACTTGTGGCCACATATCCATCCCATTAATGGGGCTAATTGCAACACTATATGTCTCTCCATATTTCTCCCTAGAATACCAATTATCCACATAGTCTTCAGGTTTAAATTGCCTATAGGCCAATGCTGCACAAGCATGCCTGCAAGGAATACCTACTAAATCCCAAAACCTACAAGAACATGTTCTTTTACCCACATCAACAACAAATTGTTGACCATTGTAGGCATGCTTCACCTCCCATTGGTCATTCATACACTAATTTGGATTCCACTGTCCACTCATAAATACCTCCTTATCTAGTCTCTTCCTAGGAATAGGCATAATCCTATGTGCCCACTTTTCTAGCTTAGTAACAGTAGATGCAGTCCTATTCATTAGATAGCTCCTAATCCATTCACACATAGTTAAAATTGGCTTATCTCTAGCACATAGTATTGTGGCATTAAAGGATTCAGAAATGTTATTCATTAACACATCACATTTAGGGTAAATGTTAAAGGCATGCTTACACCATGTCTTTGTAGGCACCTTCATCAGCCATTCATAAGCTTTTGGATCAACTTTCTTTAGCTCAGCCATCTTCTCTTCCCAAGCCTGATAATAGGTTGCCTTAGCTGCCCCCATCATTAGGTCTCTAATCAAAGTACCTCCACCAAATTTCTTCTTGAAATTTGCATACAGATGTCTAAGACATAACCTGTGTTCAATCCTTTCAAACATTTCCTCAAAAACACTTACCAAACCCTGCATATATTCAGATTTCACAAATCAAACATACAAACAGTTTTAACAAATTCATTTTAAAACAAGTATACATTTAGATTTAGAAATACCTTTTGTTGGTCAGAGATGAAGACATATCTTCTATCTGGACCAATGTCCTCCATCAACAGTTGTAGAAACCACCTCCAGCTTTCTTTGGTCTCAGTCTCAACAACCCCAAATGCCAGTGGAAAATACTGGTCATTTGGATCCCTACCCACTGCTATCAACAGCTGACCCCCAAAATTAGTTTTCAGGTGACATCCATCCACACCAATAAATGGTCTGCAGCCTTGAATGAAACCCCTTTTACAGCCATCCAAACAGAAATAGAAAGCCCCAAATCTTGGCTGAATAGATGGAATGGGTCTTTCTACATTGATCTTCACTGTGTTTCCTTCACATGCTCTTTTTAATTCTGCAGCATACCTCCAAACCATTGCATATTGTCTAACAGCATCCCCCTCAACAATTTCTTTTGCAATCTCCTTTGCCTTCCATGCCCTACTTGGTGTAATCCCTATTGAATATGTCTTCCTAATGTCTTGAATGATATCAGATATCTTCACTTTCTCACTTGACTGCATCTTGTTTACAATAGACTTTGCTACCCACTTGGACTTAACACACCTATTGTTTAAAACCCTAGCACAACTGTGGGTCCCCACCCATGTTTTAATTTGATATGTCTTGCTGGAACCCACTTTGGAACATAGAGCCAAAAACCCACATTTGCCCTTACATTCTACCCTTACCCGATCCCTTTCATTCTTCACAAAGGTAATTTCCCTACCATTCAGAACTGACCATTCAATTATGGCATCTTTGAAATCAACCAATGAATTAAATTCCATTCCCAATTTAAACTCATAATCCTTCCCAAGTTGCTCCTTCATAAACTTCTCATACTTTGGCATTTTTTCATCTTCAGATGCATCTGGATCAGAGCTACCCAAATAATCACTTTCATATATGTCTTCTTCCATCTTTTCAGTTTCCTTTTTATTAATTTCCTTGGCTAATAATTCATGTGCTCCAGCTTTAATCTTCTGCTTTTTCTTTGGTGTCATCTTCTTTGAGGCACACCTCTTATACCTATAAGACTTCCCACCAACTTCAATTCGATTGGGGCAAATATTGGGCTTTTCTGCTTCAACACAGTCAAACCCATCATCCACTGCAGTTGTTCTCTCATCTTCTGAGTCATCAAACCTAACATGTGCTGCTTCATCTTCACTTTCAGCATCACTAGAATCCCTACCCAGGCCCATCTCAACACACTTAGGCTCTACAACATGGACTCCTATGTCTCTCACGTTATGTTCCACAAATATGTGTGCTTCAGTGTTGTGACCTACAGCAAATATAGCAACATCCATTGCTCCATCATCACTCTTAAGTTCAACAAAGTGTTCATCAATACCTTCAAGTTTGGACCAAACCCTAAATTCATCTCTCTTGTATCCCCATTCGATTACCATTTCAGTCACTTCTTCTATACCCCAATGTTCTATATCTTGATTCAACACACTTGATTCAACCCCACCCTTGTAAGACACAGTATTCTCCTTAACAAACTCCCCACCATGATGAATAACAACATTGAAATTACCCAGAATCTGTAACGAGCTAACATTAGACGCAAATCCCTAAACCTAAAGAACGAAATACGAAAGGATAAAGGGAAAAAAAACCACATACCTTCGGATGCGGATCCATTTCGAGACTAGGGATGACCGTCGCTTCAGTTGCTATCTCCTACTGGGTACGAAATACTTCAGTTTTGCGTGAACGAACCACTTAGCAAGCTTGAGCAACTCCAATGGTGATTTATCGTCTAGGTCAAATTGGAAGGACCAAAATGAAGAACTTTAGGGTAAAACTTATAATTCTCAGATGCATATGTGGCATGTCATTAAATCTATGTGGCATTAAAAATAAATGAAAAATAAAAAAAATGCCACTCAGCTGGACACATAGGCACTTGGCATGTGCCAGATCTGGTGAAGGTCCAAAATGATAGAATCTTGTAATGGCAAGGGGGCATTTGCAAAAAAAAATTTTACAGGGGGGTAAACCGGAAAGAGGTCAAATGGCAGGGGGCAAAAATGTATTTAACCCTTTTTTTATTGAGTCTTTTTACAATTTTTTTTAAATATTTGTCTATGTATTCCCAAACTTAATATTATATTATGTATTAATAATTCTTTTTAAAAATTCTATCAAATTTATTTATTAAAAATAATGTCCATCCAATTCAATTTCTTAAAATTGTTCTAAAATAAGTTTTGAGTCATTCATATTTTGTTTGGTTATTGATTTTATTTCCTCCTCGCATACAAACACGCATAAATTGTTTTGTTGTTATTTTTTTCACATAAAATGATTTCAATCAATTATCACTATACAAAATTATTGAACAAAGAGCATATAAAAATAGTAAATCTACAAAAATAAAGAACATAATAATATTGCTAGACACGTTGACAATAATTAGTTGATTTATGTTGACAATAATTAGTTGATTTTTGAAGATGTATCAATAAATTTTATAGTATAATTTGACACACTTTTGCACAAGAGTTAAAAAAAATACAATTTATACATTTATTTTTGCTAGTAACAAAAAAAGTGAAAGCAAATAGAATGATTTTTTTTTGGTAGAAATGAGATATCTCTACGCGCAATTGCACAAACTAATCTTTCGATTCGGATCCCTCAAAAGAATTTAATAAGGTTGTATGTCCAGGACCAAGATCGAACCCAAATTTTTTGAATAATGCGGAAGAGATCTCTTACCATCTCATTCAAGTGCTCTAGGGTAAATGAATAAACATTTTAACATTATATTTTTTATTGGTTACTTTTTTTAAAAATATTTGGCCCCCTCAACAATTTCATCCTGGCTCCGCCACTGAATATAACAAACACCACTCATGCATTCATTCATCATTAAACAAAGACATCATAACAATTCCATGAGAGACTAACAATTAATACATTATTAAGTAACCACAAACCACCATAACATAATACATGATCAACAAAATTTTAAAAACCAAAAATCATAAAAGGTTTATAACTACTGCATAAATATTGTTCAATTTTTAAAAAAGAAAGCTAATGGCAACTAGTTGTTATAGGTGCGAGAAAAGTTGTACGCACTCCTAAAAGAGAAGTAATCTTAAAGTGAGCCTGTATGTATAAAGTGCACCTAAGAATGGATGAATTAGTTACATTAAATTTTTTTGATATTTAGAGTTAAGTGTTTCTTTATTTTTTGGTTTATGGTTAGGTGATGAAAGTAGTAAATTGCATAAAGTAAAGAACACATGAAACTATATTAGTTTCCCCCAAACTTTGAGAGTGTGTCTAGTTTCCTTACATACTGTAAGAGATTTTAATATAGTTAGAATTTTATAGAAGCCCAACCCTAGCTTCTTTACACAAGCTTCTAACTTAATCACCAAGTTAAACCACTTTGTCATTTTACAACATAGAGAAAGAAAATCACTTTCTCTTTCTAGACTTCTTGTTTCCAACAATCCTAGAAAACAAGTTACAAACTCAAATATTTGAGTTTTTACTCATATTTGATAATGATAAGTTTTGGTGCAGTAGAAGAGTATAAATCCTATCAGTAGAATTTATTCCTTTTCAAAATATGGTAGATCAAGATATATAACTTTGAATGCTCAAGAACTATTACTTTACTTTAATATGAAAGATAATGCACAATTCTTAAAAAAGAAAAATTAACAGAAGCAGTGAAATACTTAGAAAAGAAATTTTGAAAGAGGTGAATTTTAATTAGAAAAAAATACTTTTTATTTATATGGCAACACACACCTTTTTTTAATCAAGATATAGCTCTTGAAAAAATAAGATAAGGTGTAATTTAAATGGAAAATATGCAAAGAGTAGGTGCCATGAAAAGTTATAGTACAAAACAGTATTTTTCAGAATTTTACAGGTATCAATCAATTGAAAGGGATGAGAAATTTATTGAACCTTTGAAAATTTTGAATTTAAAACATGTGACAATCGATTATGCATCCCATGCAATCGATTATCATACTTAAGAAATTTAGAGAAAAGATAAACTGAACTAGTCTTGGTTCACATTGTTGTCGGTGTCTTCAGGTAGTTGGTAGGGCGGAATGTTCATGTGTAAGTAGAGATAGGAACACTGGTTGTTCCTGGAAGTGTTCATATAAGTCATATAATCAAAAAGTTGTTGATTGTTTGGTCCGACTTGGTTTAGAGGTTGTTGAACCGGTTGAGGAGGAGGGTGAGCTTGTTCATTCACAACTTCATTAAGTATTTGATGGTCTATGTTGCATGGTTATGGTCCACACCCATCTTATTGTTACACACCTTTACAGAAATAACATAATCACCCATTGCAATCGGGTCTTCATTGGTGAAATTAACATCATAATAAGCAAATATCTTGGACAAAAAGAATGCATAGGGAAGCTCAACAGTTTTCTCCGTATGAGTGGCCATGTATTCAAAAATAAAATACACCCAGTTAACTTGAAGTCCATGTTTCATAGCATAAAGGAGATCCTCAGTATCTTATCCAATCATCCATCATTGAGCCATTGAAGTATCAATTTCCATTCTTTAGCATTGATCATTGTCTTCACGAAATGGATTGTCTTCATCAAAATCATCTTCATTGGGGTCTTGATTTCACATAACAACCTTTTATTTGCTAGTTTGGTCACATCTAGTTTAATAGTCGAGCCTTTAATCAATCGACATATCACCCCACTGACCAAAAATTGTATAAGTCATGTCATTTTGGTTATCAAATTTTATAAGACGTGTCCAAATATTATCTAATGGTGTCTTTGTTATAATAGAAGTTATAAAGAGAGAGACGTCAAAGAAAGAAGTATAAGAGAAAAGTTTAATTTCCCCTACTTAAATGCTGAGAAGTTCATAAGAGATATAGGATTTTCATGGGGCTCACAACATTTTTCAGTCTCCCCTATTTAGCGAAGAAAAAAACTGTAAAGTGCATATTTATTTGAATTCCATTACTACCCTTTTCCAATAGCCCAATACAATTGTCATAAATTATTATAATCACTCTAATTTTTTTTAACAAAATTAATAAACTTAATTATTTAAATCTCCTTAAATTGAATTCATATAATTAATTAAATATTTAAATGTACTAATAATATAATTTCTTATAATTATAATATAATTTCTTATAATTATAATATAATTTATTAATTGAAATTAAATAAAAATAAATTTGTGTTGTATAAGCCTTTATTTCTCTAGGGGCATATTTATACTTTCACAAATAATTAACACTTCTTTCTTCTCTATTTCTTTTCTATTCATATACCAAAGAATATATTAAATCTATTTTTTTCTCTTTTTCTATTCTTTTTTATCTTTTTTCCTCTTCTCTTCCTCTCTTCACAACCAAACACAATAAAAGTCAATTTCAACTCCTCTAACAGGTGACCAAGAAAATGTCAATTCCAAATCCAATAAAAGGGTTAAACTTCCCATAAAGACTAACTATTATTCCCTCCGTCTCATAATGAGTGATTCAGCCCATCATTTTACATAGATTTAGGAAAGTGTAAAAAAGTAAGAGAGATAATATTGTTTTTACTATAGTACCCTTATTATGTATTGAGAATGGTGAACTTTATAATAATTAGAAGGTAAAATTGGAAAAAAAATGTATTGAAAATTGAAATGAGTCAATTATTTTAGGACATCATTTTATTTCAAATGAGTTACTCCTTTAAGGAGAAAGTACATAGAATACATGAAAATTGACAAATACCGAAATACTAGAATCAATACCAGTTGTTGTTAAAGTGATTTGCAGTGTGTGAGTGAGTTCTTTTGGAGCCACAAAAAATGGGGAAGGATAACTTGCATTGTTAGATCCATTAAAAAAACCTTCATCAAGTAAATTTAGTTTTAATCTCAATTTTAAGATAATAGTGTGTTTAGGATATGTGTTGGAACATTATGTATATATTCAAATATAGAGAGATGAATTGAAAAAAATTCATTAAGTCAAGTCTCACATTGTATGTTAGTTGGAAAAATTCCTTAGTCCCACATCGCCTAGATTAGAAATCCTGGCTAGTTTACTTCATTATATAAGGAAGTCATTTATTTCATTTCAAAACACACCAAAAACTTATTTTGAGTTTTTCCTTCCTCACTCTCATAACTCTGCGCCTTTTGAATTGTCGAAGCGCCAACTTCTCCCCCTTTCTTTCTACTCGTTGAATTTTCCGAGTATTTTCTTGAATTCTCCTTAGAGAATAATGTTAATTTCTCCTCGTTTGAGTTGAGAAATTATCAAGTATAATTTTTATTGGATTCTCTTTAGAGAATTATTGAAATTTCTCTTGGTTTGAGAAATTACTACGACTGGTCGTTATACCAGATACTAAGATGGTATTGATACCATATTTGAATGGTCCTAGTACCATCTGAAGGTGTATTTCTATACCGATTATCTACCGTGCAAGTAGTAATCGTATAGTATAGAACTGGGCTGTTTTATCCTGGAGGCGTCGTGGTTATTAAGAGTTGCTTTGCATAATTTTGGCAGTACTGCGAAACGTCTTAAAAAAAGCGTACCGATCCGCGATTCGACCCGGTAATTTCTTTGGTGGCAAAATTGTTAAAATTGTGATCCAACAATATGTTACTTCCACTCTAGCCATTTTCCAAACCCTTAAACGGAAATTCATTTTAAGAGAATAGTGTGGTCCTAGGACACAAGTCATCATTTTCCTCCTCAAAATACAATTTTGCATTTTGCATTCTTCTTCTCAAAAGAAACTTCAACCCCATCTCCATCTGGGTCTTGCAAGATTACATAATTAATAATTAATAAGACAAATTCAAATCTCTGATTAAGTTGGAAGAGAATTCCTAACATCTCAATTAAATGCCTTTGAATATTTGATTATTTGTGATGATACTTGTAATAATTTTTAAATCATCGTAATACATTGAATAACTTATGCATCTAGACAATATATAGATCAAATGTATTGTCTTTTTAATGAATTTAAAAAATAATTATTTTTTTATAAATAAAACCAGAGAAATTATTATTCATTATTTTATAATTGAGCAATACATTTTAAATTTACAATTGTATTTAAATACTTCCTCTAATCTTATTAATAAGAAAAAATTGATTTTTTAAATACATTGCATGATTTTCCAATAAATTTAAAAAGTGATTTTTTTTTCTTATAAATAAGTTAGAAAGAATATTTGTTATATGTTTTATATCAAATAAATTGGTGCGCAAAAGTATTTTATTAGTTTATTTAATATTGAATTCTTGTGATTTCAACGTTTTAATCGATTTAAATTTAAATATAGTAGGAGTACTAGTAGTACAATACAAAGACAAGACACTGTAAGAAGCAATAACTCAAAGGAAAAGGGCACTATGACATGCAATAATTCAAGTTGTACATGCCACCTCGTGATCTTGAAAATTAAAGGAATCATATTTACTATTGTACTTTTTCAAGATTCAAACGTTCCACAATTAGGGGTGGGTATAGGCTGGACCGAGTTAGACTTTGTCAAATCAGAATTTGGTTTGCTAAAATATTCAAAGTTTAAGTTTGGTTTGTAGTCTATTATAGGCTTATTTTATTGGCAGGGTCTGGCCTTTTGGAAGGTCTGATTGGTCTATTAGTCTACTTAAAAACCTATTTCATTTGAACATTTGTAAATAAGTCATTCAATTCGTCTTTATATAGACTAACAAATTAAAAGATCAGTGAGATTAAATGTTTGTTTGCAGTAGTTTATTTGAGTTTACCTAGTAGCATAAATTTTGTGATACTATTTGTTTGAGATAACTTATCGAAGCAACTTATGACATTGTTCATAAGATTTTTTTAATCTTATTTTCATAATTTATTCAAGATAACTAAGATTTATTTTTATATTTTAATTCAAAATAAAAAATATAATATAATAATAATAAAATTATGCATATTTATTTAAATAGGTCGGTCTTTTAGGCTTAAAAGGTTTTTTATGTAGCCTGTGGCCTAGCCTTTTTAGCTAAATAAGCTATGTCTTTTTTATTTATATAAAAAGTCTAACCTAGCCTAGGCGTACGTACGTTGGGTCGTAGGCCCCTGTTAGTCGATCTGGCCTATTTCCACCCCTACCCACAATCTATGATGACTAATGATAAATACACCCTCCATTCTCTTTTCTCTTTTATAAGCAAATTTTACTTTTTACATTCATTCAATAAATGATATATTTAGACTATATATAAACTAAAATACATCATTTAACAATAAATCTAAAAAGCTAAATTCTGCTTATAAAAAATAATAGAGGGTATATTTATCATTAGGCGGATCCTTTGAAAATTAAAGTGCCTTCGCCCATTCAAAGGGCGGAGCTGTGTATTGCAAAATTTTTTAATATTTTTTATTAAGAATACATATTAATAATTAATGTATTTGTTCTGTAGATGTATCTATGAAATAATTCAATGTTAAAAGCGGGGCAAAAATAAAATTTCGTCAAATATCTGCTGTTATGGTCATATTGTCTTGATTTCTTTCATAAATTTCGAAGGTGTATTTCAGGAAGCACTTGTTTTAATTAACGTTGAATTGTTTCATTTGAGCGTCTACGGAACCGTTTAAATAATATTAAATAAAAGTTTCGTAGAAGCTTTTACGGAATAAATCAACATTAAAAAAATGTGTTTATGGAGATACACTTTCAAAGATAGAGGATATTTTTAAAACATACTTAGTGTGTGAGAAACTCCAAAGAATAAAATAAGAGATTGTCTTTTTTTTTTTTGACTAAAAATAAGAGATTGTCTTATTCACATTATTTTGATATATTTGATTTTATTTTATATTCGGTAAAATAACGGTGATAGGTTATTTGGAATGCTTCACATTTTATTTTTTATTCATTACAAACTATCACCATTAATAATAATTAAATGTTTCACATTATTAAAAAATTAAAAAAAAAATTGTAATACACAGCTCCGCGATTTTTTTTTTTTTAAATAACCAAATTTTTCAAAAAAATTCCATATATAACCAAACTTTCAAAGTAATTACATAAATGGCCATTTTTTCATTATTTTAATACATTGTCGCCACCTGCATTGCCGAATTATAAATTGGGGCGGTTTAAAACCCCCGCAAAACATTTTTCTTAAGACAAGTCGCCACTTACATTGGCGACTACACTTAAATTTTAAGTTACATTGGCGACTTCACTATTTTAACACATTGTTGCCACATGCAATTCGCCAATGCAAGTGGCAACAATGTGTTAAAATAGTGAAAAAATGACCATTTATGTAATTAATTTGAAAGTTTGGTTATGTGCAAATTTTTTTTGAAAAACTTGATTATTGAAAAAAAAATCCAGCTCCGCCCTTTCAATGGACGGAGGCACTTTAATTTTCAAAGGATCCGCCCAATGATTTTTTGGAAGTATTTTAATTCAAGTTTTATTTTTTGAAAAGATGGTATAATAAAAAATATGTTTATAATGAATAGTAAAATGAGATATATTTTCTATAAACATAATAGTGTGGTAAAAAATTCAAATTTTTTCTCCTAAGATGACATTCATATGGAGTAAGAAGTTCGAATTGATATCACTTTATCTAACAAGTCACTCCTAAAATGACATTCATATGGAGTAAGAAGTTCGAATTTATATCACTTTATCTAACAAGTCACATGCTTCTCATTATCACATTCTATAAGTATCAATACGCTCCCACTGGAATGTAGTACTTTTAACTTTCTAATACCAGCCAAAAATGGAACTATGTTTGATGGAGATGCAATTATTGGATTATGTTGTGCTTCCTCTCATTCAATCTTGTAGAATTGTATTAGAGAATTTCTTTCTTCACCTCTCTATCTCTATGGGGTTGACCTCCAGCGAAAACCCCTAAATACCCTTACTTCAGAAATGCATTTCCGATTTTTTTTTTAAAAAAATTTTCCAGAATTCGGAAATGTATTTCCGAAATCCCATTTTTTGGGATTTCGGAAGTACACTTCCGAAAAAACTTGAAGTATAGAATTATTTTGAAATGGTGGTTTAAAATTAAGATCTTCAAAGATTTATACTATTTATTAGTTAATAAAGACAAATATATCGATTTTAATTATAGGGAACCACCATTTCAAATTTTGGACTATCAAATAAAACATCTTATAAATGGAATAAGTACATTCCTTTTAGAATAAAAAAAGATATGTTAATAATTTTGGAAATTTGTTATATTAAATTAATAATGATATATAAAATTAGAATGAATTTATTATATTAGAATAACCCAAAAACTGCCATATTCAGTTCATTTTATTTCTATCAATTAATATTTTTTTTTCATTTTGATACTTTGTTTCTTTATTCTTTTGAATCTATCAACTATTATTTTTAGTATATTAAAAAAATTATAAATTTTGATTCCTCTAAATTATTTGATACTATTTTAATTTAATTTTTTTTTTTTGCAAAGTTTCACGTGGTGCACTTGTGTATTTCAAATGATTTTTTTATGACATTTCATCAATACAAATTTAAATTATTATTAGTTTAATAATTTTCCTATTTAATTTTTAAATTTTATTAATTTATTTATAAATTTGAGTTAAGTTTTAATTGTTAAAATTAAAATTTTAATTGTATTTTTTATAAATTTTATTACTTTTAGATATTTTATAATTAACGTAATAAATTTTAATTAAAGTTAAAATTATATTTTGTAATTAACTATTAAACTATTTATATTTATAATTTATCTATTTTATAATTAACGTAATAACTTTTAGATAATCTCAATAATTTAGTTAAATAGTTACAATTTTATAAATAATTTATTTAATAATTCAACTATTTACTTTTTAAATAGTTAAAAAATAAATTAATAAAGATTAAAGTTGTAAATATTTAAATTAGTAAAATAATAATATTTTAAATTTTTACCAATGGTATATAAAATACTCACGATACTTGTATATTCACGATTTTGGTCCCCCTATTTTCTTTTTAAACAGTTTTGGTCCCCCATCCCAATTTTGTCCATGAACAGTGCATGAACAGTACATGTCCGTACATGAATAGTGCATAAACAGTTGCATCAAAATTGAGATGGGGGACCAAAACTATTTAAAAAGAAAATAGGGGGACCAAAATCGTGAAAAACCCAAAACAGAGGGACCAAAATTGTAATTTAGCCTATTAAAATATATATAAATTTTTTGATTAATTTATATGTTCTAATGATTATTTAATGACATATCATTGATAAAATATATATTAAAAAAATAAATAAAGATTAAAAAATAAACAATTAAATTAAGAGAATAATAATATTTTAAAGTTTTTTCAAAATGAAAAGAATTAATATTTGAAAAGAAAAGATTGAATAATTATTTTTACTAATTTAAAAAGTTTTATATATAGAATTAAAGTACTAGAATGAAAAGAATTAACATAAATATAATTGAATATATCAGTTTATTTTTTTTTTAAAGAACACTTAATCTAATCTTGGAAATTAATCAATTAATTTTATCAGGCAATTATATAATCAATTAATTTTAATTTAATCTTGATAATTATATAATTTTAATTAATACAAATTAATTATATTATTAATACAATTGATTCACCTTGATTTTTGTTTTCAGACAATATTTCGGAAGTGTACTTCCGAAATATTCCTGGGGTGAATTCGGAAGTGCATCTCCGAATTCACGTTTTTTATTGGAAAAATGGTGTTTTCGGAAATGCATCTCCGAAAACACATTTTTTCATAAAAATAAAGTGTTTTCGGAAGTGCACTTCCGAAATCAATCTTTTAAAAAAAAAGTGATTTCGAAAATTTATTTCCGAAATATAGGGGCATTTTGAAATTTTCGCCGGAGGTGACCAAGAAGGTTGGGAGGTTTATAAAGATATTTCCTTGTATTATCTCTAAGAAAAAATTGATTTTTTTAAATGTATTAAATAATTAATAGATTGAATTTATTATAAAATTCAATAATTTAATACAACCATCTCTTTTGTAGAACCAGAAAGAGTAGGAATAGTATATTGCTAAATTTGCTTTTGTGAAAAAAAAAAATAGCAAAAGTATAATTGGATTCGCATTAAAAAACCAAATTAAAAAAAATCATATTGTAATAAAAAATTTAAATCTTACAACTATTTCATTTTTATATAATTAAAAATAAAAAATGGATGTATTTATATAATGCTTTATTATAAAATTAATAATTTATTATTATTTTATTTTGGTATAAATCGGATATCTTTTATGCAACTGAAGAGACTAACTCTCAGTTGGAGAGGACATTATAGCACAATTTTATACTGTCATTAAATAAAAATTCATAACTTGGTCATGTTAGTCATGTTGTATCACTAATTAATTCAAAAAAAAATTGTCTAATTTAACAAAATATGGGATGCTCATTGATTGACAATTTAAGAATCCTTCATTAAAAATTAATTTACATTAGCTCTTAGATAATATGCCAAAAAATATTGTCTCTTTAGCAAAGATCCGTCATTAAAGGTGAAGGTGAGTACAATAATCTTCCATATTGTGACACGATACAATTATACTCCCTCATATAGGAAGGTATGGATAGTGAGGGCTAAGGCTATTGAACGATTATACAAAATTAATTGGGAAGACTCGTACAAAGAACTTCCACAATTTTTGGTGGCACTTAAGTATTATGCTCTAGGAACTATTGCAATTTTGGAGACACTGTCAACCTTTCTCCCAGACAGAATTTGTGTTAGTGGAAATAGAATATTCTATCGACTCTTTTGGGCATATGAACCACGCATCAAAGGTTTTGCGTTTTGCAAACCTATTATACAAAATTGAAGGAACATGGATGCACGAGAAATATAAAAGAATGTTACTCATGGCAGTGGCATAAGATGGCAACATTAATATTTTTCCAATTGCCTTCGCTCAGGTTGAAAGTGAGACTACTGGTGGCTGGAGTTTCTTTTTCAAGCATCTTCGATTACATGTTGCTTTGCAACCCAACCTATGTTTGATTTATGACAGACATTCATCTATTAAGAGTGCATATAATAACCTTGATAATAGTTGGCAAGATCCTTCTTTTGCGCATATCTACTGCATTAGACATATAACAGAAAACTTCATGCGGGAGATAAAAAACAAGACGCTTCAGAAAAAAGTTGTGTACGTAGGGTATGAGTTAACAGAACCATCATTCCAACACTACCGCAAAAAGATCAGGTTGACAAATGCGGATGCGTTAAGGTGGATCGATAATATTTCAGTGGAGAAGTGGACCAGGACATTTGACAATGGCCAGTGATTGGGCCACATGACAAAAAATCTTGTGGAATCAATAAACTATGTCTTCTTGGTGAGAGCAACCTATTTTAGGTTAGGGTCACTGTTCGAGACCAGAGGTTTAAAATGGAGTTCAATGTTACAATCAGGGCAGTTATTTAGTGAAAGATGTATGAAATTTATTAAGGAGAAAACTGTCAAAGCAAACACGCAAGTGGTTACAATGTTTGATCGTCGTAAAGGTTGGTTCAGTGTGCAGGAGACAATGAATCATAATGAGGGGAGGCAGAGGAAATACTATTCGGTAGAAATAGCTAGAGGTTTGTTCGATTATGGAAAATTTCTGTGTGCCTTCCACCCCTATCATAGTGGCATGTTCATATATTCGTCAGGACAACAATGCATGCGTCATTGCAGGGGTGGCCCTGAGCACGGGCTCGCGGGGCGGGAGCCCAGGGCCCCATAATCTTAGGGGCACAAAAACAATATTTTTTAAACATCTATATATATTAAAAGAGAATCTGGATTTGTAAATGTTAAGGCTAGTACTGAAAAGATTGAGAATGAAATGGAGATTGAATGTGTGTGTATTCAAAAATGTCAAATTCGTAGAAAACAACACTGATGAAAATTCATCTAAACCCACACAACTGAATCTAGAGTCTGCTGAAGAGTCTTTTCTAAATCACTATTTCTTATATATTGTAGATCAAACAATTGACTCACTTGATAAAAGATTTTAGCAGTATAACACATATAAAAATATTTTTGGATTCTTGTTTAGTATTGAAAGACTTAGATCATTATCTGATAGGGACTTGAAAGCATGTTATAAACATCTAGAAACTTGTTTAAAACATGACGAATTGAAAGTTATTCTAGAAGTTTTAACAACTGAATCAAAATCAAGCTATATGATACTGATTTCTTTAAAGACTTTTAATTGTTTTTCTATTGCATGCATAGCTTATAGAATAATATTGTCTATTTCTATCAGTGTTACATCTGCTGAAAGAAGTTTTTCTAAATTAAAAATTATTAAAATCTTATTTGAGATATACTATACCACGAGATAGATTTAAATAGTCTTGCGTTGATTTTAGTTGAAAATAATTTTTGAAGAACATTGATTATGAATAAATTATTAATGATTTTGCAACAAAAAATGCTAGAGGATGATATTTAAAGAATTTTAAAAGTTTGGTCAATTTTTTTATAGGAAAAAAGATCGGATCAAGAAGAAGAAGGAGAAAAAAGAATAAGTCTCTTTATAGTGGTTTATGTTTTCATGTAGTATAAACAATGATTCAAAGATTCAAACTTGTATTCTTTTTGCATAATGTCAAATAAAAATGTATTTTTATCTAATTATTTTTTTTTTATCCTTATATATTTATTGTTAAAAAAAATTATAGGGGCACCACTCATTTGATTCGCCCAAGACACCTAAATTCAAAGGACCGGCCCTGCGTCATTGCATGTGCCAAAGACAATGGCACTTGGGTTTATTTTTATTTGAAACATATGCTCCTCCTGCGAATTTTTTATTTGAAACATAAATATTTTGATTATTAATAGAAAAGGATGGTTATTGACAAATCAAATTTGAAAAAGTTGGTTATTTAAAAAAAAAAAAATTACAAAATGTTTCCCTTATTTATTTTTTCGTTTTTTTTATAGATTTTTTATATGATACAAGTTAATCAATTCTTTAGTTATCTTTAATATAATTATTTGTTTTTTATTTTATAATATCTTTAATTATTTATGAAACAATGTTAATTAATATTATTTAAATTTTAAAAAGGTGGTGCTTAAGAAAACTGAAAGTATAAGAAATTCGGATTGATATTACTTTAATGTAACAAGTCACATGTTTCTCATTAGAGTAATGCTATTCATACACCACTTTCTACACCAAATACTTACACCCAACACTATTCACCGTATTTATACGGTAAATAGTGTTTTTTAAATAAAAATATATATTTTATGAACAGTAAAATATTATTATAATAATAAATAATTTTTTATTTTTTTAAATTTGTGTCATTAACCAACTTTATAACTTCATTAACCAACAATTTACATTGCATTAACCAAATTTGGTGACTACTGTAAAATACTGTTCATGGGTGTGAGAATAACATTATTCAAATTTGGTTAATGCAGTGTAAAAACTTGGTTAATACAATAATGAAGTTAGTTAATGCAACATCCAGGTATTAAAAATAATTTTTAGCAGTCCCCAAACTTAGTTAATACAGTATAAAAACTTGGTTAATACAGTAATGAAGTTGGTTAATGCAAAATCCAGGTATTAAAAATAATTTTTAGCAGTCATCAAACTTGGTTAGTACAGTGTAAAAATTTGGTTAATGCAATATTGAACTTGGTTAATGCATGTTTGTACATGAACAGTGTCGTCCGTAATTTTAAAAATAAAAAATATTTTTTATAAATATTATTATTTTATTTTAAAAACACTGTTCACCGTATAAATACGGTGAACAGTGTTTGGTGTAAGTATTGGGTGTAGGAATTGGGTGTAAGAGTAGCATTACTCTTCTCATTATTACATTCTATAAGAGCATACACATCGGTGGTAGCATTGTGTTTTTAAGCCACCATGTGTCAGAAAATATTATTATTTAAAATAAATTGGACCAAATTTCTAAACCACCGTTGCCAAAGAAAACTACCGTAGCTTAAAATAATTGTGAGACAAGTGGGACCCAATTTAGAATTTTAAGTGAGTGGTATGGATGTTTGGAAAATTTAGTGAAGTGGTTAAAAGTATAAAAAAATATAATAAATTAAGTAGGGTCCACTTATACCACTAACTTGAGTAGCATGGATGTGGATGCTCTAAGTATCAATACTCTCCCACTGGAGTAGTACTTTTTAACGTTCTGATACCAACCAAAATGGAACTATGTTTGGTGGAGCTGCAATTATTGATTCATGTTGTGCTTCCTCAGTTCCCTCTCAATCTTGTAGTATTGTAGGAGACAGGAGTAGCATATTGTTAAGAAAATTTTTTTACCCACCTCTCTATGGGTCACCCCCAGCAAATATCCCACTTTACCCCTGCTTCGGAAATGTATTTCCGAAATTTTTTTTTTTTAAATTTTTCAGACTTCGGAAGTGCATCTCCGAAAACACCAAATGGGGGGTGTTTTCGGAGATGCACTTCCGAAAACACCTTTTTTTTCAGATTTTGAGGGGTTTCGGAAATGCACTTCCGAATTATGCAGAAACTGTGTCTTTTTTTATGTTTTTGGAAACTCTCTCGTATTTTTAATTAAAGGAAGACAACAAATAAAATAAGCAACATATAAACAAAAAATACTAATATGATAAAAATAGTAATATATACAAGCCGGTCCGATCCAAATCCAAATGATAATAGTGTGCGAAAGATACAATCCGAAAACAAAAAAAAATAAACCCGACCTAGTCTGGGTATGCCTAACCCTCTCTCCTTGGGACCTCCTCTGCCGCCTGTATG
Organism: Vicia villosa; assembly: GCF_029867415.1. Classification (NCBI taxonomy): domain Eukaryota; kingdom Viridiplantae; phylum Streptophyta; class Magnoliopsida; order Fabales; family Fabaceae; genus Vicia; species Vicia villosa. Next base: position 147,421,529 of record NC_081185.1, on the reverse strand, counting down.
CCGCCGCACGGCCCGCATCAGTGACGATCATCTCCATCACGGCGACTGCCTCTGGACCGCCCTGATGAACGACACCTCGATCCAACGCGTCCCGCCCAAGCATCTCTATCTGCTGGCAGATCGGCAGGAGATCAATGGCGTGGTCATCCTCAGCCTGCTGGTTCTCCAGGATCTCCTCGTGTGCTGGCCTAGGAGCGCTGGGAGCGTCGGGTGTCAGCAGAGGATGTGACACCCGATAGAACCATGTGACGTACCCCTCCACACTGTGCCAGTCCTGGGTGACCCGAATGCGAAGATACTCCTCCTGTACCACATGATGCTCCCAATCCTCAAATATGGCAGTGAGCTGCACTCGGGTCACTGTGTCGGGAGCAGCCTCAAAAGGTGACCTGGGTATCATCTGCACAAATTCGAACTGCCGCATGCACCGCTCAGGGAGATATCGGACCATGATGTTGGTCCCGCATGCCAACCAGCCAGAATATAAAGATATGCCGTCAAAGGGGACAACCTGAGTGTAGTCGCTGAATGGCCTCAAGGTGACGTTATCGTGCATCGTGCGGTCCAGGTACCCACGGTATGGTCCCACCGCATTGTTCCCCCTCTGGGGAACGTATCTGGTGGCCCTGGGCATGGCGTCAACGTACTCAGGATCAATGTGAAAGCCGTGGATCCGGGAGAAGTAAGAGATGATCTAGCTCTGAAACACAAACACGATAATGTAACATATCGTAAGTAAATACGAAACATAAATAAATACGAAACATAAGTAAATACGAAACACAAATACGAAACATAAATAAAAACGAAACAATTAAAATGAAACGTACCGTGAGTAGTGTGCAGGATCCGGTCAACTGCCTCGTCCTCCAGTTGGAGGCCTCATTCAGCTTTTGGTATAGGTATGCCAGAGTAGCTGCACCCCAGTTCCACTGATGAACGGTGGTCAAGTCCATGAAGTAGCGGAGGTAGGTCACGTCGACGTACCTCGCACTCTTGTCCACAAAGATCGCAGCGCCTACCACATGCATGCACCAGCACCGGAGAGCGCATCCACGGTGATAATGTGTAAATAGGTCGTCACCCGCATCCTCGGCTTTGGCCACCGCCACCAGGTGGTGATCGAAATAGCGGCTCAGTGTGGTGAACGGGATATGAGGCCTAGATGTCGTGATGCACTCATAGTCAGCAACTTCGGGCTCCATACCCAAATAGAGCGCCATCCACTGACTGGCTTCGACCCTCTGGATCCGGGAATGGGTCAACAGCGCCCCCCTGATCGGCAGGTGGAGAAGACACTGCACATCATGCAAGGTGATCGTCATCTCCCCAACTGGTAAGTGGAAAGAAGACGTCTCCTCGTGTCACCGCTCCACAAAGGCCCCCTGCATGCCGTGGCTGATGGTGGAATACCCCGTCATGCAGAGCCCACTAAGCCCTGAAGCTCTCACCGCGTCGTTAAACCACTCGGCAGTCGGTTTAAACAGACTGAAAACCTTCCGGGCGTGGTTCACCATTTTCAACGGCTCTCTCTCCTGTTACAAAAAACAAACAAAAAAGTATGTTAAATAGACCGTTAAGAAAATATTGAATAAACGTCTAAATTATAAACGGTTAAATAATGTAGTCGGGCAAATTATAAAAAATACCTCTCCCTCCCAGATACGCCGAGCGACGTGCTCGCGGTAGGTAAGCAGCACTGAAGTGTCACTCCCCGAGTGGAGGGTCAACATCCGGTACCTCCTCCGCCTCGTGGTATGACACTGCCACCTCCTCTTCCTCCTCCTCTCGCTGGCGGGAAGAAGATACCCGAGTCAGACGACTCTTTGATCCAGATGTAGAGGTACCCTCGTCCATCTCCACGGGAACTCGCACACATCGTCCCCGGCCCTGCCCCCGTCCCTGTGTCGACGCCAACTGCGCCGCCGCTCGCTCGCGTCTAGCCGAAGTAGTCTGGGTCTCTCTACCCTATCTGATGCGTGCTTGGTTGTCTGACATGTTCCTGAAAACAATTGAAATCGATTAATATGCGAGACAACATAAAGAACTAAAAAAAATTGCACTTCTGATACAATTCGGAAGTTCATTTCTGAAACTGGGAATGGAGGTGTTTTCGGAAATGAACTTCCGAAACACCCCTGCGAGGAAGTTTTCTGCAACTTCTATGGCAGACCCCCAAAACAAAGTTCAAAACTATGTTTACACATTCTAAACAACCTAAATATCAGTACCAACCTAACCTAATACATTTTTTGCTATTTGTAAACACCCTAATATGAATTTTAATCATAGATCTAAAACTCAAAATGCTTACCGATTGATGAGATTGGAGGGCTTTTGAATGTAGTATAGGAAGCTTATTGGATCCTTTGATGTAGCCTTGGAAGTGTTTGCACAAAATTTCTCTGGGGTTGTGTTTGATGTTGAATTAGGGTAAATGAATGGGGGAGGGGGGTTGTTTTGCTTAATCTGCAAAACGCGCAATATTTCGGAAAAGAACTTCCGAAATGGTGTTTTCGGAAATGCATTTCCGAAATAAGTCAAATTTTAAAAAAAAAGGCGCTTTCAGAGATGCATCTCCGAAAACACCTTTTTCATGCATTTCGGAAATGCATTTCCGAAGTCAGGGGTTTATGTGGTTTTTCACCAGAGGTGACCTAGAAGGTTGGGAGATGGGCAAAGAATTTTCCTATTGTTAAACTTGCTTTTGTAAAAAAAATGGTAAGAAACTAAGAGCACCCACATCAGTGGATGCTACACAAAGAAAAAAACATCAAAATAATGTACCGTCTATTTAAAACTTTTGAGTTGATATAGTTTTAAAAAAAAAATTCAGCAATAACTAACTTTTTAAAATTAATTACACAAATAATCAACTTTTTAAAATATTTATCTAAATAATCAGGCTTGAAAAATCAATATAGTGCATGTGCCACTTCAGGTGGCGCCTATAACCAAATTTTGTATGTATGCATCATCTTAGGTGGCGCTTATGTTCATCGATAAAGTAATACGCCACTCCAGATGGCGCCTATGTGTATCTTTTATATATAGGAGTCATATGGGGTGGCTCCTATGTGTATTTGCGTTTTTTTTTGTTTTCTTCTCATAATATTAAAAATTAAAGGGGGTAAAATAAAATATTCTCACTGAGATGCCTTAACGCTGCTATCTCCCATTTATAAGGCCGAAATCTTGCTCGGCGTATACAACAATGTTTTTCAAGTGATAGCAAAAGAGGATTATTGGCATGCGTATAAAAGAGAAGTAGTTTGGCATAACGACAGAGTGCGAAGAAAGAAGAAAGGTCACCCAAACAGCGTGCGTATTAGAACCGAAATGGATGCAGCTGACAAAATGGAAAGGAAATGCAGTATATGTCGTTTGGTCGGACACGATCGAAATAATTGTCTCAATCATGAAACTAGCTCCGCGGCCTAATAATTGTATGTACTCTATGTAATCTATTTTTAGTAATGAACTGAACTTTATTTATTCCTTAAACATATTTGTTACAACTAAACAAACGCAAACAAGACTAAAACAATAACACAAACAACAAATAAAAATACATAACGCAATAAAATATCTAAGATATCACAGTTGTCAAAACAATATCATATGTGCCATGCATCATAGAAATACATCATTGTCACTTTTGACTTCATCCCACCAACTTTTTAGTTTTCCTGTCACAATTGAGGTGGTTGTTCTAAGTCTCTGAATTCTTCGGATGATTTCACCATCTTCGAACTCTCCTTCTAACCAGCGAACCAAGGACCTCTTAAGATGGTTCATGAAATGGATGTTCCAAAATTTCATTTTAATCGGGGGTTTGACATCAGAGAAACAAACATACCAATCCCTTTTGAAAATCACGTCAGATGCCATGAAGAAGAAATTAGAGAGAAAGTGAGAAGAAATGTGAAAAAATGGTGGATAATGGAGGTTGTATTTATAGAAAACGCACATACACATAGGAGACACATGGGATAGCACATACATGCAATTGATACACATAGGCGCCACCTGGGGTGGAACATTACTTTATGGATGGCCTTAGGCGCCACCTAGGGTGGCGCATACATACAAAATTTGGTCATAGACGCTATCTAGGGTGGCACATGCACTATATTGATTTTCCAAACCTGGCTATTTGTAGCAACCTGCCCAAAAAATTCAGCTTTCAAGTCGCCACCTATTCTGAAGGGCGAATAGGAAACCCTACGCAGATAAGAGATTGAGGGTAAGTTATTATAATCAGGCTGAGGGAAGGTGTTAGGCACCCTCAGCCCTTTCCTAAAGGCTAATGTTCAAAGATTAGGGTTGCATGGCAGGGTTTGTAAAGAAATGTGGCAAACAGAATTATAAGGACATGATTGAGATTTTGAAGAGGGGGACTCGCCTTGTTGCCAAGTGCCTACGTACCTCCTTAGGGAGGATCAGAGTCTACGTAGTTCGGGAAGGGTTGTACGCCATTTAGAGTTGGAATTTGATTTGATATGTGTTTTTTAGAGGCTTTTTAGTTAGCCTATCGCAGTTTGTTTTGTCTTGTAATTTGAATGGATTATAGAATGATTTTTAGGGTTTGGGCGTACAACCCTGATTTGGCACAATTAACCGCAATGATCAATAGGTTTGATCATCATAGTTAAAAGATTAAGGATTTGCATTGTTACCAATTCAAATCGATTAATTCGATTATCACTAATAACAACTTATTGTATTTTATTACTTTATAAATTGGCGTTTTATATTGTTACCTCTCATAGTCGATTAATACGACTACAAATAATAACAAATTTAATTAAATAATAAGGCAAGATTAATCACCACAACCAATAAGATAGTTGCAGCCATTTAATCGAATTTAGTTTGATTTTTATTTTTTATTTAACAGCATTTTAATTAAAATTATTGTTAACCATAGCGATCAATCGGTTTAATCGGCACGAATAACAAATTAAAATTTTAATATAATTATCATGTATTTATTTTATTAAAAAAATAATCATAACATAATTAATATATGTTAAAATAAGTATTTTAATTAAAATAAACAAAATAATTAAAGTTTTATTTAATTTATTAAGGTTTCAATTCAGTGTGGCATTCATGAGGTTGTATGATATAGGTATTCATTCTGGGTGGTTAGATCTGAGGTTAGTGGGGGTTTAGTGGTTCAGATCTGAAGGCATATGGCACAGGTGCTAGGCTGGGTGCATGGGATCACATGGAAACATGTTTTTAAAAATATGAAGGAGGGAGGGCTCGAACCCACGACCCCCCACTCCCAGGCGCGCTGCACAACCAACTCAACCAAACCACACATCTGATTATTACACGCTTCCAGTCAAACAAATAAAACATGTGACCCTAAATGGAATTTTCTGCGCGCGAAATTCAAACGATCCAACCAACGGATGCCAACGCATCATCTTCTTCGCAAGTTTCCCTAAAGGCCTGTAAATTTAGCTACGAAATTGCTACGGCTTTACTCGTAGCAAATCAGAACACGAAAATAGCGATTAGGCTATACTCTCACATAAATCTTTCGCGACCCCTGCAATCGTCTCACCTAAACCACGCGAGTTCATTCATATATTCAATTAACCCTAATTTTAATCCTAATAAGAAACCCCAAATCGGAAAACCTAGAACTCAAACCGGCCTCTAATGGCAAATCATGTTTAAGGCACATAAACACCAAACAATTTATTCAGGAACGATCAGAGCAACAAGACAAACCTAAACATGCAATCAATTTCCAAAATAAATGCATGAATCATTCAGATCGACCAAGTTTTCAGAATCACCTACCTGAGTTAAACGGAGAAATTTCTGGGGGTGTTGATGCTATGCTAGTATCCAGACACGTTCAGAATCTTCCCAGGAATCTTTTGCAACCGCTGGTTCTTGTTGAAACCTCCTAGAACTCCAAAACCGAATTCAATTTTTGAAGCTCTTTTCTTGTTCTTGCTCGGGCCTCTTTTCTCCAGAAATTCGTCCCCTAGTCTCTTGGCTAGTGTTTACTACTTATAGGAGTATAGAATTAGGGTAAATCTTTGTCCAAAACCTCACTTAAATCCAATCTTCCTAATTTGAGAAATTGATTTTATTTCTTGAATAAAATCTTGCTATTTTGGTCATAATTTGTATTAACTCCCTTCTCCAATCACTATGCACGAAATTACATCATATTTGGTCATTAATTCTGATTGGAAATCAAATAAAATATAATTTTAACAAAATATTTGATTTTTAGTCTTTATTAAATCATAAAAATGAAATAAAAAACATTAATTCAAATATAATGCCAATTTTCGTGGTGAGTGGTTTTTGGGCATGCTAATAGCTTGTGGACCAAGTTTGTATGAAAATATTATGGGCCCTTTTGCAAAGTTTTTCCATTTGAACCCTCCTTTTTTCACTTTTGGTCCCTGAAAATCACCTAACTTTGATCAAGCATATCTCCTTCAATATTTGGGCTATGAAGGAGTTCTAATACTTTTTGGAAACCTCAAGAGGTCCTCTACAAGCCACTTTGGAACATATTTTTCATTTGAAGCTTTTATCTTGATCATATTCTCTTTGGGAAAAAACTGCTTTTGAAGGATGCCTGAAAATGTCCTGTAATCTTTTGCCTTGTATCTCTTAAATGAAGCATTTCTAGCCCTGGCTTGTGAGACACAAAGTTGTAGAGAATTCAATTTCCTTCAAAATAGGCTTTTGAGTGGGGAATTTCTGATGTTCCATGTGAAAGTTATGCCCAGTCAAAGTTGGGTTGACTTTCTCCTAAGAAACCCTAATTTGAACCTTTTTGTATTTGTTCATCTCTGAGTTTCTATTAATGGAATCATGATCAATTCTTGATCAAATGATGGTTATGCACCCCATACTTGATGTTTGCCCAATGATTATGGTTTGAATCATGCCTTGATTATGATTGACCTTTCAGTTTGAATCAGTTGACTTGTGAATTATCTGGATCATTTTGAATGAGCCATGTCTTTTAGATTTGGACCTGCCTTTGTTATGAGAGAAGTGTGGGAGGTAAATTTTGGGGTATGACAGCTGCCCCTATTTAATTACCTTGGATTGGGTGACAAGAGGGTGTGTAGACCTCGCGTCGTTCCGATCGAAGAGTTATTAAATACTGGAAGGCCCCTAAATTTGCCTTGAGCTTGAGTGTGGATGAAGAGAAACGCCCTGCTAACGCCTGAGTCTTACATAGCGAGGACCTTTGTTGGTTGTGTAATTGGCTTGCTATGGCCAGCAAGCCTCCGTAGTTTGTGGATCCCTCACTTACCATAGTGCTGGTAAGCTATTCGCATTTTGTGAACCTCTCACTTACCACAGTGCTGGTAAGCTACGTCGCAGTTTGTATCTCTCACTTGCCATAGTTCTGGCAAGCTACGCGCAGTTTGTATCTCTCACTTACCATAGTGCTGGTAAGCTACTCGCAGTTTATATCTCTTACTTACCATAGTGCTGATAAGCTACTCGCGGTTTTATATCTCTCACTTACCATAGTGCTGGTAAGCTACTCGCAGTTTGTATCTCTCGCTTACCATAGTGCTGGTAAGCTACTCGCAGTTTGTATTTCTCACTTACCATCGTGCTGATAAGCTACTCGCGGTTTTATATCTCTCACTTACCATAGTGCTGGTAAGCTACTCGCAGTTTGTATTTCTCACTTACCATAGTGCTGGTAAGCTACTCGCAGTTTATATCTCAATAGGATTACTTGCTATAGTTTTAGCAAGTTCACCTGTACCAACAGGGTTATCTGCAAATGTTGTTGCAGAATTCACCTGTGTGGAATTTTTGTTCCTGTAAATGCGTATGCATTATGTTTATATGTTGTGCATATGCCCCTGTTGTTTGTATAATGCGTATGTAATGAATGCTTACACATGTGTATGTATATTGATGAATGTATGTATTAATGTATATATGATACCCCTACAATTATCATTCATCTCCTTATCACCCATTGCTTTTGTTTAACCCCTTTTTCTTTTGAATTGTTTGTGACTTTCTGGCTCAGTCTGATTAATCCATTGATACCATCCTTTGAAATGTTATTCGGCTAGGTTTTTTTTTTTTTTTTAAGTGATCGCATCACGGGGCGTTTGTAGCCTTCCGGAGATTTCACAGTTTTATTCTATTGCTTTTGCGTTGAAAGTTTGCAAGTTTCTCATGTTAAATCCATGTTAGGGTTTATAAAAATAAATTATCCTTTGCAGATGGTACTGAAATTAGAAATGAAGCATAGTATGCAAAAAGGAAATTTTATTGATATTGCCTTGAATTGGCGAGTGTACAGAAATGCGAAGAAAGAAAAAATGACAAATAGAAATGATATTAACACTGCCGTTGCTCTTTTTTTGTTATCGAGGGCCCCAATAATCCTTCGACTTTGGAAGTAGATGATTGCACGACCTCTCATCCTTCGTAGTTTGCCTTCGCCTTATGTCCGGTAATCCTGCTTTTGCTAGGCATAGTACTTCTTGACCGCGTCTGAGTTGATTGGGTGCGGTAGCTCATCCCCATCCATTGTAGTGAGGACTAATGCCCCTCCTGAGAACACCGTTTTTACAATGTATGGACCTTCGTAGTTAGGTGTCCACTTTCCACGGGCGTCGAGTCGAGGTAACAATATCTTCTTGAGGACAATGTCACCTTCCGATTCTTCTAACTTTGTGTCAGCTATGACTCTTAGTGACGGGATCTCCACTTCGATTGGGAGGACAGCTTCCATACCGTAGACTAGGGAGAAAGGAGTTGCCCCTGTAGATGTACGCACCGAGGTTCTGTAACCGTGTAAGGCGAATGGGAGCATTTTGTGCCAATCCTTGTACGTTTTCACCATCTTTTGTACTATCTTTTTGATATTCTTATTTGCAGCTTCGACAGCGCCGTTCATCTTAGGCCTGTATGGTGAAGAATTGTGGTGTTCGATCTTGAACTCCTCGCACAGCTCCCTCATCATGTTATTGTTCAGATTCGACCCATTATCGGTGATAATCCTACTCGGAACCCCATACCGACATATGATATTATGCTTGATGAACCGAGTGACTACTTGTCTCGTCACGTTGGTGTATGAGGCAGCTTCGACCCATTTGGTGAAGTAGTCTATGGCAACCAATATAAATCGGTGTCCATTCGAAGCTTTAGGTTCTATCATCCCTATCATGTCGATTCCCCACATTGCAAATGGCCATGGTGAACTCAGAACGTTCAACGGGTTTGGTGGTACGTGTACTTTGTCAGCGTAGATCTGGCACTTGTGACAGGTCCTTGCATATTGGAAACAGTCGGCCTCCATCGTTAACCAATAATACCCTGCTCGCAGTATCTTTCTAGCCATTGAGTGTCCGTTTGCATGGGTCCCAAAGGTTCCTTCATGTACCTCCCTGATAATTTCCTTGGCCTCGTTTTTATCTACACATCTCAACAACACTGAGTCATAGTTCCTTTTGTATAAGATGCTTCCGCTTAAGAAGAACTTGGATGCAAGTCTTCTCAGTGTCTTTTTATCAATTGTTGAGGCATTCTCCGGGTATTCCTGTTTTTCCAGATACATTTTTATGTCATGGTACCATGGTCTGTTGTCGGAATGTTCCCCAATCGCAAGGCAATAGGCAGGTTCGTCGAAGTGTCTAACAGTTATCCGTGGTTCATGGTTTGGCCAGGTCACCTTGAACATAGAGGAGAGCGTTGCTAGTGCATCGGCTATTTGATTTTCTTCCCTCGGGATATGAGTAAAAGTGATAGTATCAAATTCAGCCGTCAACTCCAGTATAAGGTCTCGGTATGGGATTAGTTTTGCATCTCGAGTGTCCCATTCTTTGTTGACTTGATGGATTACCAATGCTGAGTCTCCGTATACATCAAGGAGCTTGATCCTTAGGTCGATTGCAGCTTCTAACCCCAATATGCATGCTTCGTATTCTGCAATGTTGTTGGTGCAGTCGAAACATAGTCTCGCAGTGAAGGGTAAGTGCCGGTCATCGGGGGATGTCAATACCGCCCCTATGCCATGTCCTAGTGCATTTGAGGCACCGTCGAACATGAGTTTCCATACCAAACCTGGTTCGGGTCCCTCGTCGGGTCCTGGTATTTCATAGTCTCTTACTAGCATAATATCCTCATCAGGGAAGTCGAACTTCATAGATTGGTATTCTTCGAGGGGTTGGTGAGCAAGATGTTCTGCCAATACACTCCCTTTTATTGCTTTTTGAGTTACGTACTGTATGTCGTATTCAGACAACAACATTTGCCACCTTGCAATTCTACCCGTGAGCGCCTGTTTTTCGAACACGTATTTTAAAGGATCCATTCTCGATATTAGCCATGTGGAATGATTCAGCATATATTGCCTTAGACGTTTGGAGGCCCATGCTAGGGCACAACATGTCTTTTCCAATGGTGAATACCGAGATTCGCAATCCGTGAATTTCTTACTGAGGTAGTAGATAGCGTGTTCTTTCCTGCCTGTTTCATCTTGTTGCCCCAGTACACACCCCATAGACCTTTCGAGTACTGTGAGGTACATGATCAGCGGTCTTCCGGGTACGGGAGGTAAAAGTATCGGTGGTTCTTGTAAGTAGTTCTTTATAGTTTCGAAGGCTACTTGACAATCATCATTCCACTTGATGGGTTGATCCTTCCTGAGTAGTTTGAATATAGGCTCGCATGTAGCTGTTAGGTGTGAAATGAACCTTGAGATGTAATTCAATCGACCCAGGAAACCTCGTACCCCTTTTTCTGTTTTTGGAACGGGCATCGCTTGTATGGCTTTTACCTTATCAGGATCAACCTCTATAACTCGTTGGCTTACAATGAATCCCAACAGCTTTCCCGATCTTACACCAAATGTGCACTTATTCGGGTTCAACCTCAACTTGTACTTCTTCAGGCGTTCAAACAGCTTATGTAGATTTGTAATATGCTCTTCCTCTGTGCCGGATTTGGCAATCATATCATCTACATATACTTCGACCTCTTTGTGAATCATATCATGAAATAGTGTGACCATGGCCCTTTGGTATGTTGCCCCTGCGTTTCTCAACCTGAAAGGCATTACCTTGTAACAAAAAGTGCCCCAAGATGTCATGAAGGTTGTTTTCTCCATATCTTCGGGCGCCATCTTGATCTGATTATACCCGGAGAAACCATCCATGAAAGAGAACACTGAAGCTTGTGCCGTATTATCCACCAAGATATCTATATGTGGTAGTGGGAAATCATCTTTTGGACTCGCTTTATTTAGATCCCTGTAATCTACACACATGCGCACTTTCCCGTCTTTCTTAGGAACTGGCACTATGTTTGCAATCCATGGTGGGTAGTTAACCACAGCAAGAAACCCGGCGTCGAACTGTTTGAGCACCTCTTCCCTGATCTTACTATCCATATCTGGTCGAACCCTTCTGCGCTCTTGCCTGACTGGCGCACATCCTTCTTTGAGAGGTAACCTGTGTACCACGATGTCTGTATCCAACCCCGGCATGTCACGATATGACCAAGCAAAAATCTCTGCATACTCGTGGAGGAGCTTGATTAGTGTTGCTTTTACGTCCTTATCTAGCGTTGCCCCGATCTTAATGTTCTTGGGTTCTTCATCTGTTCCCAAGTTTATGATTTCAATAGCCTCTTGTGGAGGGAGCATGCTCTTGGATTCCTCATCCACTAACCTTGACAACTCTTCCGGAAGTTCATCGTCTTCCTCATCCCCTTCTTCAACCTGATTAGCGAGAGCCTCGAGTTTGTATAGAGTCTCAGCAGTATTATTATCGGTGGTGTTAGAAGGTGATCTGCACATGTTTTATGTTTTGTTTTCTTTTAGTATGCAGATGTGAACGTGCTTTGTTTGTGTAAGAAATTTATTTGTCATTTTCAGAAATGGACAAGGAATAAATGCAAGAAAAGACAATACTTTCAATACCAAAATGCAAAGACAATTTTATTAATAAACTTCGAACTTGAAAGTAAATGGGGCCCTTACAAACTAGCTCTATGCTTCGGGCGAGGCATGAGCGTTATTGTTTTTCTTTATTTAAAAAGGGAAATAAAACACACAAAAGCAAATTACTTTGAAATGAAAACTATCTCCGGTATCTCCAGGCTTGTCCAATTCTGAAGCTGTTCTCCTGGCCTGATTTCTCGAATGAAATTGGACGTCCCTTCTCGAGAATCCTGGTTGGACACCATAGCCACATGTTCATACCCGCCAGTCACAAAAGTTTGCATTATTGGGGGAAACGGTCGTTCCTCTTTCTTAACGCTTGTGACCTTGGTGGATTGGTATCCTAACCCTGAGCGGTCTTTCTTTTCTGACACCTCTGGTAGCTTGCCCCATCCTTTGGTATCTGTGTCTTGTAGATCCTTCCATGATGTCACCGCCCTTCTTATCTTCTCCACTGGTAGTGTGATAGCGGTTGCAATTTCTAAAGCTTGAAATGCGGTACCCAATGCTTCGTCTCCAGCCTCAATATATCTGTATGTGTTTAGATTGCTGACAAATATATCCTCTTCTCCATTAATAGTCACTATGGAATTCCCATTCACAAACTTTAATTTCTGATGGAGGGTGGAGGTGACTGCCCCAGCTGCGTGGATCCAAGGACGTCCTAGTAGGCAGGTATAAGCTGGCTCAATTTCCATCACTTGGAAATTGATGCAGAAGGTATGAGGACCAATCACAACCGGTAAATCCACTTCTCCTAATACTGGGCTCTGTGATCCATCAAATGCTTTTACCACCAGACGACTTGGTCTAACTACCAATCCTTCTAAGGCTATCTTGTCAAGTGTCGCTTTTGGCATCACATTTAGAGATGATCCCGTGTCAATCAAAACTCTAGCCAGATGGGCCTTCCCACACTGCATGGAGATATGCAAGGCTTTGTTGTGTGACCTTCCTTGTAGGGGCAGCTCATTGTCACTGAAGCCCAGGCATGCCCCAGCAGTTAGATTTGCTACCATTCCGTCAAACTGGTTAACTGTAATGTCCTTGGTAACATGGGCAGCGTTTAAGATCTTCATCAGAGCATCTCGATGTTTCTCAGAATGTATCAACAGTGACAAGAGCGATATCTTAGAGGGTGTCTGCTGCAATTGATCCACCACTCTATAATCACTCTTCTTAATCAGAGCGAGAAACTCCTCAGCATCCTTGTTAGAAGTTTCTTTATCCTTAGGTTCAGACTCGTCACTTGGTCTCATGACTACTTGTTCTTCAGATTGCGTCAGGTTTTCACTAGACTTTGGTTGTACTTGCGCAGTTTTGAATATGCGCCCACTACGGGTCATGCCCCCAGGTCCAACAATGCTTGACACTGCAGTATTGGTATCGGCCTCGTATTCCCATGGTACTGCTTTCATCTTTTCCAAAGGGTATGGTCCTCTGATTGGGATGATCCTAGTGTGCTCTTGTACAGGTATTACCACTGGTGGTCTAGAGCATGGGATGATTAATGGTTTCCTTGCCCCTTGTGTGGGTATCATTAAAGGTTCGTTTCTTTCAACCATTGCCACATATTCCTCTTCAGGGTGTTCTTCCAACTGGATCAGCCCTTGATCCATGAGTCTTTGCAGAGTGTCTTTAAAAGCCTCGTTGTGTTCTTGGATAAACCCCTTTATAAGAAGATACCTCTTAAGTGCATCTATGGGGGAGTTCCGTTGTTGAACCAACTCTTGCTCATTGACAACTTCTATTGCATTGACTGCGCCTTCATGGTGTGGCATCGGGTTCGTCTTCACATTGGGTTTGTCAAAGGCGATTGCCCCTGATTCAATTAAATTCTGAACAATGTGGCTGAAGGCCCAACATTTCTCCAGGGTGTGTCCGGGAGAATTGGCGTGAAATTCACACCTTTCATTCGGTTTGTAGTTGGGCATGTGCTTGCCTGGAGGAGGAGGTGGCAGTGGCCTAACTTCTACCAAGGATTCATTTACTAAATGTTTCAGAATTTCTTTCTTGGAAGTGGGTAGCGGATCGAATCTCCTTGGTCCTTCCTGAAACCGGTTTTGTCGTGGTGGGTATGTCATAGGAGGTCTAGTTTCCTGATGGCCTACAGCATTAGTTTCTCCTTCCTTCTTTTTTGTGAAGTTGGGGGTAGGCCTCTTCGCCTGATAGGATCCAGATGATGCCCCTTGTATCTTCCCATTCTTGATCCCATTCTCAATCCTTTCACCAATGACTACCAAGTCTGAAAATCCTGACGACACGCTTCCAACCATCTTATCATAATATGGCCCTTGTAGTGTAGCCATAAACATATCTACCAGTTCTTTTTCCAACAAGGGAGGTTGGACTCGGGAAGCCATCTCTCTCCACCTCTGAGCATATTCTTTAAATGATTCTTCCTTTTTTTGCGACAGATTTTGGAGTTGCATCCGATTGGGTGCCATATCCAAATTGTACTTGTATTGCTTAAGGAAGGTATTGGCAAGGTCGGTCCAGCTTCGGATATTGGTCTTTTCCAGTTGCATGTACCAGTCCACTGATGCTCCACTTAAACTATCCTGGAAGAAGTGTATCATTAATTTCTGATCATGAGCATAAGCAGCCATCTTTCGCACATACATGCGCAAGTGGTTCCTTGGACATGTGAGTCCCTTGTATTTTTCAAAGTTCGGAACTTTGAATTTGTGTGGAATTGTTAGATCTGGGACCAAGCTCATCTCAAAAGTATCCACGTCAAAAGCATCATACCCTTCCACGGCCTTCAGTCTCTCTTCCAGTGCCTTGATTTGTCCACTGTCCTTAGAATCCTCTCCGGAATTAGTGGAGTTCAGCTTTGATTGGGGAACTTGGTTTGTGTCATTGGTGTCCCCATATTGCAGGTCCAGATATTCTTCATCCCTAAGCGGATTGTTGATAGGGATGCGAACTGTGCGAGACGTCCCTTCTTTCTGAGCAGTGGGAATAAACCCTTCTCGAGAAGCCTCTCCCTCTTCATGGGTCGTAGTGACCTTTTTAGATGCGTGAGCATTTTTTTTGTGAGGGTCGTGGCCTCGTACATACCCTAACAATGGGTTGCCATCCTGAGGTATCTCCTCATACTGATCCTGAACCTCCTTAGCCTTGTCTTGCTTATCTTTGAGGTCTTTCATGAAGCTCAGCATTTGGGCCATTCCTCCCTTGAGGTCTTCAACAGTACCTTTCAGCTGGGTCATTTCCTCACGAAGGGCGGCTTGGTTCTGTTCCAATTGTTCCATTGCTTTCTTCTTCTGAGCTCTGGTCTTGATTTGTGGTTGAGTTGCAATGGTGTGACTGGAGATGAGGATAGTTTTTTGCTTTAATGTTTTGAAAAATAAATATGATATGCATGTTATGAATGATATGGTTATGCAATGTTTATGTCTTATCCACACTATTATAATACACATATATATTTATATATTATTTTTATTCTTCTCTTTTTCTTTTATATATACATGTACATTTTTCCTTTTTTTTTTTTTTGCGCATATGTATTATGTATATATATTTTTTTACATATGTATTTATTAATTTTTTTTATATATATTTTTTTTTGTACATGTATATACACATATGTTTTTTTTTTAGAGAGGTAAACAAGGTTGGTGAATTTTTATAGAAACGATGAGTAACGAAAAAAAGGAAACACACTTTATTGAAAGGAAATACTAAAAAAACTCCATTGTTGGTTTACAAGAAGGAAAAGGAAACTGAAATTAAAATGCTCAAAATAAATTAAATTAAAAGTACTTGAAATAAAAGCAACAAGGAAATAACATAAAGCTAAGAACGCCTTTGGATGTCTTCTTTGAACTTGTCCACCATGTTCCTACAAAGCTCCATAAACTCTTTGACGACTTTCGGAAGGATGATGGGAGATGATTCTGCTTTTTCCAAACTCTTTGGAATATCTTGAATTAAATCATTACACAGGAAGACTAGCTTATCATAATCATCGCGACATTTCTCATAGTCTTCAAGCATCTTAGGAACCATGCTCACATGCTCGTAAGCTGTAGAAACAATTGTGTATTGTCTTTTCCAATAGTCTCTTTCGTTCAAGGCTGCCTCGTGTATCTCTTTTTCTCTCATGAACACTTCCCGAAGTGATACCATAGCTTGAAATGCTCTTTCGTACTCACCAGTGCGCTGTAAAAGTTTTTCTTCCGTGGTTAATCTTCTTGCGTGCTCTTGTTGTCCAACATTGAGGGCTTCTTGAAGATCATATTTGAGGTTCCTTATTTCATCCTCTTGATCTTTAGTCCTATCAGTTAATTCAAAGATTACAGCTTCCAGATTTTTCTCAGATTCTGCTTTGTCATGGG
Organism: Vicia villosa; assembly: GCF_029867415.1. NCBI lineage: Eukaryota > Viridiplantae > Streptophyta > Magnoliopsida > Fabales > Fabaceae > Vicia > Vicia villosa. The sequence goes on along the minus strand of NC_081185.1, from coordinate 147,405,206 downwards.
AAGCCTTCTCATAACGCCTTCTCCACCTTGCAATTTCCGTATTAGCTTGCTCCAACCTCTCATCATGAGCCTCTAAATTAAAGTTAGCACTTAAATACCCTTCAGTTGCACGCTTTCTTTTACTTCTTTGCCTATCATTTTCTTCTTTCATCGCTTGGAATTCTTGATTTTTCTCTTTAAGGTCAAAGCGTAGTTGGCTCCTTTCATTAGTAAGCTGATGCAAATCAAGCTCTAATTTCTCTTTCTCCTTTCGGGACGCCTCTAGGGCAGCCCTAATTCCTTCTATCTCTTCGATGGATAAAGGAATTGGATCAGGAGAATCAGGCTTGTAGGCGGGATCCACAACAAAAGGAAGCAATATTTTCTTAACTCTTTCTTGAACCCATGTGGTGTAAGGTTCTTTTGCAATCGCATTCTTTGGCCCAAAATCTCTTCTATGAACACTACTCCAAGCTTGAATTACCTTCTTCCATGTCCTTGGCTCACCTTTCCCATTATCATGCAAAATCAATTCTTTTGTACGTTGCTCGGAAGGTTCTTTATCCATGGAATGACCCAATTGACGTAGTGCTAAATTAGGATTATAATTAATACAACCAAGAGTTCCTATCAATGGCACATTGTTGAATTCTCCGCATTTGTAAATGATCTTATCTGAATTTAATTTTCTTGCATACCATAGAATAGAGTCCGCTTTAAGAGCCCTTAATTTTTGAGACCAATCGTTCCTAGTTAATTCTTTGATAAAGCAACTAGCTTTGTAGAGATGGGAAGTCAACCAAGAATAAAGCAAATGAACGCAACAAACTAGCACTCCTCTCTTTCTTTCATACCTCATATGAATAGCATAGTAAATGTTAGCGAGGATAGTCGGAGTTGGATCTTTGTCAAAAAGCCTAAAAGAAGTAAAAGCATGAATAGCGGTAGGATCAACATAGTCAATATTCTTTGGCAATAAAACAACACCAAAAACCAAGAGAGCTAACACATGTCCACAAATGTCCCATTGTTTCTTTTGAGCCAACATTAATGCTTGACTTTCTAAATAGGATCTTTTGAACCCATGCACTTCTCCTTCAGTTTTATAATGAGCTTTTAATTCTGCAGCGGACATTCCCAAAGCTTTCTCTAAATCTGAAAAGTCAACTTCTTTACCCACACCAGTATAGAATTCTTTTTTTATTTTTGAGAAACCCAACATAGCATCCATCTCTTCTATGGTAGGTGCTAACTGAAAGTCTTGGAAGGTAAAGCATCTCAAAGGCGGATCATAGAATTGTACCAAAGCAGTGATAGCTTCTTCTTGCACTTTTACCCTTAGCAAATCCAAGATATTACCATAGCGAATCTCAAACCTATCCAAAGCGCCTGATGGCAATTTTTCTTTGATGATCTTCAATTTCTTGATGTCTGGAGTAGAAACAGTAAAGTGGACAATTGTCTTCTTCGTACTCATCCTTCCTACATATTCACCACCAACATACATTTTACGAAAAAATAAAATATACATATATGTGTATTATTATGTTTTTTTTTTGTGGATAAGATATGATGAGAATGCAAATGGTTAGATGATGCATGCAAACACACAACGGCAAACAAAACATAATAAAAATAATGCAAACATAGAAAAACAAAACAACAAAAAACAAACAATTATCATGAAAATTCAAGAAACCCAGGTTCATAGGTTCGACGTAGGGGGCTCTCGGGAGCCAACCTTTATATGGGGGGTCTAAAAGGTCTCATGGGGTCGTTCGTAGCCTCCGAGACTTTTCGTCTCTTCGGATTTTGGAACAACTCATTTTATCCATGAGGTTCGAATTTTTGGGTAGGTTCCCGGAGAGATCAGCTAAGTATCCAGTCCAGCCCTCCACAAAGTCTAGCTTCGTTTCGGACCTTTCCAAATACCTAACCCACTCCGAGTGGAGTTATCAGTGAGATTCGTAAGGCGATTCATGTCCCCTTTTGGTCTCAAAGTTAACTCCCACATTTAAGGTTTAACCGACATAAAAATAGAGCAAAAATATAATAATAAAAGCAGATATTTTCAGGCAGATAAAAAACATAAAACAAATAAACAAACAGATAATTTAATGTTTATTAAAAAAATAAACCTCCCCCAAACCCTAAATGTGGCAATTTGCCAACCCTAAAATGCGCCACAAACCCTAAACCACAAACCACGAACCATAAACCTAAACCCACTCAAGCCTTAGGAGCATAATAATTCACTAAAAGTGTGTCCCAGCAGAGTCGCCAGCTGTAGCAACCTGCCCAAAAAATTCAGCTTTCGAGTCGCCACCTATTCTGAAGGGCGAATAGGAAACCCTACGCAGATAAGAGATTGAGGGTAAGTTATTATAATCAGGCTGAGGGAAGGTGTTAGGCACCCTCAGCCCTTTCCTAAAGGCTAATGTTCAAAGATTAGGGTTGCATGGCAGGGTTTGTAAAGAAATGTGGCAAACAGAATTATAAGGACATGATTGAGATTTTGAAGAGGGGGACTCGCCTTGTTGCCAAGTGCCTACGTACCTCCTTAGGGAGGATCAGAGTCTACGTAGTTCGGGAAGGGTTGTACGCCATTTAGAGTTGGAATTTGATTTGATATGTGTTTTTTAGAGGCTTTTTAGTTAGCCTATCGCAGTTTGTTTTGTCTTGTAATTTGAATGGATTATAGAATGATTTTTAGGGTTTGGGCGTACAACCCTGATTTGGCACAATTAACCGCAATGATCAATAGGTTTGATCATCATAGTTAAAAGATTAAGGATTTGCATTGTTACCAATTCAAATCGATTAATTCGATTATCACTAATAACAACTTATTGTATTTTATTACTTTATAAATTGGCGTTTTATATTGTTACCTCTCATAGTCGATTAATACGACTACAAATAATAACAAATTTAATTAAATAATAAGGCAAGATTAATCACCACAACCAATAAGATAGTTGCAGCCATTTAATCGAATTTAGTTTGATTTTTATTTTTTATTTAACAGCATTTTAATTAAAATTATTGTTAACCATAGCGATCAATCGGTTTAATCGGCACGAATAACAAATTAAAATTTTAATATAATTATCATGTATTTATTTTATTAAAAAAATAATCATAACATAATTAATATATGTTAAAATAAGTATTTTAATTAAAATAAACAAAATAATTAAAGTTTTATTTAATTTATTAAGGTTTCAATTCAGTGTGGCATTCATGAGGTTGTATGATATAGGTATTCATTCTGGGTGGTTAGATCTGAGGTTAGTGGGGGTTTAGTGGTTCAGATCTGAAGGCATATGGCACAGGTGCTAGGCTGGGTGCATGGGATCACATGGAAACATGTTTTTAAAAATATGAAGGAGGGAGGGCTCGAACCCACGACCCCCCACTCCCAGGCGCGCTGCACAACCAACTCAACCAAACCACACATCTGATTATTACACGCTTCCAGTCAAACAAATAAAACATGTGACCCTAAATGGAATTTTCTGCGCGCGAAATTCAAACGATCCAACCAACGGATGCCAACGCATCATCTTCTTCGCAAGTTTCCCTAAAGGCCTGTAAATTTAGCTACGAAATTGCTACGGCTTTACTCGTAGCAAATCAGAACACGAAAATAGCGATTAGGCTATACTCTCACATAAATCTTTCGCGACCCCTGCAATCGTCTCACCTAAACCACGCGAGTTCATTCATATATTCAATTAACCCTAATTTTAATCCTAATAAGAAACCCCAAATCGGAAAACCTAGAACTCAAACCGGCCTCTAATGGCAAATCATGTTTAAGGCACATAAACACCAAACAATTTATTCAGGAACGATCAGAGCAACAAGACAAACCTAAACATGCAATCAATTTCCAAAATAAATGCATGAATCATTCAGATCGACCAAGTTTTCAGAATCACCTACCTGAGTTAAACGGAGAAATTTCTGGGGGTGTTGATGCTATGCTAGTATCCAGACACGTTCAGAATCTTCCCAGGAATCTTTTGCAACCGCTGGTTCTTGTTGAAACCTCCTAGAACTCCAAAACCGAATTCAATTTTTGAAGCTCTTTTCTTGTTCTTGCTCGGGCCTCTTTTCTCCAGAAATTCGTCCCCTAGTCTCTTGGCTAGTGTTTACTACTTATAGGAGTATAGAATTAGGGTAAATCTTTGTCCAAAACCTCACTTAAATCCAATCTTCCTAATTTGAGAAATTGATTTTATTTCTTGAATAAAATCTTGCTATTTTGGTCATAATTTGTATTAACTCCCTTCTCCAATCACTATGCACGAAATTACATCATATTTGGTCATTAATTCTGATTGGAAATCAAATAAAATATAATTTTAACAAAATATTTGATTTTTAGTCTTTATTAAATCATAAAAATGAAATAAAAAACATTAATTCAAATATAATGCCAATTTTCGTGGTGAGTGGTTTTTGGGCATGCTAATAGCTTGTGGACCAAGTTTGTATGAAAATATTATGGGCCCTTTTGCAAAGTTTTTCCATTTGAACCCTCCTTTTTTCACTTTTGGTCCCTGAAAATCACCTAACTTTGATCAAGCATATCTCCTTCAATATTTGGGCTATGAAGGAGTTCTAATACTTTTTGGAAACCTCAAGAGGTCCTCTACAAGCCACTTTGGAACATATTTTTCATTTGAAGCTTTTATCTTGATCATATTCTCTTTGGGAAAAAACTGCTTTTGAAGGATGCCTGAAAATGTCCTGTAATCTTTTGCCTTGTATCTCTTAAATGAAGCATTTCTAGCCCTGGCTTGTGAGACACAAAGTTGTAGAGAATTCAATTTCCTTCAAAATAGGCTTTTGAGTGGGGAATTTCTGATGTTCCATGTGAAAGTTATGCCCAGTCAAAGTTGGGTTGACTTTCTCCTAAGAAACCCTAATTTGAACCTTTTTGTATTTGTTCATCTCTGAGTTTCTATTAATGGAATCATGATCAATTCTTGATCAAATGATGGTTATGCACCCCATACTTGATGTTTGCCCAATGATTATGGTTTGAATCATGCCTTGATTATGATTGACCTTTCAGTTTGAATCAGTTGACTTGTGAATTATCTGGATCATTTTGAATGAGCCATGTCTTTGAGATTTGGACCTGCCTTTGTTATGAGAGAAGTGTGGGAGGTAAATTTTGGGGTATGGCACTATTCACGTAAATAGTTTGAAAAGTTGGTTGTTGGTGTAACTAATTTGAAAAAGTTGGTTATTGCTAAAAAAATCGTTTTTCAATGTAATTTAAATTGAATTGATGTCTTTTCAAACATTATAAAAGTTTTGTCAAAAAAGTTTATACTACTCCTTCTCTAACTTATTATTTGTTACTTGTCTGTCGTTTCTAAAAATTTATTTATTATTATTTAATTTTAAATATAATATTGTTCTGGACAGTTTGTTTGTAAGGTCTTAGATGAAAAGCTCATATGCGAGAGCGAAGGAAGCGAGTGCGAGTGACAAATGATCCTCCATTTTCATTTAAAGTAGATAATTTCACTCTCATATTTATCATCTACCGTCAAGATTAATCAGGCGGTTATCTGCATAGTATGTCACGTATCTCGTAGACAGTTTGAATCTCTCTCAATATATAAGGAAAAAACATGTTATTTTCAGGTATTCAAATTCATTCCCCGCTCCCTTCACTTTTGTTCTCTCACTGACTTGATCATCGTTGGTGTGCTAATCTTGCAGGTCCACCCCACGCTGTCGAATCTGAGGTCTAGTACACCTTTTCGAGATCCAATTCACTATTTCACCAACAATTCTAGTTTTAGATCGAAACAGTGACGCCATTTGTGGGGATTGGCCTTTAATTCCCTTGAATTTCTATAAAGAACTACTTTTTTTCCATCGAATATCTAAATCTGTGATCTTCGTCTCCCGAATCATCGATCTTTTCTCTCGAGAACCTGATATCAACTCTTTAAAACTATAGCAACATCAAGAAACACTCGATCTACAAAAGTTGTCGCAACTATCGCTGCCACCAAAGCTTAATCGCTCCCTCTAGGAGTTGAAGATCCAATCCTCGTGACTACTCTTTCTGGTTCAGGACCACAAGATCTGGCCCCCTCAAGAATCCTCCAAGGAACAATCTAAGGCGAGTCATCATATTTGCATCTCTTACAAACCCTAACGCTTGGACAAAAGGTGCTTCCCGACCTTCAAAATTGCAAGCTAGTCTAGGCGTGAAAGAAACAGTTGATTTGTTAAACAACGTGTATAACTTGGTCCATCAAGAAAATTCTCAAGTCTGGCTCAGGACCGCAAGATTTGGCTCCCTCGAGAATCCTCCAAGGAACAATCCAAGGCGAGTCATCATATTTGCATCTCTTACAAACCCTAACGCTTGGACAAAAGGTGCTTCCCGACCTTCAAAATTGCAAGCTAGTCTAGGCGTGCAAGGAACAGTTGATTTGTTAAATAACATGTATAACTTAGTCCATCAAGAAAATTCTCAAGTCCTGGTTGATACAATATTGAGAATTGAATAAAATTTGTGATTTACTCATCCAAGAAACACCACAGTTATGGGAGCATCCTCGCAAGGCCAACTGACTATCGTTCTACAGTTGATTTGGCTAGAACAATCACACCACACAAAGAGGTTCCATAGTCCCCATGCATACATCAGAGCGAGAGGCACAAATATCCTTCATGTAATTTCAAGGGAAAAGTGGGAATCACGTCCCAACTGAGGTTCACAATCCCCCTAGAAGGAAAAGGGTCGAAGCAATCATTCCAACTCTGAAGAGAAAAAGGAACCCACTCTCAACTTATATCCTTGACAGCAGAGTGCCAACATCCCTAGAGAAGCCTCTGAAGTCGTTTAACTACGACTAAACCGGGGATCCCAGTGAGCACGTGGATAATGGGCTAGACTACTATCAATATGAAGGGGTTGTAAAGTAAAAACTCTTTGCACTAACCCTTACTGGAGCGAGCTGCCATGACATGGTACAAACCCCTTCTAGACATGAGCATCAATTTGTGTAAAGACACGTGTGACACCTTTACTGCTTAGTTCACCGCTCCCAAAAGGCAAACAACAACCATAGTAGTCCTCGGCACAATCATGCAAGAAAAGAAGGAGACCATCGCAAAGGTGGTTTTAGCCGTAGGAGGCATGGGCGAGGGATTCCCCTACCTATGGTCGGTGTTGTTGTGCTGACTACAAGAGGAATTCTGCGTACAGGGTCCCTTGTCAGTCTGGCCCCGATTAAGCTTCCTGTTTTGACCCAGATGGAAGTTCGAGATTCTATGGAATGGGTCGTGGTGGAAATTTATCTACGATCAACGTCGTTTGTAATCAGAGAGTCGTGTCACCAATCCTTTTTTTGGGTGCCTCATGGGGAAGGGTTGTGCTCCAGACTTTGAATGCTTTAACAAAACTTAGGAAAGCATAGTCCCGGTGTATGCTTAACACCAAGCACAGATGCATTACCATCTTCACTTCTAGCCCATCATGTATGCAAAACGGCTAGAGAGTTTCGATCTTAAATTTTTTAGGAGGACTACACATATTTTTCAGGCAAGGTCGAGGTTTTTTATAAAGAGTAGTTGGTCGAACTAGCATACCAAACTCGTTGGACTTCAGTCTTTTTGGCTTTTGGTGCCGCCAAAAAGGGAGATGCTTTCTTGCTCGACCATCCTTAGAAGGAAAATGAAGTGCTTCAAGAACACGCCAGTGCTCTTAAAATTAAGAAGGATAGATACCTAGATGGGCTTAAAAGGGAGGTCACCTTGTTGTCAAAAAAAGGGGATTAATGCAAAGACTTTCGGGTACCCTGACTTGTTTATCGTGAAGGTGCAGTCACTTGTTCAAGGGATGAACACGAAGGATGAAGCTCTAACGAGTTCTTGAACGACCATACCAAGACCTAGGATGCTCTTGCTGAAGTGAACCATGCATTGGATTCATCCAGTAAGAGGGTGAAGGAGTTGGATTTTTCATTGAGCAAGTCTCAGGAAGGTTAGAAGAATGATGAAGACGATCTTCCGAAGATGCTTCTTGAAAAGCTTGTCTTATTTAAAGAGTATGCAAGTAGGTGGAAGATAGTTTCTCTATCATGATATTATCTTTTGAAAATGCATTGTAGAAGGTGGAATACTTTCGTCCTAGGATGTATATTTGTCGAGAACAAATATGTCTCGATTAAGAAATGGTGAATGGGAAGTCGGTCTTTGTTGAAAATGAGCCAAATTCGTTGCATATATATATATATATATATATATATATATATATATATATATATATATATATATATATATATATATATAATGTAGGATTCTCTTACCCAATGTAACTTTGTTTGATAAATAAATTTCATGGTCCCTGCTTGAGGGTATATATCTTACTTCATTTACTTATAGTTGTTTTTTACCTGTTATATCATTGTTTTGAGCTTTGAGGTCACTTCTATGGAAATAACTCATTTGTGAGGTAGTGCTCGATGATTTCTTGGACGTCTATGAGGATTGTTTTTGACCAAGGGTATTTTCCTTTTCCCTTTCCCCAAGTTATGACATAGTTTGAGGATGACATATTGCAGACTCACCACTTATGCTCTGATTTGAAAACTCACGAACCACATGTTCTCAAAAAAATTTAAAAGAGTTTTGAATCTTTTTAAAACACTTGCAAACTATTTCTTTAATCTTCTACCACATTCTTTCTCCATTGTTGCATGGATCTAAATCTCATCTATGAAGATTCATGATTGTTGAGGAGATTCGTTTTTGAATTTAATATTCCTTTAAAGATTTGTTTAGGATTCCAGAGGTTCGCAAAAGTGTGTGATGTTGTGATTGGTTTTGAAGATTCCATTAGAAAATAAGCAGGTTCTTCTCTCTAGGTTGACCTTTGTAATGTTGTGTTAAAGCCTACAAACATGGTAGGAGTTTTTCTCAACCTTCGAACAAACCAATGTTCAAGATGCCGGTGGAATTGACTAAATATCGCCACAGAATAGAGACTTAGGTGCAGGTTATTAAGGCTGGAAAATTTACGAAGTGCATTCGAGTAAAGATTTCACAGAGTTCAGTTCGTGGACTGTGTACAAGTCAAAAATCCATAAAGAAAATTTTCATTTTTCAGGGTTAAAATTGGATACTCTGATTGTATGGACTCTTGTAATTTTGTTACAAATATTATTGGAAGACCAGCACATTTTCAATGGGAAACCATTAGAGATTAGAGTAGGCGCACAGTGAGGACGAAATCGTTAGAATAGTATAAACCCGGTGTACACTTCTCTCTCCCTCCCCCCCCCCCTCTCCTTTTTAATTTACCTAGAATATTGTAAGATTAGGTTGTTCTTTATTGCATTTTAGAAATTGCATGTCATTAGAATTTCCTTTGGTCGCAATTTATTGTAAAGGTGTAGGTTTTGTTAGAATGGGTACTTCGATTTTGTCTTGTTGTCAATTAGACTAAAAATTGTGGTTGTAGAATCCATTAAGTGTTGATATTTCAAAATCACACTACTTGAGTAATTTGTGAACTATTCAATACATTGTTAGTTTGTACATTTGGTTAAATTTGATTTCAATCTTGATTGTGTTTTGAGTTGTTTAAGTCTTTACGTGCCAATTCCAATTTGTAAGCATAATTGCTCTATTCGCCAAAATTGTTTCCACTACACAAATAAATTTTGTTTTTGAAACTATGATAAATAGTTTTCAAACTATTCTTCAATCGAAAGTTTTTGTGAAAGGTCTATTCACCCCCTCTAAACCATTTCTTACCCATATTCGCATCCAACAATCTTTCAATAGGTGGAATGTCCATTACACTTGATGATATCTCATGCCTGCTTCATCTTTCGATCCATAGAACATTATTAAACTACTCCAGGACCATCAGACCATAGGCATTGGACATGATGGTGACTTATTTGAAAGTTGACTTGGAAAAAACTTAATAGGAGTTAGATGGCACTAGAGGATGCCATGCAATGTTTTCGTTCTTTGTGGATTTGTATGAGCACCACCTTTTTGCAGTTGTAGATGGTGGTGATGACGATGCACGAGTTTATACCATAGAGCGTGAGCATTGAGGTCGTAACTCTTAGTTTTGATCGGCACATCCATTTTTGTGGACGAAAGGGCGATCTATGTTGATGTTATCTACCTCGGGAATTTCATTGACTTGGAGAGAATTCAGGAATATAATTGGGGGATTTCTTGTTTGGTGTACCTCTACACCTAATTAGCTTAGGGTAGTATATGGAAGACTCGACAGTTGACTAGAAACAACTATCAATTTAAGGTAATGTTTTTGCACCTTTATGATACTAACGTCTTAATACCTATGCTACAATATTATATTACTACTATTTCATTTGAACCATTTTCAGACATGGATCCACCAGTATTTTTCAAGTCTCGCCAACTATGTATATGTGGAAGACTACTATAAGACTTTGTTGCATGCGTGCCCGATCATCCCGCTCATAGGTAATCATGTGACCAAGCCGTTTCGAGTAGCTATAAACTCCATTGTGCCTGATGATATTTAACGAATGTCGAATGTCGATCACCGTAAGACACGAGCCTTAGAGGTGATAGGGTTGTACTCTAGATGACTGATTTATGGGTCTCGACTTATGTACCCCCTTCTACCTAAGCGAGTCTTGCGCCAGTTTGAGTATATCAATGTATATCAAGAGACCCCACCATTAATGCTCTTGTCATTGTCCTCCGCAATGAGATCTTTGCAACGTACTTTGATCATTTTTTGTCAAAGGATATACGTACGTTATGGCCAGCTCCTCGTTTATGAAGTATGGTATACGACTACATTCAATGATTTTATAGAATGTCACATCCTTATATGACATCAGATAAAAAGGGGATCCCCCTAGGCCAGCTCACCAAGAGATCTTAGAGAAAGAGCAAGCTAGGGCATACTATGTTGTTGATGAGTTATTGATATGTCACACTGCATTATGGCTATTGAGAAAGAGGTCATAGCTAGAGGCGAGTTTGCGGAAGGCACCCCTCAGATGGTCACTATTTATGCAGTACCAGAGGAAGAGGGGGATAGGGGCATCAGATATGCAGTAATGGAATTGTATTTTGACGTTTTAGTATTATAGTTTGTACTTGAATTGATTATGACATGGTAATATTTTGTATTTGACATTTTGACATTTATATATACATAGTAATTTTTCTATTTTGATCTTATTATTAAATGAAAATTATGTATGATTTGTTGTGGGATTGATCTAGACATGACTTATAATGTAAGTTTACTCAAAAATGACAATTTTCTTCTAACTTACCATCAAATAGTGAAAAACAATGTCAAAGAGTTAATCTAAAGATTGGAATTCTGACCTATGTCAATTTTCTTCAAAGTTACTGTCAAAGAATGGAAAAAAACAATGTCAAAGGGTTAATCCAAAGATTGGACTTCGGACCTATGAAACAAATATTGCAATTCAAACTAATTTTATGATAAAAATAGGGTGCTTTAGTCATAAGGTGATTTTATTAATACGGACGCGTCTAAATATTAAAATCGATAGTACAAAAAAAAATTTTAATGTCTGATCACTACATTGAGAAGGTATAGTAACCAGGAAGCACCACCCATAGTTAAATCAATCGATAGGGAGAATTATAAAGATACCTTGTGGAGAGATCTAAATCCGTAGGAGTGATGGTATAATTGTTGGAATACTGTATATCTTCTTTTGATCAAATAAACTGCTCAGACAAGCCATGGCACGACTCAACCTGAATTTTAGAATAATGGAAATAACTAATTTTTACAAAATAGATGTGTAATAAAAAAAATTAAAGTCTATGCGTACGAGGTGACCAAACTAATGACTAATGTGCATGGTCTATATATGCGTTTCATTAATGTTTCAAAAGTTAATTTTCTCTAGTTTAATTGTAATAGTTTATGAGAAACGGGTTTTACACCACCAAAAAAAAGCTTTTAAGAAGAGGTCCGGATTAATTACTCAACATACCTTTATGACCTCTATCTTCCTCTTTGGGGCTTTCAACTCCAGTAATCTTATCATACACATCAAGTTAGAGGATAATCAAATTAAAAGTTTCTTATTCGCACTACAAGCTTAACAACTCTTTGGGGCTTTCAACTCCAGTAATCTTATCATACACATCGAGTTAGAGGATAATCAAATAAAAAGTTTCTTATTCGCACTACAAGCTTAGCAAATGTTTAGATTTACATTCATATTACACACTTAGAATATAGGTCAAAAAAACATGGGCAGCAGGAAGTGAAATGCTTCTGAATCAAAAATCAAACATGTAATCGTATGGTAAGGTTAAGATGGCTTGCAAATATTATAATTATAATGATAATGAGCAAGCTGACGCAAAAATATTGTAATACATTACCATAATAACGTAAGAATCTGAAATATATTAAGCATGACATTTCTCAAAGTACTCATCTATGTTCAGAACCGTAAAACTAAAGAAAACAGGCCAATTTTGTCGGAAATACCAAAACTATCAAAATACATAGGTCGAAAGAAGAAATGGAAGACATAACAAGTTAAAAATGGGATCAAGATCAGGCATCTGCAATGGTCACTTCAACCTCGACACCAGGTTCAATGGTGATGGAGGTGATTTGCTTAACAACATCTGGAGAGCTGTACAGGTCAATGACTCTCTTGTGCACACGGAGTTCAAATCTATCCCAGGTGTTGGTACCTGAAACAAGAAGTAAAGTTATGAACATAATTCATTCCGTATAAAAGAACATCCATCGAACACTACACATTGATCCCTAGACTTCAAAAGTCAAATAAGCAGGTTAAGGCTTACATACAGAACGATACTACTACATAAAGAGCATATAGTTAGCACACACAACAGGTGACATAAGCGAAAATTATGATACATGACTCAAGATAAAACCAGAAAGCATAACATAATCAAGCATCAGAACCAAAATTTGGCCTACATAAACACACATGTACACGCATAAAATCAATTTCACAATAACAATATGAGGGCGACAAAGCCCTGCAGTGCACTCACATAGAAGTAAATTAATCTTGATATAATAATCAGAAAATTGAAGGATCCATTAATTCCAACCCATAACTGAGTCTTCCATAATTGTTGAAGAACATTATGATTTAAGTAATCAAAGACCATCAAAAAATGAATTACAATAAAAGACTCAAGACAATTTGCTGTTTTAAAAACCAAAATTCAAAAAACAAGAACAACCCTTTCACCCTCACTGTTAAGCCACTAAAAGTTTACATATAATTGACATCCAAAAGGTGAAACACAACCTATCATATTGGAGCAAACATTCACCACGCGTATAGATATAATTGAAAAAACAGCCCAAGCCAATAGACGGAGATACAATACACCGAAGAAGGAAGGGGCTTGCAAGAAATACAACTATACAGAAGTTGCCATATTGATATTTTTTTCGCAAACTCGCCATTGCCAATTCAGTTATATTATGTTAAATTACAATAAAAAATAGCATCTAACTTTGCATAGAGAACTTATTAAGCACATTTGGGTGGATAGCTGAATTAAGAACTTATTAAGCACTCATTTGTAAGTCATTCTAGGAGCTTATTTACATAAATTGAGTAAAATTAGGAACAAAAATGTAACCTTTATCATATTATAAAACAATCCAAAAAATATCTAAAACAACCTATTTCAATATTTCTGTTTCTAATCTATCATAATAAAATCTCTGTAAACTAAAGAAAAAAAAAGACAAAAATGAAGATAAATGAAAAAAAAATACCTTCTCCACAAGGGGACTTCCTGGTAGTGATGTGAAGGACTTTAGTGGGCATCCTAACAGGTCCCTTCACTCTAAGACGCTTATCCTTAGCACCACGAACCAAATCACCGCAAACTAATCATAACATCAGCAAAAGTGAAAGTGAGAACGTCAGTGAAGAAATAAAAAGCAACAAAATCATAAAACAAAACACGAACGGATCGAAGAAAGTACCCTTTTCGAGATTTTGGACGTGCTTGGAGGAGAGGGTGATCCTGATTTTGTGGATCTGCTCCTGGGACTCCTCCAAACCAGGCTTCGTGGGTTTAGGAGCTGCGTACGCCATTTTTGTTTGTTCGGAGTATACAAACTGAGAATGAAGATGAAATTAGGGCGCCGCAACAAATGGACAAGAGGGAACAAGGCTGGTAAGCAAGAGTTTAACAAGAAGAGACAGTTGGGTATGGGTTTTGGGTTTTAGGTTAAAAAATAGGCCCAGCCCATTAAAGTTTTATTTTGACATGCCAATCCACCAAAGTTTGAGAATGAGATTAGATTAGATGTGAACTTGTCCTAATTGATAGAGAATTCAACTTGCCAACCCCCAAATTAGCCATGGCACCCCTCAAAATACATGAAAAGATTAAAATGTCCAACGAAAATCATTTACCACATTTTCTGAAAATTACGAAGACAATCAGAAATTTCAAATTTTAGGGCGATACCGAAAATTTGACCAGTGTACCAGAGATTTCGCGAAAACAAGTAAGTTTCGGGTATTTTTATGAAATTTCCGGCATTTTTTACTGGAAATTATGAAAGTTCTGGTATTTCTTACCTGCAATTTTAAAATTTATGATATTTTGTGCTAGAAATATCAAAATTTCTGGTATCTTTATAAAAAATTTTAAAATACCGTAAATTTTGAAATTTCCGGTATTTTGTCCAGTACCAGAATTTTTAAAATATTTGAAATTTCCGGTATTTTGTATTTTTTTTAAAATTCTATCCTTCTTAAATTTTTAATTTTTTTCAGTGAGGACTAGAGGCAGTGATGGTACAGTTGTGGGTCAGGTCATCGATAAAGTCGAGGCTCGTGTTCGGGCTGATGCTGATGGGGCTAGTACGTCAGTCTTACGTGCTTGACGCATTGCTCTGACCGATTTCTACCGGAAACGGAGGGCTGGGGAGACGCAGGCAGGTAGAGAGTTACGTGCACCTCGGCTACGGGGTGGTAGAGCTTCCACTGGTGTGGACGGGCAGACTGAGGTTGGTGAGGATACTAGGGAGGTTGTTGCTCGGGAGGATGCTAAGAAGGATGTTGCTAGGGTTTGGGATGTTGTTCGGGAGGATGTTAGGGAGGATGTTGCTATGGTTGAGTCAGTGGTTGATAGGGTTAAGCTGGAGGTTGCTTGGGTTGAGCCGGAGGTACCTGTTGCTGATGAGGGGGTGACTGTGGCTGATGATGGGGTTGCTGAGGAGCGGGTGGTGCATGATACGGACACCACCACAGGTGCATCTACAGAGCCATCAGTACACACTAATGAGAATTTTCCAGGAGGACCTTTTGACAGGTCTGTTTTGACAAGCTATGCTGACCATGTCGCTTTTAGGAAATGGCAGGGCGAGGTATGTAACATTGCTTAATTTTTATTGTACAATTTGATTAAACTCTTGTATCATTGTTTACTTTTGTAAAAGGAAATTCCTAGAGTGATCAAGTTGTGATATGTATACTCTAGAAGACATAGAAGTTGTCTAAGTGGTATACCATTGTAATCAAGGTTGATTAGTGGATTAAATCCTCAGTTGAGGTAAATCACTCTGTAAGGGGTGGACTGGAGCAGTTTGATTAACAACGAACCAAGATAAAAATATCTGTGTGATTATTTTTTATCTGCCATTTTTTAGAAACAACCCTTATTCAACCCCCTCTTTCTAAGTGTTTTTCACTCCTTCATTAACTACATCTCCAAACCAGCCCTGTGCAAAAAAAAGGAAGAAAAATGAAGCCTGCCCAAGATTTTACTCAGCCTGTAACCTCGTTGTCCAGCCAAAAACCTGCATAAAAATACACATTCAGATCAGCAGTAATCCAACAATTCACCACACCGTATATCCAATGTTTAAACCATTTCCAAACATGTCAAAACAAAATAAAACCAATACACATACAAACCATTACTAATATTCATTGCAAACCAAGATACTACAGCATATCATCCATACAAAATCCAAACTCAATTTACCATTTCGAACAGATACACATAAATGCATATAATTGGAAGCCAAGCATTCTATCCGATCCGCATTCAAGTTCAGTCAAGTGCATAATCAATCCGCGACGCATACGCACACATCATGGACAATACATATTCACTATAAATCAAAACAGTTCGCCATCAGAATTTAAAGGCAGATCAAGGTAACGTGCGAGTCAATATAGTTACGGCTCATAATTCATTCATTCAAAAAGGTTCAGCCCATAGCAATAACAGAAAACAGAAAATAGAAAAGTTTCCTATCCCTGTAGCTAACAACCTTAAACCTAACTAACTTACAACATAACCACTTGTAACTAACTTTTCCTAACCATAACTAAATCCTAACTACCTAAGTTCTAATAACATAATTCTATAACCAAATGTAACATTCAGTTAACAAAAAAAGGGAATGAGGGAATAACTTATGTACCTCTTAATCAGACTCAATCTTCTCCATCTATCTCATAACAAACTCCCACTAATCCTAGGGCTCACAATATCTGATCCATAACTGAATTCCCATCCCTCTCAATATCTACATAACAACATCACCCCTCATATTCAGCTTCTCTACGCGCCCGTTCTTCATTTGATACTCTCCACCATTTATTCACCTCTCTCCATCATTCAATCTTCTCCAATTCATTCTCTATGAATTCTTTATCTTCAACCTTCTCCCGTTCTCTGCAAATCATCACCTACACCATACCAAAGCTCCGTTGAAATACCTTCTCGAAGTTTCACGTCGAAGCTTCAACGAGGTAGAGCTTAGCCTCTGCAACCACTCAATCTCTCAGCATCACTCTTCTATTGTTCTACTTCTCTTCTACTCGGTGACGCTATCAACAAATAACGACATCATTATCAAACTGCATCGGGATCCAAATACAACAACAACAATCATTCAAAAAAAAAGAAACTTAAAGAGACGAAGAGAGGCATTCAGAATCGACAAAATCAAAGAAGAATCAAGAAGAAGCTGAAGAACATGGACGCTTAATATCACCTCATCTCTGGCCTTCTGTTCGTCCATGTTTGGCCTTCGATCCAGGTTCTTTCTGATATTTCCTTTACAAAATCGTGCGTATACGTGATCACCGAGAATTGGATCATGATTCATGACCGTTAGAAGTTAGGGTTCATTCTCCCCTTTCTATGATCCGGATAAGAGAGGCTTCTTCTTAAGAGATTGATTGTGGATTCGGATTCAGGACCTTTTTTAGCGTAGGTTTGTGTTCACAATTTGTGGATTAGGGAGGACTTGGGGTGAGGTGACGGCGGAGATGCTCGCTGAAAAACGTAGGTAAGAACAAGAGGGAGCAAAGAGTGAGAAGAACAAGTCGAATAGTCACAATAACTCATCTCTAATCCCTTTCCCTATTTTAATTATCCTCTCTTTTAATTGATGTTAATGTAGAATTAATTGACCCTAATTAACATGAAATATGATAATTGAAGATATTAACTCTAGGTTGCTGGATCATCATATCTGTTAGGCCTGATTTGCCATGCGTACCCCTTCTAAGCCCAACATACTCCATTTTTGGCACTAGAACAAAATTACAACAAAAACAACTCTTTTGAGCCTCCCTGTTTGGGCCATGCGCCCAATTGCTGATTACACCTTAATTTCAATTTACACCTCCATGTTTCACACTATTTGGTCACATAGAAATACTTGTTTTACATAGTATTTTTAGGCAATAAAAAACTCACAAAAATAATAGTCTTTTTAATCAATTTTATACCGTATTTTGAATTATTTTACTTCAAGTTTTTGTGCCAATTCTGTATCATTGTATTGTTTGACTTTTGCCTATAATTGTAACTTCTAATTTGCATGTTCCTTTAGATTTTAGGACTTGTAAATCTTCATATGACCACATTAGGCATACTTCTTTCCCTTCATGAAAATCCTAACATTTAGGTAGAATCATAACAACTTTAGGTTAGACCTTTCCTTTCATACAATTAGGCTAGAATTCCCTTTCTTTTTCCTT
This sequence comes from Vicia villosa, assembly GCF_029867415.1. Classification (NCBI taxonomy): domain Eukaryota; kingdom Viridiplantae; phylum Streptophyta; class Magnoliopsida; order Fabales; family Fabaceae; genus Vicia; species Vicia villosa. The sequence continues at coordinate 147,387,153 of NC_081185.1, read as the reverse complement.
TTCAACTTTAAAACACCTAATAAATAAAGATGCAAATCACACTTCTACCTATGTTAGTGGGAGAGAAGCGAGTGGGTGTATTCCCTAATCTGCTTCTATACCACTTATATACTTTTGTGTGGTTCAAATCACAAATCATTCCCTTAAAAAACACCTAACCAAAAACACTTAAAACACTTAATAAATATCCAAAGTTAAAAGAAAGTAGAGAGGTGATGAGTGACCCGGTAGTGGGAATTATTCATCACCCATCTACATAAAAAAATACAAACCATTCATCTCTCTTTTCTTTTTCCTTCAGGGCTTTCTTTCTCTTAATCAGACATGTTACTTCCTTTCGATCGCAGACATGTTACGCATAAGACTCCACTCAACGAGCAGCTATCCTAATGTTAGAATGTGAATGTAACTTCGTCCACTAAAACACAAACAAACAAAAAACATGTGAGCCGAACTACGACACTCTGATTCCTCATAAGGGGATACATAGGCATTAGGTTGCGGGACCTAAGTGAGCACAACTATTTAAAAAACTCTATTCCTCACATATTGTTTATAATCCTTTCATTTTCCTCTTAACAAGTAAGCAATAGTTAACAAACCATTAGAATAGAACAAACATAAGCGGATCCTTTGGAGTACCACAGACGTGAGGGGTGCTAATACCTTCCCCTTGCGTAACTGACTTCCTTACCCGATCTTTGGTTTCAAGACCTTTTCTTATCCATCATTTCTTCTGGGTTTTCTCGATGTTTTCCCTTCTCTCCGGAGATAAATTAAAGTTCGGTGGCGACTCTGTTGATTCCGTATCATCCTTTCACGAGTGTGCGGCAGAAAATCTCTAATTCCACCCTCGAGTGTTCTCACGCACCATGTGTGTTTCTAAAAATACTCTCTATTTTTGGAGGTGCATCTTCGAAAGCACTTTTTTCGAAAGCACTTTTGTTACTTCATCTTTGAATTCACTGTTTTCAATTATTTTGATAATGTAATTTTATGAATTTGTGTTGCTCTTTGTTCATCATCATATTATTGTTCTTTGTTTGTAAATTAGGGTTTCAATTTTTCTGCGGCTGAATGCATAAAAAAATGTATACTTTTGTTCAAGTTAGACCCTTTTCTTTTATGATAAATGTTTTTTTTTCTTATTACAATTAAATGTTTTTTTTCTTTTATTTTTCCACGCAAAAGCTTTTTGATAAATTGAATTTCATTATTTTGATAAAGTTGTTTGGTTTACGTTTTATTTTTCTTTTATTAAAAAAAACAATTTTAATAATATTAAAATGAAATATATTATTTTATTGGTAATAATTTTAAATTAAACATCCATATTCAATAGATTTATATTGTTAAAGACCTTTTGTTTAAATAAGATAAAATTTGATCAAACGGTTCTATTTTCGAACATTTTCGAAATATTTTTTATGTAGGATTTTGATGGGATTGGATATGTTTTCAGAGAACATTTGACAAAAAGACTAAAGAAAATTTCTATCTTGTGTTTAAGTTCATTAAACATTAACATAGAAAATGATGGAAAAAAATACATTGAAAAGATTGAAAAAGATATATTAATATATTTTCTGTTATTTTATGAATTCGTGTTGCTCTTTGTTCATCATCTCTTTGTTTGTAAATTTGACTTTCAATTTTTCTACACTGAATGCATCAATGTAGAGACAAAAAATTGGAATCTCTTTGAAGACAGTAAGTTAGACCCCTTTTCTTTTCTGATAAATGGTTTTTATGGTTTTTTTTTCCTCTTATTTTTCCGTGCAAAAGCTTTTTGATAAATTGAATTTATGTTAAAAAAATAATTGTATAATATTAAATGAAATATATTATTTTATTGGTAATAATATTAAATGAAACATCCATATTCAGTAGATTTATATTGTTAAATACCTTTTGTTTGAATAAGATAAAATTAAAAGAGTTTTATTTTCGAACATTTTCTAATATCAATTTTATTTTTTTATGTAGGATTTTGATGTGATTGGATTATACCATAATATGGATGTTTTGAGAGAATACTTGACAAAAAGACTAAAGAAAATAAATTAAAAAGATTGGAAAAGATATATTGATATGTTGCTTTAGTTGGAGGAAGCACAAATATGTACAAAATAAAATTAAGTTATTTACTATGTTTTTAATGTTTTAATTCTATTGATGACTACCTATTTATCATTTTTTTAAATTTGTTGTATCCAATATTTAAATGTTATTAATTTGTTCAGGCTCATTTTTTATTTTTTTATATGCATTTTATTTATAGAGTATTTGAAATGAGATAAAATATTATTAGTATCTTAATAATCCTTTATTATTTAATTTTGTTATTAAAGGTTAATGTTACACATTTTTTTTAATATTGTTTTCAATTGACAAAAACATTAAATTATTCAATTAATTTTAATGTTACTATAAACTGTAAATAATTATAAAACATATTTTAAGTTAAGAAATTTTGTCATTGCTGCTGTTTTTATTTATGCTATAAAAAGAAAGTCTTAATTAATAGTAGTATAATTTTATTCATTTTATTTGATTATATCTATTTGTTTTAACTTAATTTAAAAAACTCAATAATCATTCAAGTGTCTATTTAACTTCTCAAAATTCGTTGGAAAACAAAAACTTTCCAACTTTCAATGTCATTTAGAAATAATCATTCAAGTGTCTATTTAACTTTTCTATAATTAACAATTTTTAAAAAAAATATTTATACTATTATTTTCATATTGTTTAAGACTTTATTTAATTGACCAATATCCTAATATTGGGGTAAAACAAGTCCATAAAAATGTTTTTCAAAATGATTATATTTAATGTACGACTTATTAATGTTGAATGTATTTAAAAAAAAAGTTCATTTTCTTTAAAAGTAACACAGGCCAATGAAACTTTTCAAAATAAATTGTTCATTTTCTTTGACAGCCGCACATTCTTATGTTAGATATTTCGGTAAAATCGAATGGATCCAGGCTGAATCGCGAATGGAGTCACTTTCCTTAAAAGTATTTCTAGCACACTCTCGATTGTCTTAGAGTTGGAACGACCTAAATACCCAGGATAATTCAGCCTTACTCGAGTCTGCACAAGACCGGTGAAGAAACTTGAATGCAAGAAAGCTGTCTGGAAAATATATTAGAGGATAATTATTTTGTATGTTGATTCCGAAATAAGAAGCATGTATTTATAGGCCATGCAAGTGTTGTTTCATAAGTTTGCAACTCTTGATGAAACAACACCATTTCAATTTATATTTGCAATGGTTCATAAAAAATACAATGCACCACTTCATGGAGTGTTATGTACTTCGAATTCAAATTTCAAAATTCAAACCTTTAGGCAATGGTCAAATCTTAAGGCCATGCAAGTGCTCAAGTGCCGTCTACAAGCCGCCACTAGCGCCTTTACACCCACGCCCTCGGACCCGGTCTCGGAGTCGGCGACGAGGGTGTTTTTGGTAGAGACAAGTGGCATAAGGCTTGGGACCACCACATATGTCTATGTGGCACTTTATCCTCTTTGCCTCCTTTGGAAAGTACATTGATCCAAGGACTTTATAAATGCTTTTAAAGTTTACTTCATTTTCTATGTGGGACTATTTATGAAGCATTTATTGCCAATTAACTCTATTCCACATTTGTCATTTTGGAACACAACTAAATGAAATTAAACTCATAATTTCCAACATCTTACTCTTTAATTTACTAGACAAAAACTCCCTTCCTCTCTCTTATCTTTATTCTCATATGATTTTTCTCTATGTTTTTTCACGGTTCTCAACCTTCTTATCCCCATTATTCAAAATCTCATTCTCATTAACAATTTCGATGGTGATTTGCATATTACAAAGCGAGGACGAAAATCAAAATAGAACATACATGAAAAAAGAAATAACAACGATGGTACCGCACTACATCTTTTTCGGTGGTGATCTTTCTCCAGTTAAATCCTTCGAATTTTCTTGATTTGTTTGCAATTTGAATTCCTCTCCTCTTTTAGTGAGTTAGACTTTTTAAAAATTAGTTTTATATATTAAAATTTTAACGAATAAGTCATATTTATGAAATTGATTTATAATTAATGTGTAAATCATTTTCATTTAAAAGAATAATTTGTTGATGATGTAAACTATTTTTTATTAGTAGCTTAAATTCAAAAATAACTGATTATATATTATTTGACATATTTTTATTAAGTTAGAATTTGCATTGATGATAATCCTTAACAATAAATAAATAAGAATGAAATTATAAGTTTTTTAATATAATTTCATTAAAAAAAAGAATTTGAATCGTAAATAATTTCTGACAATATATTTCATTTATTCTTTTTAGGATGTAAAATATGTTATTTACTTAAATTATTTGTAAATCTGTAATTATAACTTTATTTATAGATTATAATTAGTTCTAAAATATTTTATTTACTCAAATAAATTTTAAGCCGTGGTCGCACTTTTGTATTAATAACAATGGCATTTTATCTATACAGTAATAATTGTACTATAAGTAAAATTTCTAAATTATAAGTGTTTTTAAAATATTTTTTTTACTTCAAAAATATTTAACCCGAGCGAAAGTACTAGTGTGTGTGTGTGTGTCTATATATATATATATATATATATATATATATATATATATATATATATATATATATATATATATATATATATATATATATATATATATATATATATATATATATATATATATATATATATAGATTTATTATGTATTTGCAATTATAATAATATAATTAATAATTTTATTTTTTTATCACAAACTATTTATATAGACACGCATAAGTGTCAATAATTAATTAGCGGAGATTTGATGTGCCTTTCTTGAAATATTTGGACCTAAGGTTTACCAGCCTTTTTAGATGGTTTGTTACTACAATATTTGAATTAATGGTATTTACTAATTTACTAATTAGTTACTAAATTAATGGTAATTGTGTTACATTTATAGGAACTAACTCTAAAAACTCACTATTATATAGACACAAAAAATACTTTAAATCTGTTGTCTCTATAAACAAAATATAAATGCTTCATATCATTTCCATATCGGCTACATACACACTTTACGAGAATGAAGATGCTAACTAAAAGTGCTATAATATGTTATCAAATTGACTTAACAATAAACTAGTAAGAGAATGAAAATGCTAAAAGTGCTATAAAATGCTATCAAAATCAGTTAATAGTCTCTATCTTAATATTTGAATTTTTTTAGTCTTGATGCTTGATCCTTGGGTATCATCACTATTCACTATCATCTAGTGAAAGAATTTCCACATCATTTAAAGATCTTTTTCCGCTTGATTTGGTAGAAGAAGTTTCCTAAGAACTTGTTACCGTAACCTTATCCTTGCTATTAGAATCATTACACTCAGTAGAAGTCTATATATAATTCAAGAATTACATGTAAAAAAATCAAATGACTACAATATTTTATTATAAATACGACTTATTTAAGTTAAATGATTGAAGTTTGATAGAGAACTTAACAATTTCACTTGGCTGCACTTAAAATAGTTTGTGATAAACAAAAATAAAATCATTGATTATATTATTAAAGTTGCAAATACAGAATAAATCAATATATAATCGTAAATACCTTAGTATTTGCATCAATCAATTCCTCAGTCGGTTTTCTTAAAAATTGGGAGACAATGCGATCAAATAGAACAAAAGTAGTAAATCCTATTTCATCTTTGACATGAACATGAAGCTTGATCATGTATACTCAGAATTTAGTACAATTATTAAAAAAATCTAAATTAATATTTTTTAATTAAAATTTAGAATATTTAAATATTAATTTTTAATAGGTATACCATGGTATAGCTTTTTCTCTTCCTTTACAGTTATCACAGTAATAATTGTTTCCATCAACATGCACTTTTTGAAAACAATTTTTGCATATAGCACCAACCATTGTCCAAGGCAATTTTGACGATCTTCGCGAGAATAGAAACAAAACACTTCTGAAATATTGAATTATAGTTTAGAAAGTTAACACGTAAATAGATATTAAAAAATTAAAAAAAAATTATCCAAAAAAAAATACCAATTTAGCCTCTAATATATCTGATATTGTCATTCGTTGAATTTGCATCAATTCTTCACTTAATTTCATATTAGTATGACCATTCATTTGTGTTACTGACTGAGTGAGAGAAACTTTTGTGTCCAATCTATAACAAAAAAATTCAATTAATTAGTTTAAAAATTTATTAAAATAACAATTATTAAAATTTAAAATAACAATATACTAATAAATAAGATATACTATATCCTTGATGTCAGCATTGAAGAACATCTTAATACCAAAAAATGCATTTGAAATTCTCATTATTCCTATTAAGAAACATTAAACACGGATAAAATAATTAATAATAAATAAGTATAATGAATAACATTGACACACGCAAAAAGAATCTAAACTACCATTCAATTTCTTTAACTTGGCAAGATTCATGATAAGTACAATAGGACTAGATTCATTGTGATTTTCAAGATATTTGTTGCATTTGCTCGGCATAAGTTCCCCATAAAGTGCAATGTATTCTCTTGCTCATGTGGTAATATGTGATTAGTAAAGAGAAAATAATATATACCATAAATTAAATTATGTAATTAAATGTAGTGATAAACTATTATTAAATCTTACTCTAAATTCTCAAGAACAATGTCAATTAGCTTGTAGTTTTTTCCATTCTTTTGAGTTTCTTTAATGCTGTCCTTTTTCACAATATGTCCAATTGCATTTGTTAAATTTAAGAAAAAAATACATATAAATTGAGCCAAATGAATTTTAAAATTTGCTTTGATAAATTTATAAATAAATGTGAAAGTAAATATAAAATAATCTAACATAATATATATACCAAGTAATTTATCATCATTTGTAGCCGAAATGATATATGAAAAAGCAACAAAATCAAAATGATTTATTGGAATTTCATTCGCCACTATGTATTGTTATTGCACTTTGTAGCTCCCATAAAGTTCAATTTGAACTTGTGTATTGTTGATTTGAATTTCATTTTATTTCTGGCAACTAAGACTGTTTCAATTAAATAAGTAGAACCTTCTTTTAAGGATTCTTGAAACTGTGTGATACAAAAAAAAAAAGAGATGAAAATACAAAGAAAAAATCAATATAGATTATAAATATTATTATAAATTAAAAATGTAAAATATTTATACCTTTACGTCAAGTAGAATCATCTCCAAACTGTTTGGTGGAGGAGAACGAAATTTATACTAGTTTAGTGAAAGAGTTACATAAGAAGAAAATGAGATTGTGATTTGGAACATGGATTTATGATTTATAAAAAATGTGGGTTTAGGATTTGGATGTGGGGTTTTGAAACATTATAAAAGAACATGGGAATTGTGATTTAGAAAATAAGAATGTATGGTTATTTGACCCGTTAATGAAGCATGGGTTTGAATTAATACGTTAATGAAAGTAGTTTTTTTAGGGTTTATTTTATTTAATATATTTAATATTTAATAATACTTAGCGTGTTTAATCGGTTTCAATCAACTAAAAAATAGGAGACAATGAAAGTGGTTTTTTAGGGTTTATTTTATATAATATATTTAATATTTAATAATAATTAATGTGTTTAATCGGTTTCAATCAACTAAAAAATAGTAGACAATGAAAGTAGTCTTTTTAGGGTTGATTTTATTTAATATTTAATAATAATTAGTGTGCTTAATCGGTTTCATTCAACTAAAAAAATAGGAGACAATGAAAGTAGGTTTTTAGGGTCTATTTTATTTAATATAATTAATAATTAATAATTAGTTATGTATTTAACGATTATATTAATAAAAAAATTGGGTGGAGGTGGTTAATTGATCAATGATACCTGGTAAGTAGTTTATGTATAATTTATTTTTGTAACTTATTTACTAATTTATATAAATTTTTATGAGAAAATGGGTGATGCACTGACAGTGTAAAATATTTTTACACTAACAACCAATCACCACTCATGTATCCAATTAAACCATTTTTTTATTTAAAAGAAATTTAATGACATAACATATTTATGATTTTCTATTGGATGACAGTGTAAAATTATTTTACACTCTCAGTGCACTACCTTTTAACTCAATTTTTATTTATTTATTTATTAAATAGTATAATTTATCTTTTATTAATTTTTGGGAGGAGGTGGTCAATTGATCAATGAAATATGGTGAGTGGTTTATGTATAATTTATTTGTGTCACTTATTTATTAATTTATATAATTTATTTTTAATTTATCTTTTATTAATTTTTTGGAGGAGGTGGTCAATTGATCAATTACATGTGGTGAGTGGTTTATGTTTAATTTAATTGTGTCACTATTTATTGATTTATATAATTTATTTTTGTTATTTATTTATTAAATAGTATAATTTATTTTTATTAAATTAATTGATTATGATTATTTATGATAGATTTTGGCGGGAAAATTTTGGAGAAAGAAGTTGTAAGATTATAATTTAGTATAATAATATAATGATGATATGATGTATAAATAAAAAGATATATTTAACTGAGAATTACTCCTTTTTTTTAAAAGTGAAGTTCCATTTTAGTCTCTCACAATAACTGTAGAGGTCAGATTAGTCTCTGAGAAAAAAAAGTCCCTATTAAATCCCTTACAAAATTTAACCGAGCCATGTTAGTCCCTCTACTAATTTTTTTTTTCAAACTGATTTTATTTTTACTTTTGAACCGTGACTAGACTACCAGTGAAGACCCTTTTTAGTCCCTTACAAAAAAGGGAGAGTCCAAATTAGTCCTTGAGAAAAAAATGTCTTTTATTTAATCCCTTACAAAATTTTACTGAGTCATGTTAGTCTCTCTTTCAATATTTTTTTCAAACGAATTTTTTTCGTATTTTTAAACTATGACTAGACTTGACAAGATAGATCTGCTTTCAGAAATTGAGTACTGGTCAGAGGCTGAGTTCCTTTGCACATGGTCTTGAGAGTTTAAGTTTCCACCAGAAGCTGGATTCCCTAGATGTGAGACAATAAAATCTTATCATTCAGAATTTGAGTCATCATATTTTGATCTTTCATAATCTGAGTCTCTAACTTCTCTTCATATGTTCCTATCAGAGTCAGAGTCCGGTAAATTCTTTGACTAATGATCCTGCACACTTGAATATATGTTAGTGTACCTAATTATTCATTAAATACTTTGTTATCATCAAAACCTAAGTGATATGGTATAAACCAATTTTCTTCCAACATACCATGTGTATTATTTTCGCCACAAGATTATTTACAAAAGCAAGAAATTAACCTAAATCACCTTAGTAACAAAACTAAGCCTTCCTAAAAGATTATTAACAACTAAAACAATAACGACACCTAATACACAAGAATACATAACAACAAAAAACATAGTAAATATGGTTCAAGGATTAACGAGGATTGTCCAGATGTTTTATTTAATCTGTTTGTTCAAGATTTGTTAGGGGTTTCAACCCCGTGCGTTCTTCCATTGTAGTTTTTCTTCTTTGGGCTTAAGCCATCCCTTTTATAAAAAAAAACATAGTCACCCACCCATAAGCCTGATAATTAGAGCTGTCAAAATGGGCTCGGCCCATCGGGCTGGCCCATAAGCCATACAATTTAGCGCGGGCCGCAAAATACCTTAAAAAAACACGACCCTGTCTTTTTTGGGCCAGCCCACCGGGCCTATGTTTTTTATGGGTTGGGCCGGGCCAAGCGGGCTGACCCATTTAAAATAGATTTTGGTAAATTTTGGGGAAAAAAGATTGAGATAAGATATGATTTCATAAATGTGTTTTCAAGTGATAAAGAAAAGTTAAAGAGGATGAAGATATATTTTCAAGATGATGTGATCAAGGAATTGGATGTGAGATGGAGAGAAAATTTGATAAGTATTGGTGATAATATTAAGTTACTTTATACTTTTACATGAATGATTATATGGTATTCATATATATATTTATGGATAAATATTTTAAACATCACTTATATACGTTTATGATGACTCTCTACTAATGTTGTATTGCATTTATCCATTACATCCTTTTTTATAAAATTAAAACTATAATGCTGAAATACGGGTCGGGCCGGCCCATCGGGCCGCACAAGCCTTTGCAAAATGGGTCACACTCATTTTATATGGCCCATTAAGCAATTGGGCTGGGCCTGGCCAGTCTATTAAAACACGTTGGCCCACCGGGCCGAAGCGGGCTGGGCCAGGCCGGCCCATTTGACAACTCTACTGATAATAAACCAAATAAAGAAAAGAACACTGTGGTATCGCGATGATTTATATACAATCCTTTCATAAATAATTTCAATTCAATAGTCGTAAAATAGGAGTCCAGCCACAATTTAAAAAAAAAATCGATTTGAAAAAAATACTAAAAGAGTGACTAACATGGCTTGATTAAATTTTGTAAGGGATTAAATATAGACTTTTTTTTTATTAGGGACTAATTTGGACTCTTCCTTTTTTGTGAGAGACTAAAATGAGTCTTTATTAGCAGTTTAGTCACGGTTCAAAAGTAAGAAAAAAAAACCGATTTTAAAAAAATGTTAGTTAAGGGACTAACATGACTCGATTAAATTTTGTAAAGGATTTAATAGGGACTTTTTTTTTTCTCAGGAACTAATCTAACCTCTACAGTTTTTGTGAGGGACGAAAATGGGACTTCACTCTTTTTTTAATATGCCAAATAAAATGTAAAATGGTCTTTAAAGATTTAGGGACGGTTTGTTCCAGCTTTACAAAAATGGATTTGTTTCTTTGAATTTTTTAAAATAGATTTTACAAAATCGTTTTTCACAATATTACAATTTTTATATTCGTTTTTTTCTAAAATGAAACACTAATTTTAACTTCCTATAACATAAACATACATTATTGAAGATCAAAACCTAGTCAAAATTGCAATTTTTAAAAAAAAGTTGTATTTCAAAAATAATTTTTATGAAAATCTATTTGAAATAGCTTCAAAATTATGTGAATTATTGAAATTTTAATATCCAATTTTTTCCATAAATAGATGAAATACCTAAAATTACATTTTAAGAATAACTATTCAAACGAATTTTTCATTTGAAGTTTTTATAAAAATTATGTAACACTATAAAAATCATTTAAAAAAAAGCCAAATCAAGTTAGAAAGTGAGAGTTTAAAAAAGAACTTTTAAAAATATATAGAAAAATCTTTAATATTGAAAAGAATGATTTTGTATAGAAATTAACATATTTTTAATTTTTAAATTACTATAACAATGTAGATTATATTTGGATAATTTGTTTAAGCTTTATAAAATCTTTCTAAACTCTCTTTCAATACAATTTTTTCCCTAAATTGAGGGATTTTGATTTTTGAATACAAAATTCTTCAAAACCCTCTCCACATAAATCTATTTATTCATTTTACTCAATCCAACTTTTTTTCAAAGCCTTCATCTCCTTTCTCCTCCAAACTCTTAAACAAAACCTTAAACATGAGACTTGTCTACGAAGAAATCCTAGCAATCCTACAAGTGATCCAACAGACAAACGAGGATGCAGTAGAACCCTGGATAGAGGTGAGAGAAAAAGACAAGGAGGAGACTAAAGATCACAGTACTGGTCAGAGTCATAATGCCAATCAATCAAAGAATGACTATGGGAACTTTTTTGCAACACTTGGGGATAGTTCAGCCTCAGTGTTCTTAGAGGATGTCCCATGATCATCTCTTGGAACGTTAGGGGACTGAATAAAACAGGTAAGTTTAGGGAGATTAGTTGAGACTAGAGTGAAAACTAAACCCTGCAATTACTGTATTAGTTGAGACTAGAGTGAAAACTAAAAATGATGACATGATTAGAAAGAAAATGAAGTTAAGAGGTATTTACATGGACAACTATTCTAACCATGAAAATGAAAGAATTTGGATCCACTGGGATGATAGTAGAAGGCATGTGGAATACATAATGAGTACAAATCAGATGATACATTGTAAAGTGAATGATGCTAGTGGCAATTTTCTGTTTTGGATGACAACCATTTACGTGCACAATCAGCTGAATCATAGGAAAGACCTATGGTAGGACATTGAGAAGATCTATGCGCAACCAAACGACTCTTGGATCCTAATTAAAGATAGGATTAGTGGTAAAGAGGTTACTGAAAATGAGTATATAGACTTGGTGGGGATGATGAGTAAAACCGAGCTGTATGAAATAGAAAGCGAGGGGGATTACTTTACTTGGTCAAACAAACAGGGCGATAATGCAATATACTCAAGAATTGATTGTGTGTTGAGTAATGTTGATTGGATGCAGCGGAACAAGAACACCACTCTAACAAATATGAACCCTAACATCTCTGATCATGCCATGCTTGTTCTGAATGATCATACTAGAACGCCGAAGCCAAGTAAATGTTTTAAATTTATCAACTGTTGTGCTGATTTAGACGATTTCCAGGAAACTATCAGGAATAGTTGGAACATGCCCTTGGAAGGTAGGCCAATGTTTATTATATGGAAGAAGCTACAATGGTTACAACCCCATATCAGGAAATTAAGCAAACCTTTAACTGATATACACATGAATATTACACAGGCTAGAGAGAACCTAACCAATATGCAAACTGAGTTGGGCACTTATAGAATGAATGGAGACAAGATTATCGTGAGACAAAGAGCAAAAAACGATTGGTTGAGGAAAATTTCTTTAGCCACCCCCCTATGGGGGTCACCCCCAGCGAAAAACCCAAATTACCCCTGCTTCGGAAATGAACTTCCGAAGCATTTTTTTTTTAAAAAAATTTCCACAATTCGGAAGTGCATCTCCGAAAACACCTCATGGAAAACACCTTTGTTCAGATTTTGGGGGGTTTCGGAAATGAACTTCCGAATTATGCAGAAACTGTGTTTTTTTTAGGGATAAATAACCTTCACCCCCTGTCATTATGGCGAGTTTTGGTTTTCCCCCCTATTAGTTTTTTTTGTTAAGCAAAAACAAATTAAAATTTTTGTCTAAGCAGGGGTTTGAACCCCATATTAGAATGTAATCCAACAAATACTCCACCAACTGAGCTACAGAATTTTGTTGTTTACAAAGGCTTTTATATAGTTTTTATATATATTATCTCAGTAAATTAATATTAAAATCCTATATATATATTAACTCAGTATTTTTTTTTAAAAATTGTTTTTTTTGTTTTATATGTAATTAACGTTTTTTATAATGTTTTCTTATAACAATTTTTTATAAGATTTTTTTTATAACATTTTTTATAATATTTTTTTATAATGTTTTTTTATAAAGTTTTTTTTACTCAGTATATAACATTTTTTTATATAACATTTTTTTTTATATTGCATTTTTTAAACATATTATTTTTTATAAACTATTTAGTATATAATTATTTACTCAGTATATAATTATTATTATATACTGTACTTTTTAAACATATTATTTTTCATAAACTGTATTAATTTTTTAAAAAAACGTTAACATATACACTATAATAAAATATTAATATAATAATAAATAATGTTAGTTCATAAATTTAAATATTCAAAATCATGCAGTTTGTTAATTTATAAAAAATGTTTGTTAGTTTATAAATAAAATGTCAGTTAGTTTAAAATTATAAAATATAAAATATAATTTATTAAAACGTTATATATATATATATATATATATATATATATATATATATATATATATATATATATATATATATATATATATATATATATATATATATATATATATATATATATATATATATATATATATATATATATATATATATATATATATATATATATATTTATTGCACTTTTTAAAATTATCATTTTTATAAACTGTATTAATTAATTATTTTTTATAAAATTCAATTTTTATATGTTAATATATTTTTTATAACTTTTTTTGTTTGTTTTATATGTTGACGTTTTTTTTTCATATATGTAGTTCAATTTTAAATAATGTTTATAAATTTGTTTTAACGTTAATATATATATATATATATATATATATATATATATATATATATATATATATATATATATATATATATATATATCTATATATATATTTCATTTTAAAAAAACATATAGTTTCATAGAAAAATATAGTTTAACGTAAAAAAATTATCATAACTATATATATAGTTTAAGTTTATATATATATATATATATATATATATATATATATATATATATATATATATATATATATATATATATATATATATTTCATATTGTTTAACGTTAAACATATAGTTTTATAAAATATCATAAAAAAAAAAACGTTTTTATAAAATTTTAAGAGTAAGAATAAAATAAAATGACATGAGTTGGTTTAGTGGTTGGATATTGATTGATTTTATTAATGGTCTTGGGTTCAATCCTTATGGAAACCATTTTTTAGAATTAATATTCTATAAACAAATCCAGCCAAACAAGAGATTCTGCACGCCCAGTCAGCTGCCCAGTCAGCCAAACAAGGAATAGGGTGTTCTGAAAACAGAATCTGTGTTTTATAAGGGGGGAATCTAACAAAAAATTTAATAGGGGGCAAACTCAAAACTCGCTCATATGGCAGGGGGTGAAGGTTATTTATCCCGCTTTTTTATGATTTTGGAATTAAAGATAGACGGCAAATAAAATAATCGATATATAAACAGAAAATACTAATATACTAATATGATAAGAAAAGTGATATATACAAACCGATCCGATCGAAATCCAAATAATAATAGTGTACGAAAGATACAATCCGAAAACAAAAAAAATAAACCCGACCACTATTGGGTGTGCCTAACCCTCTCATCCTTGGCCCTCCTCTGCCGCCTGTATGCCGCTGCACGGCCCGTGTAACACCCTGGATTTCCGCTTACCCCGCGGGGCTTCCGGCCTACCAAGCATGTCACCAGCTTAATCAATAATCCCCCCTAGGTCCGCCTAGTGGTAGCAGGAATTGCTATGAATACGTACTTAACCCCTTTTAATGTAACACCCTGGATTTCCGCTTACCCCGCAGGGCTTCCGGCCTACCAAGCATGTCACCAGCTTAATCAATAATCCCCCCTAGGTCCGCTTATCGGCTGCCCAGGAAATATTGTTTTTGCCTCCCGCAGGAATCGAACCATGTACCTAGGGGTTAAGTACATATTCATAGCAATTCCTGCTACCACTTGAGCTACTTTAATGTAACACCCTGGATTTCCGCTTACCCCGCGGGGCTTCCGGCCTACCAAGCATGTCACCAGCTTAATCAATAATCCCCCCTAGGTCCGCTTATCGGCTGCCCAGGAAATATTGTTTTTGCCTCCCGCAGGAATCGAACCACGTACCTAGGGGTTAAGTACGTATTCATAGCAATTCCTGCTACCACTAGCTCAAGTGGTAGCAGGAATTGCTATGAATATGTACTTAACCCCTAGGTACATGGTTCGATTCCTGCGGGAGGCAAAAACAATATTTCCTGGGCAGCCGATAAGCGGACCTAGGGGGATTATTGATTAAGCTGGTGACATGCTTGGTAGGCCGGAAGCCCTGCGGGGTAAGCGGAAATCCAAGGTGTTACAGCCCGCATCAGTAACGATCATCTCCATCACAACGACTGCCTCTGGACCGCCCTGATGAAGGACACCTCGATCCAACGCGTCCCGCCCAAGCATCTCTATCCGCTGGCAGATCGGCAGGAGATCAATGGCGTGGTCATCCTCGCCCTGCTGGTTCTCCAGGATCTCCTCGTGTGCTGGCCTAGGAGCGTCGGGTGTCAGCAGAGGATGTGACACCCGATAGAACCATGTGACGTACCCCTCCACACTGTGCCAGTCCTGGGTGCAGTGTTTTAAAAACCGGACCGAACCGGCCGGTCGGACCGGTCAAACCGGGAACCGGCCAGGTAACCGGTCTGGTTCAATAGCTGGATCGGGAATGTCATTAAACCGGTGTGAACCGGTCAAAACCGGTGCAAACCGCTAAAACCGGAAAAACCAGCGGTTTTTGTGAACCAGTGGTTTAAAAGCATTTTTTAATTTTTTAATTTTTTTTTATTTTAAAAAATTAAAACAATGTAATTTTGACTATTTTAATTAAAAATAAAAATTAAAAAATTAAAAATAAATAAATAAAAAATTAAAAAAAAAAATGATTGTAGATGCGGTTGATTTTGATATTGAAGAAGGAGATCCCAACACTGAAACAATTTTTCTTTTATTGAAATTAAATTTAGTAGACATAGGAATTATTTTGTTATAAATTATTCAATAAAATTATGTTGCGATTAAACTTTTGTTTATATTTTATAATTATGTATTATTTGATTGTGTGTGATACTTATGTATAAAATTTGAATTTAAATTATGAACTTGTGAATTTTTTTATAATATGATATTTTCAAAAAACACAAGTACTAGTTATATTTTGTAGGGACTGAATCATCCGGTTCGATAAATTTTATACCAATATAATTTTGTTATAACGACCGGTCTATTCAACCGAGTTATCCGGTTTAACCCGGTTTAGTCATGCGGTTCGACCAGTGACCCAGTGGTTCGACCAATAAACCAGTGACCCAGTACCCTCACTGGTTTGATGTCCGGTCCGGTTTTTAAAACACTGCCTGGGTGACCCGCATGCGACGGTACTCCTCCGGTACCACATGATGCTCCCAATCGTCAAACATGGCAGTGAGCTGCACTCTGGTCACTGTGTCGGGAGCAGCCTCAAAGGGTGACCTGGGTATCATCTGCGCAAATCCGAACTACCGCATGCACCGCTCAGGGAGATACCGGACCATGATGGTAGTCCTGCATGCCAACCAGCCAGAATATAGAGATATGCCGTCAAAGGGGACAATCTGAGTGTAGTCGCTGAACGGCCTCCAAGTGACGTCGTCGTGCATCGTGCAGTCCAAGTACCCACGGTATGGTCTCACCGCATTGTTCCCCCTCTGGAGAGCGTATCTGGCGGCCCTGGGCATGGCGTCAACGTACGCAGGATCGATGTGGAAGCCGTGGATGCGGGAGAAGTAGGAGATGATCCAGCTCTGAAACATAAATAAATACGAAACATAAGTAAATACGAAACATAAATAAATACGGAACAATTAAAATGAAACGTACCGTGAGTAGTGTGCAGGATCCGGTCAACTGCCTCGTCCTCCAGTTGGAGGCCTCATTCAGCTTCTGGTATAGGTATGCCAGAGTAGCTGTCCCCCAGTTCCACTGGTGAACGGTGGTCAAGTCCATGAAGTAGCGGAGGTAGGTCATGTCGACGTACCTCGCACTCTTGTCGACAAAGATCGCAGCGCCTACCACATGCATGTACCAGCACCGGAGAGCACAACCACGGTGATAATGTATAAATAGCTCGTTACCCTCAGCCTCGGCATCGGCCGCCGCGTCCAGGTGGTGCTCGAAATAGCGGCTCAGTGTGGTGAACCGGATATGAGGCCCAGATGTCGTGGCGCACTCAAAGTCAGCAACTTCGGGCTCCATACCCAAATAGAGCACCATCCACTCAGTGGCTTCGAACCTCTGGATCCGGGAGTGGGTCAACAGTGGCTCCCTGATCGGCAGGTGGAGAAGACACTGCACATCATGCAAGGTGATCGTCATTTCCCCAACCGGCAAGTGGAAAGAAGACGTCTCCTTGTGCCACCGCTCCACAAAAGCCCCTTGCATGCCGTGGCTGATGGTGGTGTACCCCGTCATGCAGAGCCCACTGAGCCCTGAACCTCTCACAGCATCGTTAAACCACTCGGCAGTCGGTTTAAACAGACTGAAAATCTTTCAGGCATGGTTCACCATTTTCAATGGATCTCTCTCCTGTTATAAAAACACAAATAAAAAAGTATGTTACAAGTTAAATAAACGGTTAAATAGACGGTTAATAAAATATTGAATAAACGTCTAAATTATAAACGGGTAAATAATGTAGTCGGGCAAATTATAAGAAATACCTTTCCCTCCCAGACCCGCCGAGCGACGTGGTCGCGGTAGGATATCAGCACAGAAGTGTCAATGGGCCCTCCCGGGTAGCTATCCTCCTGCTCATCCTCCTCCTCCCCGGGTGGAGGGTCAACATCCGGTACCCCCTCCGCCTCGTGGTATGGCACTGCCACCTCCTCCTCCTCCTTCTCCTCCTCTCGCTGGCAGGAAGAAGATACCCGAGCCAGCCTACTCCTAGATCCAGATGAGGAGGTACCCTCGCCCATCTCCACGGGAACTTACACACGTCGTCCCCGCCCGCTCGCGTCTAGCCGACGCAGTCTGGGTCTCTCTACCCTGTCTGATGCGTGCTGGTTGGTTGCCTGACATGTTCCTGAAAACAATTGAAATCGATTAATATGCGAGACAACAGAAAAGACTAAAAAAAATTGAAATTCTGATACACCCCTGCGCAGAAGTTCTCTGCAACCTCCAATGGCAGACCCCAAAATCCTAAATCAAAACTACTTTTATGCCTACTAAACAACCTAATATCAGTACCAACCTATCTTAATGTGATTTTTTCAATTTCTAAACACCCTAATAGAGTAATGAATAATGGATCTAAAAATTGAAATAAAATGATAAACTTACCAATTAGTGTTTGAGATTATTTAGGTTGAGATTGGAAGAAGACTTTGGCAATCTATTTGACTTCACACTTGCTTGTTGCAGAAATTTTGAAAGAGGATGAGTTTGGAAGAAGATTAGGGTAAATGAATGGGGGAGGGGGCTGTTTTGCTTAATCTGCAAAACGCCCAGTATTTCGGAAATGAACTTCCGAAATGCTGTTTTCGGAAATGAACTTCCGAAATAAGACAATTTTTTCAAAAAAAAAAAGGCGCTTTCGGAGATGCATCTCCGAAAACAACTTTTTCTTGCATTTCGGAGATGCATTTTCGAAGTCAGGGGTAGTTTGGGTTTTTCACCAGAGGTGGGCTAGAAGGTTGTGAGGTCTATAAAGAAATTTTCTTGGTTGAGATTAAGCGACGGAAACAACAAATATTTATATGCTTCCATTAAGACGAGATAGCAATTTAAGTGCATGAAGAAAGTCAAAAAAGGAGATGGTATGTTTGTCATACCCCAAAATTTGTCCATGAAGTTCCAAGCTCCAAAGATTGCTCATTTAAAAGCTCAGAAATCCACAAAGGTCCAAGTTACTAAATCAGGATTTATAAGCAAAAGTCAACTGTACTTTGACTAGCCATAAGTCTCTCATGATATATCAGAAATTCCCCAACCAAATCTCATTCTCAAGGAAACTCAATTCTCTACAACTTTGATGTTGGGCCCAAGGTCAAGAAATGCTTCCGCCTAGGAGATATAAGCCAAAACATTACAGGTCCTTCTAGAACATCGCAAAAAAGTTGTTTTTTGTCAAGAGCAATATCATCAAGATAAAATCTCCAAATGAAATATATGTTACAAAGTGGCTTGTAGAAGACATCTTGGGCTTTCCAAAAAGTCCTAGAACATATTCATATGATAAAAATTGAAGGAGTTATGGGTTGCACAAGTTGGTCGATTTCGAAAAAATGCACCTAATGCAAAGTGGCCAATGTTTGATTTTTGAGCTAATGGGCCTAAGTTTAAGTTTCTAAACAAGATCATGAGTGAATTATAAGCCCATAATTCCATTTTTTATTCTTCTTACTTATTTATTTTATTATATTGAGGTTTTATTCATAAAAAGTCAATTTAAATTAAATAAATAATAAGAATAATCCAAGATTGGAGTGAGATCTTATTTCTATCAAATATGGAGCAATATATTTAGGGAAAAATCAAAAGAATTTCATGGAGATAGAAAGAGATATGAATGATACCAAAATAGCAAGTTTGCATGATTTTCTCAATCAAATATTTTCTCATGCCAATCATGGATTTATTTCAAGTTTCCAACCCTAAAACACTCCTCTCTCTATATATATAGAACAACATCAGATGCAGAGGAGGAGAAATTGGCCAGAAAAAATAGGGTTCCAAGTTGCACAAAACTTCAAAAAAACTAGGGCACAATCAAAGACTTCTCCCAGCGGTTTTCAATCAAAACCAAGCGTTCTATCATCACTTTGAGGTTCCAAAGAGTCGACCTACGCACCCACACGATCTTTAAGCGCTCCGGGATCGCCCCTCTCGATTGCACCAGTTTACTCATCTTTTCAAATCTCAATCTTTTAATACATGTCATTTAAATGAATTCCATGCATATATATGTGTTCATAATCATGTTTAGCATCGTTTAGATTCATCACTTTGAAGGTTTGACGCTGAAATAACGACTTGCCATTGTTAGGGCAAGAAGGTACATGTGCTTCGTATTCCTATTTGCAGGACGTTTCAGGGTGAACTAACCATGCCATTGGATTCGTAGGGTCTCATTTAGTCAATCTGGGCTTTTGGTTCGTGTGGCTAGCTTGGTTTTGCAGATTTTCTGTGGTGGCAGTAGGTGGTTGTGCGCGCGTGAAGAATCCGCAGGTAAGTTCGTGGGTGATTCCGCATGTAAATTTGCAGGTGTGGAGGTTAGTGGTGATGAACAGTGACCTTGACTTACTTATCACGCGTGGATCATTCCAGTTGACAGTCAACCAAACTCGTCTCCTCTCTCCAGTTCCTATTGGTGTACACGCGAGAGACATGGGGCCCAGTTTTGACTTTTCCATCTGTTCGTTTAAGTTTCCTATTTATATTTTCTTGGTTATTACATAAGTAACAAAACACGCGCAGATGAAGTGCTAAAGCCTGGAAGTCTCTCACCCCAAATGGTCTGGGTTCGATTCCTCTTAGGCCCCTTAAATATGTTTTTATCATTTGTGTTGTTTTAACAGGACTACAGACTTAGTGCTTCTCACCAGCGCATGCGTGCCATGCGTCCTCGCCTCACTACCACAAGATTTTCAATAGCCCAGATCTAACGCCCACAAGACTGCAGGCACACCATAGACATCAATAAGCCACCACACAGGATCACATACCAGGTTTTTTTATCCAATTTAATTTAAATATAGTTTTTTTAGATTTTATTCATAAAACCTTCTTATAACCCTTTTTAAATCAATATAGGCCATTTATTTAAATTAGAATAATTATGTTAATTTGAGGATTAATAATTAATTAGGTTAATAATTAGTTTTAATTTAAATTATTAGGATTAATTCTTATTAAAACTTCACGTCAAGATTTTCTTCGTTAATCGTTTCAATCGATTGCGATGATTAGCGACAAAATTAATTTTGTCAAGCAAATCAAGGGTCAATTTGTTAATCGTTTTAATCGAACTAATCGATTGCGATGGTCAACAATAAAATTATTTATTTAAACAATTTAAATAATTCATACAAATCAAAATTCAATTTGCTGTTTGTTTTAACCAACTCAATTGGTTATGATAATTAGCAATAAAATTAACCATATTTTAATTTGTTATTTATGTTGATCAAAGCTATTGATCAACGCGATTAACAATACTAAGGTTTAAAATATTAATCAGGGTTGTACGCCACGTCAAAACACATCTCTTTCACAAACTGCGAATTTCAAAACTACGACAATTACCAAACTGCATACGGTAATTCAAAATACCTTCAGACATCCTCATACTAAATGTAAGGCGTACAACCCTTCCCGAACTACGTAGACTCTGATCCTCCCTAAGGAGGTACGTAGGCACTTGGCAACAAGGCGAGTCCCCTTCCCCAAAATTTCAATTAGGTTCGAATCTTACCATTCACCCTTGAAAGCATAAACCTTGCCTTAATATTTTTTAGCCACAATCATTACCTTAGACAAAACCTTAGGAAAGGGTTAAGAAATCTTAGGAAAGGGTTAAGGGTGTCTAACACCTTCCCTTGACCTGATTATAATAAGTTATCCAAATCTCTAAACTTCGTAGGGTTTCCTATTCGCCCTAGCAGAATAGGTGGCGACTCTAAATCTAAATTTTTTAGGGCAGGTTGCTACAGCTGGCGACTCTGTTGGGGACAAAACAATTTGTGGATTATTATGCTCCTAGATTTGGTTTAAGGTTTAGGGTACATGGTTAATTATTAGGGTTTGGCTAAATTTCCAGGGTTAGGATTTTGGGGTTCGGGTTTAGGTTTTTTATTAAATAGTTAATTTATTTTTTATTTATTTATTTACATTCTTTATATACATCAATTTAAATAAATATCTACTTAATTAATTGAATATTTGTTTTACTGCATTTTTGGAATAATTATCAATTGTTGTTAAAACATAAGCGTGGGAATTATCCTTAAGACCATGGGAGACTTGCATCGCCTACGAGTCTTATTGATAATTCTACTCAGAGTGGGTTGAATATTCGGAAATGTCCAAAACGAGGCTTGACTTTGTTGAGGGCAGGACTGGGTATTTGGCTGATCTCTCTGAGAACCTACCCCTAAAACTCGAACCTCATGGGCAAATGAGTTGTTCTAAAATCCCAAAGAGACAAAAAGTCTCGGAGGCTACGAACGGCCCCATGAGACCCTTTTTAGAACATATCAATGGGAAGGGTAGACTCCCTAAGCCGTTACGTCGAACCTATGAACTTAGGGATTATGTGCTTATGTGTTTAATTATATGTGTTTTTTATACTACGAATATCTGTGTTTTAATTCTGCAGGTCTTTTTACGTGTTCCCTAACCTGTAGGGATTCTATTTCCAAGATCATGTCATTCTCGCGAAGGACATCTCCATTTATGCATGTCAATTGGTCTCTCGATGGCTATGAGACCTAGTGTCTGTCTTGAACAATCACCCTGTGCCTACATCTATGCACTCCCTAGCCGGTAGGGATTCTACTTCTCAGATCCCATTCTTCACACGAAGGATATCTTCGTTAGAATACGTTAATTGACCTCTCAATGGCCATGAGATCTAGTGACTGTCTTGAATGGTCACCCCATGCTTGCTCCCGCGCACCCCCTAACTTGTAGGGTTTGGATTTCCATTTATACATATTTCATCCCTAGCCTGTAGGGATATCACTTCGTCCGATATCGTCCTTAGATAGGTTGTGTTCCGCATAGAGAACCTTCCCACGAGGGACAACTTCGTTAGTACACGTCGAACGGCCCCTCGACGGCCATGAGATTTGGTGACTGTCTTGAACGGTCACCAGCTGCTACTTTCTGCGTACTCCCTAATCTAAGGGATTTCCATTGGCGCGTCATAACATCTAGCTTGCAAGGATTTCACTAGGGTCTAACGTCACCTCTAAATTCGCATAGGCTAACCTTAGGGTTATATCTGTCGCACGTCTGCATTGCATATAAGGATTCATAGTATACATAAAAAGAGGAGTCTTTTGCATACGCATGCATTTGCATTTTCATACATTCATACATTTACCGTGCTAGCCGATTTCTCGAGACTCACGAAGAAAATCAAAAGGATCACAAACTATGGAGAGAGAAGGATAAATTATTAAGAGATGAAAATGAACTTGGTCTTACAAAGAGAAAAAGCACGCCTTTCACCATGCCAGCCACATGTCCATGCCTTTTCGTAACAGGATTGTAAACACAATAAAGGTTGTTATCGAGCAAGGATTAGTTCAACAAAGAAGTTCCCCCATAGATACACTCAATAGATATCTAGTCATAAAGGGGTTCATCTTATAACATAATAAAGCTTACAAGGACGCTCTAGGATAACTTGGGGGCAAGGGTCAGTCCAACTGGGGCAATATCCTGAACAAAGATGCATAATTACGATGGAGGGAAGGCGACATATGTTAACTCCCCACCAAGGGGAAAAAGGATCGTAGGTTTTCTATATCAATTTACAAACTCAGAAGGTTGCAAACGGTGTGATACTACCTTAGAAAAAGTGAAAGAGGTCCAGTCAAAGGAAACTCATGAAGTTCCGGATGACGAAAACCCACCGCTAATAATCTATTCCCGACAAGTTTGACATGCCCAAGGAGAGTTTGAGGTTATCCTTTACTTCTACAAGTCACAGAACTAAGAAGTAAAACAAAGTCAGTGGATTTACAAAGGAGATTACCCCTAGGATCAATAGGTTCTGTCATCTCAGAATTTCAATCTCTACGATCGCTAAGTGTTACCGAGCATAAAAGTTGTACCTTCTGATTAACAATTCAAATGGGATAACCATGCAGGTTTTGGAGTCAATTCATTCGCTTCATTCTATCACCACTACGATTTTCCACTCGCACCCTTCTATTCTATCTCAATTTCGATTTCCGATTACTAACAAACTTAAGGGAGAATGACGAATACAAATAACTAAAATCTTGCTAAACATATGCTTTCAAGGTAAGACCGAGTCGACGATGTAAGGCATTGTTTCAAATCCTAAACACTGGAGAAATAAGGATATAATCCGTAGTCAACCCCCTCGAGCCAGGAGTAGGAGTTTGTTTCTATTTCTCAAGTAAACCTTAATTTTAACCAGGGGCAGGGTAGATTTCGGTTAATTTAATGGTGTATTTGGTTGTCAAGAGAATCAGCCAATCCAAGCAAGGGTTCAAGCAAAGGGTCAAGTAAAGGTTCAAGCATAAGGATCAATCAAACGGTGCAAGCAGATCTGTTTCCTCGCATCCATCAAAAAATGAGGAAGCAATGGAAACAATATTCACAACATCTTCTTCCTCAATACATCCTCGAGGATGTATCAAAGTCGAAGCTTACAAATCAAAGTCAACGTGGCAGTCGCAATATTCAAAATCCAAGGATCAATATTTCCAAAGGGGCATTCAAAAAAAAAGAGGAGGAAAGCGCCCGCTAAGTCAAAATGGAAAATCCCATAAAAGAAAACAAAAATGACTTAGGCAAAAATTAGGGCATCCTGATGGATCAAATTCAAAGGAATTGGCTCATGCAAAAATAAGAGATAGAAAAACAAAAGCAAAATACAAAGGATAATCTTGTGACTGCTAAATCATTGAAGCTTCCCATCAATGCTTGGATCTCTACAACATTTTTCATCGGTTCTTGGATCTTCACTAATTCTTCCGCTCATCATCGGAACTGAAACAATTCTCTTGCAAACGAAATACATTCATTGGATTAAACGAAATTTAGGATTGGAGAACACCAAGGAGAAAAGGGTTAAATTAATTTTGAGCGTTATATACATTGTTTCTTAAACCATGAACCAGGCCAAGTTATAACATTCAAAAGTCCTAAATGAGGCAAGGTTAACTACGGAAGCATATTAAGCATGATTTTATTATACTGACTCCTAGGGTTGTTAAAACTGTTCCTAACCACTACGCTTCTTCAAACATTCATCTCCGATCATCCAGTTCTAATTCATAACGGACTTCGATTTCAAAACTTGCATGCGCACCGCATTGGAGTTACTTCTCAAAGGGCACAGGGTTATCTACAAATATACACTTGGCATCAAGGAAATCTCGAAATTGGCTTAATCAAAGACGATCATTTCTAATAAAGACTCTTGAATGGGTGAACCACGTCCAGAGGATTCTCCTAAACAGGGGCAAAATTTTGAGGATTACAGGGGCATACAATCAAAGATCCTATTAACTAGGAGCATTCACCCTAAGGTTCAATCGACTTGGGTCACATCTCGAAGCAATAACAATCAGGGGCATGTCAAACATGGGAGAAATTTAAACCAAATAGTTAGAACACTATGGATAGCCCTCCATATCCTAGAGATCGAGGGCATACCCTTCAATCTAAACGTTGAAGCATATGTATCACATTTGTATGACAAGGTTATTTCTCGAGTGTTGAAAGAATCATGTGGTGTACTTTTCGTTTATATTGTATCCACAGGGATTATTGCGATATCACCGCCGTTCTATAGCCTATTTTGTCTTGAGTTAATGTTACTTTAGTTTTAAGTTTGCAAAAGATCATTCAATCACTTTAGTAGCAAAGAGTAAATTAATGAAAGTTCTAAGTTAAAGAAAATGTATCAAGATTCGATTTCATCGACCTAAATTTGTATGTTTCCTTATAAATATATGCCTATGAACTTGCTAACGATCAATATAATTACGTATCGACATATATATCGTCCGTGTCCGCAACGATATAGCTAGATTTACCGTATTGTTTAACCGACGATTTCTCCACCGTTTAAACAATACAAATAACTTTTTAAAACCGATACTTAGTAAACATCAAACTCTAAATCCATGTCTGCAACTTATAGTTTGAAAGATGATAAGTTAGGTCTAGATACAAACATTGATGTCTCAAACATTTATACCAAAGAAAAGCTTTAATAAACAAACTAAACCATCTATATTGATCATCACTTGTTCATACACAATATATTCACAAGAAATACATACAAAAGGCTAGGAAGATTACATCTTATCTTGATACAAAAGAGATTTAGCTATCCATGAGAATGGTAGCTTGCTCAAGAAGGAAAGGATGAAGATCAACAAGCATCAAAGGCAATTAATCGACGATCAAGACTTCGAATCTTCAATTCTTAGGTTGCTACAGTGTTTTAGTGTTCTTGGTTCTCTCTAAAATATATATCTCACAAAAGTACAAAACTGAACTATAAATAGAAAAACCAGAATCTGCGCAGCACGCGTTGCGCGCTCTTTCTTGCGGCGCGCGCTCTTCACTAAATGATCAAACCGCCCAAGCGCGCTCTTCACCTCGCGACGCGCGGATGCTACTGATTTTGAGCTCCAAAATTTCTTTACAGCGCGCGGCGCGTGCTCTTCTCTCGCGACGCGCCCTAGAGCAGATGTTGAAATTCTTCCTTAGCAATAAGCTCAGCACTTCAATCCTCAAATTTCCCACCTAAAGAAAGAAAACCTGCACTAAAAACACTTAAAAACAACGATTAAAAGAAAACAAAAGCTTAATAACTAAACTACTATTAATTATTCCAAAAGAAGACGGGGTTTCATGAATATGCGATAAAAAATAGTCGAAAGGTACCAAATATAGAAGCAAATATTAACACAATTTGGCACCTAACAACTCTCCCCAACTTAAACCTTTGTTTGTCCTCAAACAGAAACACACAACCAAGAGATCACAAGCTAAGACAAGAAACATTTGGGAGGTTCAAATTCCATGAGCACATAAGTAACATCTTACCCTTGCTAAAATAATACCATGATAAAAATACTAATACTACATACACATATGATGTCAACAATTTCTAGAGCAAAATAAGTTCAAGATTGACTCACAACCTACACACTTCTCTAGTAAGAGATAAAATTGAGGACCTAACACTCACACAACAATGTCGCCAACATCCAGAATTAATTATGCATTCATCTACACAACATTTTTATAAAAAGCGTGCAAACAAGAATCACAAAGACTTTAGGGTTGTAGCTTGGCTTGGTTAACAAGGAAGTGTCATTTCTCAAGGCCATTGAAACGAAAGGGTCAATACCTAAGAGAGCATTCAAATACAATTACATCCATATATCCTTATCAATCAATCCCAAAATTCTATTACTCAAGAGTTCACCTTTTTAATTTAAAGGAAACTAGCTATATATAAAGCTTCTTTGTTTTTGTTTTTTTTTTGTTTTTTTTCTTTTTCTCTTGAGCAATCACTTATTTTCTTCTCATTACCAATACAACCAAAATTTTTATTCTCCCCAACTTGAATATTGCCACCACATAATCACGAATGCTCTCTATTCTAAGGCGAAAAGGAATCATTCCTAACCACATTTCATGGTACTCTTCAAGGTTAAAAGAAAGTCATCAAGATTCAGATAAAAAATCGGCAACTATAAACAAGGAAATGATACCGATTGAATCTTGGCAAAACGGCTCAAAGTGGTTATCAAATACTCACACACTCACCGGGTAGGTTATATTTGGCAGAGAAGTTATACTCGTAATGCGAAACAAAATGCTTTGAGCACTTTCATGTTTTACACAATTAAATAAAAAACGCGAGATTAAACATAATAAACACGAGTTAAACACACATTGTTGGTATTCACAAAATAATATAAATATATATATACAATGGAAAGGCTCCTCACACTAATTTTAGTACTACAATGATTCATTATTGAACTATTTTTGTTAAAGAAAATGTGACATCTAATGTGTACAATTAAAAGCATCTAAATCATGGTATATTAAAGAAATGGTAAAAATGTACCTTGTACGTACTAATTTCACATTATATCATCACCGCCCCAATTGGTTGCAAAAACTTACTTCATCACGGAAGCACTTTCACAAGAACAGACAAAATTTAACTAAAATTGCAAAAATTTAATTAACTTAAAAAAAAACTTAACTACATAACATAATCCAAAAAGGCTTAAACTTAGCCTATAATCCAACATACCTCATCCTTTCAAGGATGGCACAAAAGTTTCAACTGAAAATAAAATGCAAAAATTAAAAACTACACTATAGAGAAAACAAATACAACTCACTCCTCCTCAGAATCAGAATCAAGATCAACACCTCCCTCCTGAGAACCTGGCATGTCCTCAGGCCAACGCGCATACGCCGCCAAATCATCTCTGGTACCCACAGGTCGCTGCACCGAAAGATTCTGAAGAGAATCCTAGATAAACAAGAAAGCTCTCTGGTGAGCCATGTGCATCTGCCAGTTCCAGTCACCCTGCTGGCCCAACTGTGGCACAGCAGGCGGAGCAGCAGCAACAGGAACGACCTCAGCAGGAGCTCCAGCTGCACGAACAGGGTTAGCAGCGCAAAACCTGTTAGCAAAAATGTCATCAATAACTCCATCCATGGGAATTAATCCCCCAGATGGAATCCTCACACCTGCCTTCCTGCACAGCCCCATAATCAAACCGGGAAAAATCAACCGGCATCTGGCCCTATCGCCATAACTCGTACCATTCAGAGCAACCCTCTTCAATTCATTTGCTACTATCCTAGCAATGTCAACCTCCTCACCCATCAGAATAGAGTACACTAAACCAGCAGTGTCTAGTGTAATAGTAGTGGTGTGACTTCGCGGCCTTAAATTATACAGGACCACAGAAGTCACCAACTGAGCATCAAAAGTCAGATTCCGACGGGTGAAGGTCTTCGGGTGTCCAGTGGTCGTTAAATCATAAGTGCACCCTCTTTGGCACAACTTCTCCCGCATAGCCTCAACATCCCAACTGCCTTGGTTTAACCGAGGATGATACTTACACTCCTCAGTCAGAGCTCGAGGATCATCCAGAAAATCAAAGATCGCATCCTTGGAGAAATCAATCTCTTTACCTCGCACCCACGTCTTAAATGGGAAGGCCTCGGACGGAACCTAGTTACCTAAAGGCAAAGCATTAGCATAAAATTCCCGAAAGATTTCTACCTGATAGAACTTGCCCGGCTCATACAACTTGTCCCAGCAAGTGTCGTTCAAGTAGCTCCAAGCAACAGAATAATTTCCTTCCTCGCTAGGTACAATGGTTCTTTCAGGCCAAACTGTACGTCCTTTCAAATCTTCATACCTAGCCTCTTGCTCAGGACCACGGAACCGCGTGCGATCAAAGCGTGCCTGAGAGCCAGAAGATTCTCCCGCAACAGCTCTTTTCTTTTTCAAAGGAGGAGCCATCTGCACACAAAAACAAAACACAAATAATTCGATCCAAAACGGTTAACACAATTACTCACATCTATACACCGTAAAAGACCGAACATAATTGCAAAACATAACCAAATCGCACGGAACAGAAACAAAATTTAAAATAAAACAGAATTATGATCAGCGCGCGTCACGCGCTCTACCTCGCGTCGCGAGATCTGCGAAACTCAGAAAAACCAGAGCTGCAACAATGGTTGCAGCCACCACCAACAACCAAAACCTAATCGCACAGAACCACATACTAATCCTTACCTATTTATGTCTCTAATCACACATTTTATCAACAAAACTACTTAATCCTAAATATAATTCTATAAAACCTAAAAAAAAATAAACACAAATTAAGAAGAAGAAGAAGAAGAAGAATGTACATACCTTTCAATGGCGATGAAGAGTGGAAGAGAAAGGAGAAAGCTTGAAGAACAAAGAAATTGGAAGATGGAGATGGAAGAACTTTGAGCAAATTAGGAGAAAAGAGGCAAAATCACCTCTAAACCCTAATACACTCGTATAAGAAAGGGGGATGGGTCGGGTCCCATTCTGGGCCCAACCCAGAAATTATATATATTTTTTTAATTTTTTTGTTTAGCGCGCGTCGCGAGCTAAGAGGCCGCGCCGCGCGATCACAACAGATTAGGCAATTGAAAATAAGTTACAGCGCGCGTCTCGAGCTAAATGGCCGTGCCGCGCGATCACTACTGGCCACAATTTTCCCAATAAAGGTACAACGTGCGTCGCAAGCTTAAGGGCGCGTCGGGAGCTACACCAGAACAGCAGAAAAATCACTTTTTATCAGCACGCGTAACTTTACCGGTAGACCATTTCTGGCTCGATATCAGCTTAAAACACAAAAACGATAAAAAACACATAAAACAAGTAGAATACTTACAAATTGGGGTGCCTCCCAATAAGCGCTTTGTTTAACGTCGGTCAGCTCGACGGTCAAAGGCGACATCAAGGATCACCAAGAGCAAGAACACTTGTTTCCCGATTAAACTCACTTCCACGATACACCTTCAACCTCTGACCATTTACCGTCCATTCTTTCTTTGTTTTTGTATCCTCTACAACTATAGCCCCGTAATCCCTTACCTCTTTGACCAAAAACGGATCGGACCACTTAGATTTCAACTTTCCCGGAAAAAGCTTCAAACGGGAATTGAAAAGAAGCACAAGTTGTCCGACCTTAAAGTCTTTCACACGTATTTTACTATCGTGATAGAATTTTACCTTCTCCTTGTAAATCGTGTTTGAATGGTAGGCATGTAACCTCAACTCGTCCAACTCATGGAGTTGAACTTTTCTTTTCTCGCCACACGACTTAGGATCGAAATTTAACAATTTCAAAGCCCAAAAGGCTTTATGTTCTAATTCCACCGGAAGGTGGCAACTTTTGCCGTACACCATTTGAAACGGTGTGAGACCAATCAGGGCTTTAAAAGCGGTCCGATAAGCCCACAATGCTTCATCAAGCTTAAGCGACCAATCTTTTCTAGAACTCGAAACTGTTTTCTCAAGAATTCGCTTGATCTCACGATTCGATACCTCGGCTTGACCATTAGTTTGCGGATGGTATGGAGTGGCGACTTTGTGCTTAACTCCATATTGCTCCAACACTTTTTCAAGTGGAGCATTGCAAAAATGCGATCCGCCATCACTTATCAACACACGAGGCGTACCAAAACTTGCAAAAATGTTTCTTTTCAAAAATTTTATCACGGTTTTACCATCGGCTTTAGGTGAAGCAATCGCTTCCACCCACTTCGAAACATAGTCAATCGCGACCAAAATGTACTCGTTAGAAAAAGAGGATGGAAATGGACCAACAAAGTCAATACCCCAACAATCAAACACTTCCACCTCTAAGAAGCTTTGTAGGGGCATTTCCTCTCGTCTACCAATCCCACCACTCCGTTGACAACTATCACAACTCGACACATGATGGTATGCGTCTTTAAACAACGTAGGCCACCAAAAGCCCGCCTGAAGGACTTTGGTTGCCGTACGCAATCCATTATAGTGACCACCATATGGCGAATTGTGAAAATGCCACAAAATACTTTGGGATTCCTCACTTGTAACACATCTCCTCAAGAGATTGTCACTACTCAACTTGAATAGATAAGGCTCATCCCACACATAAAAATTTGCATCGCATAAGAACTTCCGTTTTTGGTTCCAAGTTAGATCTTCGGGAATCCACCCGGTCGCTTTATGGTTAGCCATGTCAGCAAACCAGGGTCTAACTTCTTGGACCATAAACAGTTTCTCATCAGGAAATTCCTCATTGACCTCACTTTCAAATTGTGTTACCTCGGTATTCACCAACCGAGATAAATGGTCAGCTACCACATTTTCAGACCCTTTTTTGTCTCTTACTTCAAGATCAAACTCTTGAAGCAAGAGAATCCACCTAATCAGCCTTTGTTTTGAGTCCGGCTTAGTGAGCAAATATTTGATAGCTGCATGGTCAATATAACCCACAATTTTTGAACCAATCAAGTAAGAACGAAATTTCTCTAATGCAAACACAATAGCAAGCAACTCTTTTTCGGTAGTTGCGTAATTGACTTGCGCTTCATTTAAAACTTTGCTTGCATAGTGAATAGCATGAAAAATTTTGTTCTTTCTTTGTCCTAACACGGCACCCACCGCATAATCACTCGCATCACACATGAGTTCAAAATCAAGCGACCAATTAGGAGCGACGATTATGGGTGCGGTAACCAACTTCTCTTTAAGTTATAGGAAAGCATTTAGACAAGATTCATCGAAAAGGAATTCCGTACCTTTATTGAGTAGATTACTCAATGGCTTTGCAACTTTGGAAAAATCTTTGATAAATCTTCGATAAAACCTGGCATGTCCTAGAAAACTTCGGATACCCTTCATATTCAATGGAGGAGGCAACTTCTCTATAACTTCAATTTTTGCTTTATCCACCTCAAGGCCTCTTGAAGAAACCTTGTGGCCGAGCACAATTCCTTCGGTAACCATGAAGTTGCACTTCTCCCAATTGAGTACCAAATTTGACTCCACACAACGACTTAGCACTGTATCAAGATTTTTCAAACATAGATCAAATGAAGCCCCAAAAACCGAGAAGTCATCCATAAACACTTTGATGCACTTCTCCATTAAGTCGAAAAAAATAGCTTGCATACACCGTTGAAATGTTGCCGGTGCATTACACAATCCAAAAGGCATTCGCCGATAAGCAAAAATGCCGAAAGGACATGTGAAAGCGGTCTTCTCATGATCCTCGGGATTGACTACAATTTGATTGTATCCCGAATACCCGTCTAAGAAACAATAAAATTGTTGACCGGATAATCTCTCGAGCATTTGATCCATAAATGGTAAGGGAAAATGATCTTTCCTCGTAGCTTTATTTAGCCTACGATAATCGATACACAATCTCCATCCAGTCACGGTTCGAGTAGGAATTATCTAATTCTTTTCATTTCGAATCACCGTCATTCCACCCTTCTTAGGCACCACATGGACGGGACTCACCCAAGCACTATCCGAGATCGAATAAATCATCCCTGCTTCTAACATTTTCACTACTTCCTTTCTCACTACCTCTTTCATCACCGGATTCAAACGACTTTGAGGTTGAGCCACCGGTTTAAAGTCATCCTCCATCAAAATCTTATGCATACAAAAGGAGGGACTAATGCCTTTGAGATCGGAAAGTGTCCATCCCATTGCTTCTTGGTTTCTTTCTAGGACCACAAGTAATTTTTCTTCTTCAACCTTAGAAAGGGCGTTGCTAATGATAACCGGCTTGTTTGCATTCTTCTCAAGAAACACATACTTCAAGTGAGAAGGTAACACTTTTAATTCCACCTTTGGTTCTTCAACTTTAGGTTCATCCTTCAACTCTTCAATTTGAGTTTCAAATGGATTCATCTCATCACAAGCCTCTAAATTTCTCAAGCAATCTTCAATTTCTTTCTCTTGATCTTTGGTGAGAACTTCAAGAGCTTCCATTAAAGTCTTCTCAAGAGGATTCGACAAGTGCATTTGATTCTCCACTTTCATAATAGCCCTTTCGGTAGCATCGATTCTAAAACAATCATCATCATCACTCGGATGCTTGATGGCTTCAAAGAGATCAAGACATAACTCTTCATCTTGGTACCTTAATTTCATTAAGCCATCATCAATATCTATCATCATTCGGGCCGTCTTCATAAAAGGCCTTCCTAAGATCAATGGTATATCAGGATCTTCTTCCATGTCTATGACAACAAAATCAACAGGAAACCAAAATTTGTCAACCTTGACAAGCAAGTCTTCCGCAACTCCATGAGGATGAGCTGTGGATTTATCCGCTAATGATAACGTCATTCTAGTCGGCTTCAAGTCATTAATTCCTAATCTTCTCACCATAGACAATGGGATCAAATTAATGCTAGAACCGGTATCCACCAAACCTTTGCCTATGTGAACCTCTCCAATAGACACCGGTAAGGTTACCCGTCCAGGATCATTTGATTTTATCGGAGTAGTGCGTTGAATTAACGCATTACAACAAGAGCTCACCGTTACTACCTCCGGATCCAAGAATCTTCTCTTCTTAGTGATGATGTCTTTGATGAATTTTGCATACATCGGCATTTGCTCTAATGCCTCGGAAAAAGGAACATTGATTTGCAACTTGCTAAATATGTCCAAGAACCGAGCATAGTGCTTTTCATCATCTTTCTTTGACGGACCAGAAGGGTAAGGTAATTTCTTCACTTGTATAGAATCATCCACCTTCTTCTTTCCTTTTTCACTCACACTCAGTTTTTTTCTCTCTTTTTCTACAACTTTCTCAAGAGTTTCTTTTTCCTCTAATTCTTTCTCTTTCTCATTTTCAACTAAATCACCCTCAACATTTTTCTCTACTTCAATCACCCTATCTTTTTCTTTCTCAACAATTTCTTCCTCAACTATCTCTCCTACACCCATATCAATATTTCTACCACTACGAGTTAGAATTGACTTACAATGCTCACGAGGATTTTCTTGTGTAGTAGCCGGAAAAGGACCTTTGTTTTGGTCGGCAAGTTGCTTTGACAATTGCCCGACTTGAGTTTCAAGGTTCTTTATGGCGGCATCCGTACTCTTTTGACTTGCAATTTGCAATTGCATGAATTGACTAAGAGTGTCCTCTATTGAAAGCTTTGGTTGTTGAGGTTGTTGAAGTTGTTGGTTGTAACCACCTTGATAAGGATTTTGACGATTCGACGGACCCGCTTCCGGCCTCCATCCTTGTTGATAACCTTGATTACCTCTTTGTTGGTAACCTTGGTTATTGTTGTAAGGTTGTTGTTGTTTTCTCCCACCATAAACTTGATTAGGATTAGACGCATAATTCACCTCTTCACCCGGTGGAGGACAAAAACCAGTTTGATGGTCACCCCTACACAATTCACAACACATCACATGTTGATTTTTAGAAGGGATCCCATTTATCTCTTTGATTTGTTGAGGGAGTTTTGACATTTGTTGAGTGAGCAATTCTACTTGTTGTGTCAATAACTTGTTTTGAGCAAGTATTGCATCACTAGTATTCAATTCAAGAGCTCCCGGTTTTATTTGCAATGCACTACGGTTGTGTTGCCCTTGATGATCATTCAAAGCCATTCTATCAATGATAGCAATTGCTTCTGCAGCAGTTTTTGACATCAACGAACCACCCGCGGTAGCATCTAAAAGAGTTTTTGGTTGAGGTTGGAGTCCATTTCTAAAGATATGGATTTGAGACAATTCATCAAACCCATGACCTTTGCATTTTCTAACCATGGACTTGAACCTCTCCCACGCTTCATTGAGAGATTCATTCGAACCTTGAGAGAACACCGCAATAGAAGTTTTCGCTTCCATGAACCTATTGTGAGGAAAGAACCGATCCAAGAACTTCTCTTCTAACTCGTTCCAATTTGTCATGACATTATTTGGTTGATCAAGGTACCATTCCTTAGCTTTTCCAATTAAGGAATGAGGAAAGAGTCTCCTGAACACCTGTTCTTCTTCGGCTTCCGGAGCACCAATTGTTCCGGCGATCTCGTAGAACTTTGTCAGATGAGTAAATGGATCCTCGTGATCTGCCCCTGTGAACGGATTTTGGTATAATAATTGAAGTAACCCCGTTTTCATTTCGGAGTTTCTTCCATTGGCGATCCGCTGTCGCGCGCGGGTCAAAAACGAGTATTTTGTAAAATGGTAGTTTAGCGGTAACGACAGCTCAAGTATCGTTCTCACAAGGATTCTTGTTTTGTTATTAACTAATATAAATAAAAATGGGGGTTTATGGTTTTAGAATCAATTTATAAAACAGAGTAAAATAAGTGATTATCAAAATAAGCTAAACGGCTAATCCTACTGATTCGGGTTCCGACTTATCATCGGTTATAATAACACCAATCCCTAAACGGCTTCGATCCTATTCGATTATGAGATTAATCAGACAAGCGCTTATCAAAATCATACGAGTTATGTTCCTGTTTACCGAATTAAGCAAACGGTTAAGAATATGACGAGTTAACGAATTAAGCAAACGATAACACGCAATTAAATTTAGGAACATGCATACAATCGAATTTAATCAATTCTATCCTATGAACAACAATCGAATTAAGCAAACAATTGTAATCAAATTAAGCAAATGATTTCATAGAAAATAATTGAACAGAAGTCGAATTTAAATTAGTATTAGAATAACCTCAAAGCAATGGAACCCATAAGCAGCAGGATTTGCCTTCGGGAATTAGTTCTTCATTCTAATCATGAAACCAAAAGTGAAATTTGTGGCAAAAAAGGTCTCCCGTATTCTAGCGGCTGCCAACCCTTATAAAACAAAATAAGGTTTTCTTCTCTACTAACTCAAACTGGGTCAAAAACATAACCCAAGCCCATAAACTAATGATCCAAAACTAAATAAAACTAATGCTGCAGCTTCAAACGAAATTATGGAAAATATGCGCTCCGAATCTGACTTTGACTCCAACACGAAAGTTGTAGCTCTTTCTCTTAGCTTTCCGGCGATTATTAGAACGCCTCAATCGGATTCCCGGAGCTCCACTTATGATCATTTTAGTGCAGACTGCTAATGCTGAAAATTAAGTGCGAAAATCAAATAAAGGCAAAAATAAACTAAATTATAAAAACACATTAAAATAGAAAAATAACCAAGGTAAAGTAAAGAAATGCCTAAGTAAAAATATAGGAGAATGTGCATAAATATGCACTGATCAAATTCCCCCACACTTGAACTTTTGCACTCCGAGCAAAATGAAAAACAAAACAAAGAAAGCACAAATACATCAACAGTTACTCGTCCTAGGCTACAAATCTTCTTCGGGTAAGTTTGCATCGACAAGTACTAATCTTGCATATTAAGGACATCGTAAGAACACTAACCACAGTTATGCAGACATAAGCCTCCTAAATACACAAACCAATTCAAATCATGTTATTATACCATAGCCTAACTTACTCATCCTTTTTGCTCTTTTTCATTCAGGCGCAATCACATTAAGCCCGTTATCTCCACACACTTATAGCAAAACGACCGGTTAGTGACTCTGGTCCTTTTTTGCTTGGGGTTCCGGTACTTACGTGGCATAACCCTTTGCTTACTCAGATGTAGTTGCGGGGGATCAGACCGTAATCCTCCCTACCAAGTTCAGCACCAGAAACCGCTGAACCAACTAACAAAGAGTTTTGAAAACTTTTCTTTTTTTGAAGATTACACAACCGTTGGGATAAGTGACCGGGTGAGGGTCACCAAACTTAGAAGGTGTGTTCTCTTTTTCTTTTCTCTTTTTTTTTTCTTTTTTTTTCTTCGGAACATTCACTTATATTCATCGGTTTCCCTGCGTAAAGTGTGTGAGAGATGGTGCCGACTGCTGAAATAAACTACTCAAGAGCTGTTAAAGAATGAGAAATTAAGGCTAAAACATAATAACAAATTCAAATCAATTTCCATATGCAGGAGACTTACGGTGTTAAAACGATACCGATCTTGTGAATTTTTTTCAAGTCTCCGCAAACTCGACTCAAATCAGTCTATAGCCTAAAACTTTCAAGAAGATGCATTTTTTTATTTTTTTATTGACTGAAATTAAACAAAATACTAACAAAAACAAAGAAAACGCATGATTCCATCCCCCACACTTAAACTAAGCATTGCCCTCAATGAAAGGACATAAATATAAAATAAGAGTGAGAGAAAGGAAAGAATACACCCGAAGGGTTGAGATGGAATGTAACTTTCATATCTGGTGGAGGCCTTTCTGCACTACGAACACATGAAACAGGAAAAAGTAAATAGCAAGTGAACTTGGATATTAGTAAAAAATCTGGTGGCTTAGGAGGAATAGTCTGCACATATGGTAAACCTGCAATAACAAAAGTATGAAAAATAGAAAATCCACATTTAGCTTGTGAGTCAGATAAAATAGGTGGAAGAGATGCACAAATGGTGAAAGATAACTCCATGTTGTGTGGCTTAATTAGAATTTCCACCCAAAAAAATTCCGCTATGGACAATGGTTGCTTATGGCAAAAATCCACATTTTTTGTGTCAAATTCAAGAGTTGTTGAATTTGCTAGAATTTCTGCACAAGTGGTTGTCAGCATCAAACTATCTTCACCTGAAATGGCTGCACTGATCTCAAGACAAACATTACAAACACCACATTCACAAGCAAAAATTTCAAGAGAGTTATCTACTTCAAGAGAAGTATATAATTCATCCAAATCATATTTCAATAAATTTTGTGGCATAATCTCTTTCATGCATTCACTTGAATTTTTGTTTCTTTCTATGAGTTCATCATATGAAACAAACACTATTTTAATGGGCTCACCTAGAAATTCATCAAGACTGGTATCACATCGTGTTAACTCTAATGATGCAACAGGTTGTACATCATCATGAAACATGACGTTCTCTTGAATTTGATGGACACCTGAGATTATTTGTTCACCTTGGACTTTTTTAACTGGAAATATAGATTGCATATGTTGTTGAAATTGCAAATTATATTCAGTCATTCTCTTATTATTTTCAGCCATTTCCTTAATAATTTCTTCCAAATATGATTGTGTGTCAGCTTTCAATGATGCATTTTGTTGAAATTGTTGATATGGCCAAATAGGCTGTTCTTCAATGTATGAGTATTGTCCTTGAAGATCATCTACCATTTGGGCCTCACCATAAAAATTAGTATCTAACAACATAGGACATGCATCATTACCATGAAAATTTGAAGAACAAATATTACAAATCACAAGTGGAATATGATTTTGATAGCACGATCGATGTTCTCTTGCTTCCATCAAATTAATAAGATAAGCCAACTGATCCAATGAGTCTCCCATTTTTTTTATACGAAAAAACAAATATGATTAAAATAAATTCAAAAAATACAAAAGCACAAAATTTAATCTAATGAAGACAAATAAAAATTTTGAGATTTTTTTTGGAATTTTTTGACACTATGAAAACAGTAAAAAATTAATTAAAAATAGAAAAAAGAGGAATTTGCGATTTTTAGGGTCGAAATCTTTTAGAATTCTATTCTAAATGAGTACTGTTCCTCGATTTTTTTCTGATTTTCTGGAAAAAAATCGGAGCAAATTGAAACAGTAGGTTTCAAAACTTACCCGATATGCTGGAAAACTTATCACTGTACTGCAACCGGTATTGCAACCCTGAAAATCAACAAACACACCACAAAAAAAAACAAGAAAAATCCTAGAAAGAACACTATACCTATGACTCTAATATCAGTTAATATTCACAAGAATCCCCGGCAACGGCGCCAATTTGATCCGCTGTCGCGCGCGGGTCAAAAACGAGTATTTTGTAAAATGGTAGTTTAGCGGTAACGACAGCTCGAGTATCGTTCTCACAAGGATTCTTGTTTTGTTATTAACTAATATAAATAAAAATGGGGGTTTATGGTTTTAGAATCAATTTATAAAACAGAGTAAAATAAGTGATTATCAAAATAAGCTAAACGGCTAATCCTACTGATTCGGGTTCCGACTTATCATCGGTTATAATAACACCAATCCCTAAACGGCTTCGATCCTATTCGATTATGAGATTAATCAGACAAGCGCTTATCAAAATCATACGAGTTATGTTCCTGTTTACCGAATTAAGCAAACGGTTAAGAATATGACGAGTTAACGAATTAAGCAAACGATAACACGCAATTAAATTTAGGAACATGCATACAATCGAATTTAATCAATTCTATCCTATGAACAACAATCGAATTAAGCAAACAATTGTAATCAAA
This sequence comes from Vicia villosa, assembly GCF_029867415.1. Lineage (NCBI taxonomy): Eukaryota > Viridiplantae > Streptophyta > Magnoliopsida > Fabales > Fabaceae > Vicia > Vicia villosa. The sequence continues at coordinate 147,347,249 of NC_081185.1, read as the reverse complement.
TTAAGCAAATGATTTCATAGAAAATAATTGAACAGAAGTCGAATTTAAATTAGTATTAGAATAACCTCAAAGCAATGGAACCCATAAGCAGCAGGATTTGCCTTCGGGAATTAGTTCTTCATTCTAATCATGAAACCAAAAGTGAAATTTGTGGCAAAAAAGGTCTCCCGTATTCTAGCGGCTGCCAACCCTTATAAAACAAAATAAGGTTTTCTTCTCTACTAACTCAAACTGGGTCAAAAACATAACCCAAGCCCATAAACTAATGATCCAAAACTAAATAAAACTAATGCTGCAGCTTCAAACGAAATTATGGAAAATATGCGCTCCGAATCTGACTTTGACTCCAACACGAAAGTTGTAGCTCTTTCTCTTAGCTTTCCGGCGATTATTAGAACGCCTCAATCGGATTCCCGGAGCTCCACTTATGATCATTTTAGTGCAGACTGCTAATGCTGAAAATTAAGTGCGAAAATCAAATAAAGGCAAAAATAAACTAAATTATAAAAACACATTAAAATAGAAAAATAACCAAGGTAAAGTAAAGAAATGCCTAAGTAAAAATATAGGAGAATGTGCATAAATATGCACTGATCAATTGGCCTGATCACGAGCAAATTGTGCATTGAGACGAGGGCTGTTAACACATGGCCCTCGAGGTGGAGGATCCGCAGCCATTTCTTCCTCAACCACATTTTCAACCGGAGTTGAAGAAGAAGATGCTTCTTGTTGTTGTCTTCTTTCCCTAGCTAGTTGTCTCCTCCTACGAGTTTTGCTATTCTCTCTACGCGCAGTCCTTTCAATCTCAGGATAAAAAAGGAGTTGATCTGCAGGTACACGTCCTCGCATAAACTGTAGTCTGAAAAACTAACCAAACAAATTAACAAACACAAGGAATATAATTTTAGACACAAGAAATTAATTATAAGACTTAATACAAAACAAACTATTGCAATGCTTGCAATATCTAAACAACAATCCCCGGCAACGGCGCCATTTTGTTGAAAGAATCATGTGGTATACTTTTCGTTTATATCGTATCCACAGGGATTATTGCGATATCACCGCCGTTCTATAGCCTATTTTGTCTTGAGTTAATGTTACTTTAGTTTTAAGTTTGCAAAAGATCATTCAATCACTTTAGTAGCAAAGAGTAAATTAATGAAAGTTCTAAGTTAAAGAAAATGTATCAAGATTCGATTTCATCGACCTAAATTTGTATGTTTCCTTATAAATATATGCCTATGAACTTGCTAACGATCAATATAATTACGTATCGACATCTATATCGTCCGTGTCCGCAACGATATAGCTAGATTTACCGTATTGTTTAATCGACGATTTCTCCACCGTTTAAACAATACAAATAACTTTTTAAAACCGATACTTAGTAAACATCAAACTCTAAATCCATGTCTGCAACTTATAGTTTGAAAGATGATAAGTTAGGTCTAGATACAAACATTGATGTCTCAAACATTTATACCAAAGAAAAGCTTTAATAAACAAACTAAACCATCTATATTGATCATCACTTGTTCATACACAATATATTCACAAGAAATACATACAAAAGGCTAGGAAGATTACATCTTATCTTGATACAAAAGAGATTTAGCTATCCATGAGAATGGTAGCTTGCTCAAGAAGGAAAGGATGAAGATCAACAAGCATCAAAGGCGATTAATCGACGATCAAGACTCCGAATCTTCAATTCTTAGGTTGCTACAGTGTTTTAGTGCTCTTGGTTCTCTCTAAAATATATATCTCACAAAAGTACAGAACTGAACTATAAATAGAAAAACCAGAATCTGCGCAGCGCGCGTCGCGTGTAACACCCAAGGCCGAAGAAGGCGAGGGGTGGTTGCACCGCATGTAACACCTGAAGCCTAAGAAGGCAAGGGTGGTCACCACATCGGAATGAGAGGGATCCTAAGGCCGTGCAGGTATGGGACTGCATGGTTGAAGGAAAGCTTATAAGAATTGATGGGTACTACCTATGCCAACAAGATGCATCTTCTTTTCGGTAGCTCATTCCATAAGAACTCCACAGTTAAGCGTGCTTGACTTGGAGTAGTATTGGGATGGGTGACCTTCTGGGAAGTTTCCCGGAAAGCGTGCGAGTGAGGTCAAAGCATGCTGAAAAGACCTGTGTTGGTTTGGGGGGTTAGTCGATCATCCCAAAAGCAGTCTGGGGCGTTACAAATGGTATCAGAGCCAGACCTCTCCCAGTACGATGTGGTTCGAGGACGAACCATGCAGAAGCTGGTGGGCATGTAACACCCAAGGCCGAAGAAGGCGAGGGGTGGTTGCACCGCATGTAACACCTGAAGCCTAAGAAGGCAAGGGTGGTCACCACATCGGAATGAGAGGGATCCAAGGCCGTGCAGGTATGGGACTGCATGGTTGAAGGAAAGCTTATAAGAATTGATAGGTACTACCTATGCCAACAAGATGCATCTTCTTTTCGGTAGCTCATTCCATAAGAACTCCACAGTTAAGCGTGCTTGACTTGGAGTAGTATTGGGATGGGTGACCTTCTGGGAAGTTTCCCGGAAAGCGTGCGAGTGAGGTCAAAGCATGCTGAAAAGACCTGTGTTGGTTTGTGGGGTTAGTCGATCATCCCAAAAGCAGTCTGGGGCGTTACATCGCGCGCTCTTTCTCGCGGCGCGCGCTCTTCACTAAATGATCAAACCGCCCAAGCGCGCATCGCGCGCTCTTCACCTCGCGACGCGCGGATGCTACTGATTTTGAGCTCCAAAATTTCTTTACAGCGCGTGGCGCGCACTCTTCTATCGCGACGCGCCCTAGAGCAGATGTTGAAATTCTTCCTTAGCAATAAGCTCAGCACTTCAATCCTCAAATTTCCCACCTAAAGAAAGAAAACCTGCACTAAAAACACTTAAAAACAACGATTAAAAGAAAACAAAAGCTTAATAACTAAACTACTATTAATTATTCCAAAAGAAGACGGGGTTTCATGAATATGCGATAAAAAATAGTCGAAAGGTACCAAATATAGAAGCAAATATTAACACAATTTGGTACCTAACATTGAGGTACTTCGTTCATGGCTTGGAGATCAGAGGCATCCTTTTTCCACAAAGTTAAATATTGGGGCAGTGGATATCAAATCCATAGAGTGAACAATTCGAAAGGTTAAAGGGGTGGAGAACCTTAAAAGGTTAAAGGTAGAGAATTTCAGAAGGTTAAAGGTGTGGAGAATTTCAAGAGGTTAAAGGTGCGAAGAATTGCAAAAGGTTAAAGACACGGAGACTTTTGAAAAGTCAAAGACGTGGAGTAATTAAAAAGGCCAAACCAGGGCAAGACGCACAGCAAAAGGAAAAAGGTATCCTCAACCTCCGACAAATATTTCTCCTAACTACGATCTTCAAGTTCAAAAGCAGGTATTGGGAAGTCACACTAGCATCACACCCCACCCTATCAAACAACCTTACAACATTAGCAAGCTATATACGCTTTGGCAACCTATCATTGGAGCATCATACATAAGTCATGCATTGCATACATTGGTTAATACATTACATCTCATACATCGAAACGCCTAGACAATTCAAAAAAAAAACAAAGGGTACCAAGGGATTGGTTCAAGACCTAATGGTCTAGAAGGAGACTGAAACCTGAAGTTTTGCTCGAAAACATTCTACGCATACGCATTACTATTTGGCATAAGCATAATCGTTGCATGGTTTGAACAAATTCAATGGGTTATATGGAGATAAAATCTGGGGATCACCATATATACATATGCATTAGCATCATCACGCACATATAGACATTTATCAATCAACATATACATAAACATAATCATTACGCATTCAAACCTGGTCCAAAAACCGGCAGGTCACATCATTAGATCTCCGCTCATAAACATGCGCGCGATCATCATCTTAATACATCAACAGGATACCATAAACAAAATCCTCTTGCACATATAACATTTACGTTACACATACAGACGGGTCATACATCTACAAACGTTAGGGTCCCATGCATGTACAGCCGTTATATGTACGTGTACAATATTTATACAAGCATTATACATACTACGTTTTACACGCTACGCTTTACACACTACATTTTACACACCACGCTCTACACACTACACTTCATACACGCTACGCTATGCACGCTACACTTTGTGCATACACAATGTACAAAACCAAGTTATTGGTCCTTATACTTCTGACTTCTGCGTATATGTCAAGAAATTTATGAAGATGATCTTGCTAGCACTATAGCAAGTGAATCTTTTTATGCAGATAAGCTTGCTAGCACTATAGCAGGTAAATCTTCTTATGCAGATAAGCTTGCAAGCACTATAACAGGTAAATCTTTTTATGCAGATAAACTTGCTAGCACTATAGCAGGTAAATTTTTGTATGCAGATAAGCTTGCTAGCACTATAGCAGGTAAATCTTTTTATGCAGATAAGCTTGCTAGCACTATAGCAGGTGAATCTTTCTATGCAGATGATCTTGCTAGCACTATAGCAATAGAGTCTTCTTATGCAGGATGTACGAAAGCTTGCTAGAACAATAACAGGTGAATCTTTATGCAGGTAAACTTGTAAGAACCATGGCAAGTAATCCCTTTTACGCAGGTAAACTTGTCAGAACCATGGCAAATAATCCCTTTTACGCGGGTGAATTTACTAGAACCATAACAAGTGAATCCTTTTACGCAGGTGAATTTGCTAGAACCATAGCAAGTGAATCCTTTTACGCAGGTGAATTTGCTAGAACCATAGTGTAATACGGTGAACTGACTTTTTATCGAAATGTCGCGGTTAAGCATGAGTCGCCACCGACTTTTATTTTATCCAAATTAATAGAAAGACTAAAAGAACAGAGAAAAACCTTTTAAAGAAATTTTGAGTTCGGGGGGTAATTATGCAAAGGGAAGGTGTAAGGCACCCTTTGCATCCATGGTTTTCCATGGGCTCTAAATTGCTTTGTTCGTTTTTTGTTTTTAGAAATGTAGAAGAAAAGAGCAGGGACTTTAGCTCGTAAATGAGCGTAGCCCTTTTGAAGATTTATGAGAAAGAATATGAAAAAACAGTTTTAGCCAGAGCAAGGCAATTAGGAGCAATCACCTTAAACTTAGATGATAGGTTTCTTTTAGCCTTTCAGGATGAAAGGGTCTATCCATGCCATGAGAGGGCAGGAAGCCTTTCGTTTGGATGTAAACGGGTCATCGCATTATCGTTCGCCATAAGATTGACCCATGCCATAGAGAGGCAGGTAGTCTAAGGGAAGAACCAGAATAGCCTTTTCGTAGGCAGCCAGAGGATACCTCAACCTTTAGTTGGCAACTTTCGAGGGTCGAAGTCATATTCGTGTACCGACAACATCATCATTTTAGGGACTTATGACTTTTATTTGTATCGAGGCAACATAGTTGAGGTATCATCGAATTCGAGGGACATGGCTATTCTGCAAAAAAGACAAAGGCAACAGGCAACAAGGCAACAGAGAGGTTACCCCAAAAGAGTGTGTGGGTGCAGCAATCACGTGATTATATTCAATTATATTATCTTGTAATTAGGTGATTCTAATTCAATTCAGAGTTACACTCCCTAAATTACTAACCACAGCAACTAATATTAGCAATTAAAGTAACAATAACGGGGAAGGGAAATTGCAACCAGCGGAGGAGAAGGGAATTGAAACCAGTGGAATAAAAATAATATTATAGATCTAACACAAGTAATAATCAAGACCAGGGTTTAGGGTTACCGACTATGCGAAGCCTTGGCATTTGGCAAACCCTGAAAGGTGGGAAAAATAAGAAACAATAGTAGGGTGAGTGCATTATTGGTTCGGAGGCAAACGTTACTAACCCTAAAAATAAAAAGATAAAGAAATTTGAAATAAATAAACAAGTAGGCACTTAGCTTTGAATTTGATCTGATATGGTTGGCGGGGAGCCTCGGGGTTAACCTTAGCTTCGGATCTTGGTCAGACGCGTAGTCGGAAAGCATTCAAAGAGTAACCTGTAATCATGTGTGGCCTGGCTTCGAGAGTCTATGGTGGTCCTGCATGTTAAGGAGCGTTAGATCCGCTTGCTGGGAGATCCAATGGTGATGGCGTGATGGTGTAGCGTAGGTGCACGTGAGCGTGCTGCACAGGATTTGTTATAGAAACCTGGAAAATAATATGTGTGGTGTGGGAATCAAACCCACGCCTTCGTTCCCCTCAGCCTTAACACGCTTCGCTCTACCACTAGGTCGTTGCTAATATGCTAT